>NC_134103.1:106636718-106984218 GCF_000715075.1 Nicotiana tabacum
AATAGGCCGTTTGTTTCCTGTAAAATCTTGTGAATTTTGTGTCTGATTTTGAACATATTGTTATGGATGATTTCTTCTGATGTTTATATCTTTTTCTTGCAGAATAAGGGGTTATGTGGTTATTGAAAATGGGATGATAATGAATTTTCTTCAAGAGCTTTAGTTATCATCAATAAAATAAAGAGGCAAAAGGAGGCTCTTGTGAGGAAAACAGATTTTCTGCAGAAAAAATCAGATGATATTCAGATTGAAACCAATGTATTAAAGAAAAGAGTTGCTGCCTTTAAAGCTTCTTCTATTAATTATGATAGAGTAGTTTCAAAGTTGAAGGAAAAACTATTTTGGCAGTGGATTCTCATTCCTATGTTGTTGGGTTACCTTATAGATCTTTAGATTGAAACCAATGTATTAAATGCATTGTTGTTGTTTGATCAATTGTAATGGCATTTGGATGTTTAATGAAGTATAAAGTATGTAATATATTTTCTTGTGGTAGAAAGACATTAGCAATGTTGTTTGAGCCTATAAGAAATGGATTTAACTACTACCAATGTGATGCATTTTCATGTGTATGTATAATTGCAGTGCAATAAAGCTTGACAACATTGCTAATGTCCCCACACATAAATCAAATAGCAAATCCAATCAAGTTCTAATTCTTCCAAGTCAAGATTAACCACGACACTTACCTCTTTTCGCAATCAAATCAATGCTCAACCATGGCTTTTACTTTAGAATTAGCCTCCAACCCAATCAAATCTAACCAGATATAGTTCAAATAATTCAAAATACGCTTTAGACACTACCCGCGAGTGAAAAGGATTCAATCTTTAATGAAATTGAAAAAGTTAACAAAAATCAACCCCCGAGCCCGCTTGGTCAAAAATCAAGATTCGAATCAAGACCCGATTACTCATTCACCTCTGAGCCCGGTTATGTGATTTGCTCGAAATCCGACCTCAATTTGAGGTCTAAATCTTAGTTTTGCAAAATCTCTAATTTCTACCCAAAACCCCTAATTTCGACCATGAAATTCATAGATTAAGATTAAAAATCAATGGGTGATTATGAAAAATGAGTTAAAATTTACTAAACAATAAAGTTGGGATGAAAATCTTCTCAAAGTCCTCTCTAGTACGAGCTCTAGCTTTCAAAAATGGTGTTGAATGCAATAATTCCGAGTCCAACCAGAACTCACACTTTGAAAATATGGCATATAACTGACAATCCCTCAGAGTCTGAAGTACGATCCGCAGATGCTACTCATGCTCCTCTCGACTGCGGGAGTAAACCAAAATATCATTAATGAAGACGATCATAAAAGAATCCAAATAGGGCTTGAACACCCGGTTCATCAAATCCATAGATGCCCATACCGGGTCTGAAAAGTTGTCTTAGGGACATCCGATGTCCTAATCTTCACTTGATGGTAGCCAGATCTCAAATCAATCTTAGAAAGCACCATGACACCTTAAAGCTGATCAAATAAGTCATCAATCCTTGACAACGGATACTTGTTCTTGATAGCGACCTTGTTCAACTGCCGATAATCTATACACATCCTCATCGTTCCGTCCTTCTTCAATAATAACACAATACCGGTGCACCCCAAGGCGAAATACTAGGCCTAATGAATCTCTTGTCAAGCAAATCCTGCAACTGCTCCTTCAATTCTTTCAACTCAACAAGGGTAGAAATAGATTGAGTGCCCAGAACCAAGTCAATGCAGAAGTCGATATCTCTATCGGGTGGCATCTCCGGCAAATCTATAGGAAACACCTCTAGAAACTCGTGCACAACTGGTACTGAATTCATGGAAGGAACCTCTGCACTAGGATCAAGGATATAGGCCAAATATGCCAGACACCCCTTCTCTACCATTTGCTGAGCCTTCACATATGAAATAATTTTGCTAGTAGAATGGCCAGGAGTCCCCCTCCACTCCAATTGAGGCAACCCCGACATGGCTAATATTACAGTCTTGACGTGACAATCTAAAATAGCGTGATAAGGTGACAACAAATCCATGCCTAAGATCACGTCAAAATCTACCATATTAAGAAGCAGAAGGTCTATCATAGTATCATAACTCCCGATATTGACCAAACAAGCACGATATACCTGGTCTACTATAATAGAATCTCTAACATGCGTAGACACATAAACAGGAGAACTCAAGGAATCATGAGACATTCAAATATAAAGCAAAATAGGATGACATATATGAATAAGTGGAAAACGGATCAAATAGGGCTGATGAATCTCTATGGTAAATTGGAATATTACCTGTGATGACCGTATCAGACGACTGTGCCTCGGGTCTAGCTGGAAATGCATAAAAATGGGATTGAGCCCTACCATTTTAACCTCCGCCTCTCGGAAGGCCTCTAACTGGCCGACCTCCATCTCGAACGGCCTAACCACCACCTATAGCTGCCTGACTCCCGCCTCTAGCTGACTGAGGGGACGGTGGAGCAGCCGGTGCCGGAACCATGATACAAGAACCTTGCTGAGGCACACTACTCTGAAGTATGGGATGGTACCTCCTGATATGACCCATCCCTCGACACTCAAAGCACTTTGTCGGCAACGGTAGCTGCTGAATCTGGGATTGACCCTGACAGCCCGAATAACCACTGTGATAGATCTGAATCGGCATTGCACTGATGAGAGCTGGAGGTGCGCTGCTAGCTAACTGCTCAGGACAATATCCATAAGAACCATGACTTCCCGAAGCACCGTGTGATGCCTGTAGTGCTGACTAAACCGGCCTGATAGGATGGACGCTACCAAAAAAGCCCCAGCCTCCATATGAGGCACCACTGAAACCACCAAAATGACGAGGCCTTTTCTGAGAGGTCGCCTCTCTCCCCTGACCACGAACCCTCTCGATCCGTCTAGCAATAACTACAACCCGCTGGAAAGAAGTTTCATCCTTAGTCTCTCTAGCCATCTGTAGTCTGATACCAAAAGTAAGGCCATCAATAAATCTCCTCACCATCTCTCTCTCTCTCAGTAGGAATCAAGACAAATTCATGGCAAGATAGATCCACGAATTTGGTCTCTTATTGGAAAACAATCATGCTACCCTGCTGGAGGCGCTCAAACTGGTTGTGGTTCTCCCCTCTCAAAGTAAAATGAATGAACTTCTCCAAAAATAGTTGTGAGAACTAATCCCAAGTGAGTGGAGGTGAACCTGCTTGTCTGCCTCGAACATAGTACTACCACCATCTCTTGGCGGAGCCATACATCGGAAATACCGTGAAGTCAACTCTATTGAATTCCACTATACTCGTGTTGCGCAACACCTCGTGGCAACGCTCAATGAAATCTTGCGGGTCCTCAGAAGGTGTACCACCAAAAGCGAATAGGAAATAACTTACTGGACTTGTCCAATCTCTTCAACCCCTCTAACGACATAGCGGGCCTCTCCATGGGCTAAGTAGCAATAACGGGCTGAACTTCTCTAATTGTTGGAACCGCCGAAGTCTGATATATAGGAGCCATCTACTCTAGAGTATGAGTAGCCGGAGCTTGGGGCCCTCCCCAGTCTGAGAGACAACTGGTACCATAGTAAATACTCCGGCCTAGGCCACACTCTCTGTAAGGCCCACTAAGCGGACTAGAGAGTCCTGAAGTACGAGAGTGGCTATGAACCTCTTTGGGACCTGAGCTAGTCCAACTGGTGTAGTCTGAACAGGGATCTCCTCCTTCTACTTGAACTGAGGCTCTGTAATAGGTGATGTTGCGCGCGCTCTAGGCTGAGCTCTGCCTCTGCCTCGACCCCTACCTCGGTCACAGTCCCTACCCCTGGTAGTGGCTACAACCTGGGGCTCTGGCTCCTGGTCCGCTGTGGATGTTGTGCGTGTCCTCACTATCTGTGAGAGAAAAAGAATAAAATAATTCAAACTCAATAATAGAATAAAATTACACGATATAGCTTGCTCCAGACTCTACTGAGCTTGCTCATAACTCGTGAGACCTAGGAAATCTAGTACTCTGATACCAACTTGTCACGATCCAAAATCCCTACCGCGAGGCTCTGATGGCACCTGACGTCCACTTGTTAGGCAAGCCAGTATTAGTACACAATTAATCATTTTAAAACCTATTTGAAAATAATTTAATAATAAATAAAGCTGTAGAAATTCAAAATAGATGAACTCCAAATGGTAACTAATCAAATCGTAAAATCTGGTCTCACAAGTATATGAGCATACTAGAAGTGCTAAAACCAAATATATGAATAAATATACAACTGTTTGCAACGAAATAATTAGTAAAAGTAGATAAGGGATGGGACTTTAGGGCTGCGATCTCCATGCAACTGTACCTCAAGGCTCCGTGAAAAACTAATCCGAGCAAGCCTCTACTAACTATTGTTATGACCAACACCAGATGTCACGACCCAAAATCCACCTAGTCATGATGGCACCTAACCCAACACGTCAGGTAAGCCAATTAACAACTATCTAATTTAAATGAGATTTATTAAGAAAAGAAATAAAAATACAACTGCTTTATACAAGAATTTTTCTAGGATTGGTAGTACAAATCATGAGCTTCTAAGATTTAGAATTTACAAAGCGGGTATGAAATAAAGTACATCATCTGTTTGAAATAATAAATGAACATATTAGAATTCTAAAGCTACCAAGATCAAGAGACAGTTATGACCGGAATGCAGGTACATCTTCAAACCCAGCTCCCGTCGTGCATAGCAATATCAGCATCCGACATCTACACGCAAGGTTCAGAAGTGTAGTGTGAGTACAACCAACCCCATGTACTCAATAAGTAACAAACCTAACTTTAGGTTGAAAGTACTGACGAGCTGGTACAAAAGTCGGAGTCCAACACCAATAGCCAACAAAAGTTCATAACAACATAATAAAGGTGATAAAAGAAGTAACTCAGAGATATAGTGCTCAGCTCATTCACAATTCCGGAAAATAGGCATGCTTTTCAAGTATGTCAGTGAAAACCCAAATCTTTTACCGAAATCACCAAACTATGAGTACGTTTGTAAAACTGTGATTTTTTCTAAAACTTTCAATAGGTAAATGTTTCATTTTCAAATGGCATGAGGAAAGTACATCTCTATGCCTACATGTCAATGTGTATGTGAAGTCATGAATGATGCAATGTCGTACATCATGAGGAAAATGCATCTCTATGCATGTATGTCAAGTGTGCATGTTGAATGTAATGCAACTCGGTGATAAAACCATATGCATACTCTCAGAGTATCAATTCACTTAGTCCTCCCAGTCACTCAGTCCTCATAGTCACTCAGCCTTCACAGTTACTCAGTCCTTCCAATCACTCGGCACTCGCTCTCGGCACTCGTATTCAGTAGGTACTTGCGCTCACTGGGGGTGTACAGACTCCGGAGGGGCTCCTTCAACCCAAGCGCTATAACAAGCCAATCATGGCATAAATCAATAAAACATGTTGTGGCGTGTAGCCTAATACCCTCATAAATCAATAATACATGTTGCGGCGTGCAGCCCTATCCCATCAATATCCTTACCATCAGGCCCTCGACCTCACTCAACTATCAATCTCTCGAGTCTCTCGGGCTCATAATGTCATGAAAAATTAGCCCAAAATGATGATGTGATGTATCAATAAATTGTAACAGAAACTGAGATATGATATGCAAATAAATGCGTATGACCGAGTATGTAACTGCAATGTAAGCAAATAACTCAACAATAGAAATGACCTCAGTAGGTCCCAACAGGATAAGCATATAGCCTAGACATGGTTTCTAACATGGATCACAGCTCAATTACTCTAGCACGTAGAGATTTCATGGATACAAATAAGACTAGGTAACTACACAGTACCACGGAAATAACTGAGTCACAATTCACATAGTGTACGCCCACACGCTCGTCACCTATCATGTGTGTCACCTCAACACCAAACACATATCATGTATATTCAGGGGTTCATACCCTCAGCACCAAATTTAGAAGTATTACTTACCTCGAACAAGCCAAATCCAATACCGAGCAAGCCAAGCGATGCTCTAAAAATGCCATCCTGCGTGTACCGACCTCCGAACAGATCGAAACTAGTCAAAAGCAACTCAAATACATCAAATAAAGCCAAATAAAACAAATTCAATCGATAAAGGTTGAATCTTTAATCAAAGCCCAAAATCAACCTAAAAGTCTAACCTAGGCTCGCGCCTCGGAACTCTGTGAAACTTATAAAATCCAACAGCCCATTCAATTACGAGTCCAACCATACTAGTTTCACTCAAATCCGACTCTGAATCGATGTCCAAGCCTCAAAAACTCACTCTATGAAACTTTAGGCTAAAACCCTCAAATTCTCTTTATAATTCATAATCCAATTACCAAAAACGAAGATAGAATCACGAAATAAAATCACGAGTGAGTCAAGAATGCTTACCCCAAGTCACATGGTGAATTTCCTCTCCAAAAGCGTCCAAACCGTGCTCCAAAATCCCAAAATGAGAATAAAACGACGAACCCTCAAAAATATAGCTTCTACCCAGCGATTTTCGCTTTTGCTAACCAAGGGCGGCTTCTGCGGTGTCGCTTTTTAGAACAATTTCACACTTATGTGATTACAACTAACCAGCCAAACCCTCGCACATGCGGAATAGTTCATGCTTCTGTGACATCGCAGGTGCGAGCTCCTCTTCGCTCTTGCGCAAGACTCCGCTTCTGCGCCAAAACTCACCACACTCGCGCCTTTGCAGATGCGAAGAAACCTCCGCTCCTGCGGCTCTTGCTTTCAACAGCATTCCCGCCTCTATGATTCCACTTCCACTTTTGTGGCTCCGCACCTGTGCCCATAGCTCCGCAGGTGCGGTCACACTAGAAGCCCAGCCACATCAGCCTAGCCAAAAATGATCCAAATGAACCAAACCTCGTCCGAAACTCCTTCGAGCAACTCAGGACCCCGTCCGAATATATCAACAAGTCCCATAACATAACACATACCTATTTGAGGCCTCAAATCACACATAACAATATCGAAATGACGAATTGCACCTCAAATCAAACTTAATGAACTCTTGAACTTTCAACTTCCAAAACTCGCGCCGAAACATATCAAATCAACTCAGAATGAACTCAAATTTTGCACACAAGTCCCAAATAACATAATGAAGCTATTCCAATTCCCGAAACTAGAATCCGAATCTGATATCCACAAAGTCAACTCCCGATCAAACTTATGAACTTTCCAAACCTTCAAATTTTCAACTTTCGCCAATTAGCGTCGAATCCTTCTAGAAATATCCAAATACAAATCCGGGCATACGCCCAAGTCCAAAATTACCATCCGGACCTAAAAAAGCCCTCAAAACTTTATTCTAGGGTCAAGTTCACAAAAGTTAAACTTGGTCAACTCTTCCAACTTAAAGCTTAAATCATGAAATTTATTTTTCCAAATCGATTCCGAATAACTTGAAAACCAAAATCAATGATTCACATGAGCCATAATACATTATAAGGAGGTACTCATGACCTCAAACTACCAAGCGAAGTGCAAATGCTCGAAACGACCGATCGGGTCGTTATACCAGAATCTGCACAAGAAGTACAGAAGTGTAGCATGAGTACAATCGACCTCATGTACTCTGTAAGTGCCTAACTAAACTTTGACGAAGTAGTGAAGAGGCTATAACATGGCACTCACTATAAAACTGAACGAATATAAAAGCAATAATAACAAAAATAGAGAAAAACAAGAATTTAACATAAAACTGGAACCGAAAACACATAACAGAGGGCCCCGAAATAACATTTATGCTCAACTTCTCGAGTCAACACGGAAAAGGTAACAATAGTCAAAGACAGTAAAATAAGTATTTTTTATTGTGGCATGCAACCCGATCCACAATATATATAAATAACAAATCTTCTTTGTTGCGGCGCACAATCTGATTCACAAATATATAAATAACAATTCTTCTCCGTTGCGGCGCACAATCCGACCGCAAATATACATATAGATACTGTTGCAGCATACAACCCGATCCCAAACAGTAATATCAACATCCGTTGTGGCCCTCAAACCCATCCCAAACAATATAAATTATATGTATAAACTATAACCAATTACAGCGTATCATAAATAAAACACAATAAGGGAAATTACATAATTAAAATCATAAAGCGAATAAAAGTAGCTATCTAACAACACGCTAAATCACAAAGTAAGTAAGGACATTCAATAAATAAAGACACGGATACATGATAACAATTAGCAATTAAGGCACATAACGGATAAATGCATGAATTTAACACGTAAAGGCAAGTAACAATTAAAGTAATTAACAAGTAATAAAATGGATTAAATAAAGGCATCAAAAATTATAAACAATAAATAAACATCCCAACCCGCATGCTTAGCCCGTGATACACTCGTCATTTTACATATACGCCGTCCCCAGACATAAATCAATAGCAAATAATCCAATCAAGTTCTAATTCCCTCAAGTCAAGTTTAACCATGACACTTACTTCTTCCCGAAAACCAATCAAATCTAGCCAAATATGGTTCAAATAATTCAAAATAATTTTTAGAAACTACCCATGAGTGAAAAAGGTTCAATCTTTGATGAAATTAAAAAAGTCAACAAAAATTAACCCCCAGGTCCGCTTGGTCAAAACCTGAGATTCGGGCTAAGACCCAATTACCCATTCACCTACAAGCCCGATTATGTGATGTGTTTCGAAATTCGACATCAATTTGAGATTTAAATCTCAATTTCATAAAATCTCTAATTTCTACCCAAATCCCTAATTTCTACCATGAAATTCAAAGATTAAGAAAATATCAATGGGTGATTACCGAAATACATCAAAACTATTTAAAATTTACTAACCAATGAAATTGGGATGAAATCTCCTCAAAATCCTCTCTAGTCCGAGCTTTAGCTTTCAAAAATGGTCTTGAATGCAATAATCTCGATTTTCAGCTTTTAAAATACCTGGGCATGTTACACCTCATATCTTCGTACGAATGAGTATTCGTAAGTCAATTGATGTAACCTCAGAAATGAGATCATCTTTGAGAGTATATAAATTAAGTTAATCATGTTACCTTGGAGATTACAAATCTTTAAGATCATGGATAACAAGTACCAAGAGGGTTGAAAGGCTAAGAAGCTAAACAAATTGTAGAAAATAAGTTTCGTCGAATGTCGACAAGTTGGGAATGTTATAACATGTACTTTTGTGATGAGACTAGGATGCTTAAAAATATAAGGAGGTTATGTTATACGTTATTTTAGTCGTATGATAGTCGTGTGTTATGTTTTTAAGTCAAGCAAGTTGTGGAACAAAAGTTGGCAAAGGTCATCACAAGTTACATTCATAAATGTGCTAAAACTTAGGTCAAATGTAGATGCGATTTTCTCCCAATTTACTTCGAGTTATGGGGTGATATACCTATAAAATGGAAGATATATGAGTCTAGTTTCTAACTCATTAAACCTTTTATCTATACGACATCAGAGTAGAGAGATATTCGTATTTTTGCGAGATTGCGCCAAGCAGCTCTATGGGACCCACAATGGCGGTTGAGATATATTGATATATATAAGACGCCTCAACCCCGTTTTAACTAATTATTTTTCAGTATCTTCAGACCCTAGACACCTAAAAATACCCTCTCAAGGTTCTCTCATAATCCAAGACCCAAACAAAGGGCAAACAACACAAATCAAGTGTCGGGGATCCTGTCGCACTTGTAAGTTTCTTGTTCTTCTTGTTGTTGCTGATTTTTGGGTGGTTCCAGCTCGCGTGAGAGGTTGTTTTAAGTGGTTTAAGTTCTGTAAAATACTCTTCCAAGGTTTTCATATCAACCCTAGGTTATTTCAAGTCTTGCAAATGGATTACACTATATTTCAACAACAAAAGTTAGTTCTAGTGAAGAACAACACCTCTTTAAGGTTGTGTTTTCATTGAGGATAGTAGTGGGCTATGTTTGGCTGCAATTTCAAGTTGTTGCTACTGGTTAAAGTGAGTATAACAGACTACTAATTGTGCTTAAGCTTGCTTGTATGTTGGTTAAGTTGTTAGGATGACAAACTACAAGATAATACTTGGATTAGCTTAAGTCATTTCTATGGTGTTGTATTTCCACTGAGGGCTGTTGTAAGCTAAATATAACTTGGATTTCGCCTTGAAGCTACTGTAAGAGGTATTTGTATTGTTTTCTTGCATGTTCTTAAGGTTATCTTGATGTTGATTAAGTTAAATAGATATACTAGACATGAACTAGTGAATAAAGTTGCTAATTGAAGATAATTAGAGTTGTGGATTATTTCCTTTGTTATAAATATATGATATAAGGATGGAATCATTGATAAATGACTTCATTATCATGTTAATGATGCTGTTAAGTTAATGTTAAAAGTCTATAAGGGGTGATAATGGGGTTGAAGGGTGCTGAAGGGATTCAATCCGAGTTTGCCGCTCGCCGTGATATGTTGACGACTTGTTAATGAAATATTTTGCACCCTATTGTTGATGTTGTTCTTATTTTATTGCTCTGGTTGTTGTTATTGGTATACGGTATTGGAGAATGCCCTTGTCACCGGGAGATGCTGCCCAAATTTACGTAAAATGAGGTACTAGCTTAAGTTACATACTTAGCCTTTATTCAGCAATGATTTTGAATCTCCTTATGCTATGGTAGACTGAGTTGAGTTGTTTGAAGAGTTGCTTGGAAGCTATTAAGGACTCAACGAGGTTAAGGTATGTTAAGGCTAAACCTTTTCTTCATTTTGGCATGATCCAATAACTACATGTCTTTGTTAATGAGACATAAAGGGAAGTTCATATTCCTGAATTTATGTACATTGGCCTAGTCTCTTAAGTTATAGTATTCTCCCTTATCGGGACTTTCTATTCAGTTAAGTATTATATTCTTCCAGTCAAGAGAGCAGAGGGTCTATATACATATACAATATTACCGTATTTTCGCCACCATTGAGCTATAATCGATGGGCAGGCCCCTTATTGGGGCTATAATCGATGGGCAGTCCCCTATTGGGCAACCTCTGATCAGATGGTACGTTATATACCGAGCCTACTGTGGCTGGGCGCCTATGAGCGAGCCCAGAATGGCCGAAATACAGAGCCTAGTATGGCCGAGCGCCTACGAGCGAGCCTACTACGGCATAGAAGTTACACATACCGAGCCTTATAGGGCCGGACAACTATTTACTTATTATATTGAGAGAGTTGAGTCAGTATCAGCAGGTAAGCATATCTTCAGATTATCTTTGACTCCCAGTTACTTTCAGTTATTGTATTATCAGTTCAGTTGCGGCTTTCAGTTATTCTATTGTCTTACATACTCAGTACATTATTTCGTACTAACGTCCCTTTTGCCGGGGACATTGTATTTCATGCTTGCAGGTCCTGATAGATAGTTGGATAGACCTTCCCAGCAGATAGAATCAAACATCAGCTTGGTTGGTAAGCTCCACTTCCTCGGAGTTACCAAGTCTAGACCTTGGAGTCCATTTTATATATACAGGTTTGATGGGTAGGTCGAGGCTCTGTCCCGACCATGATACAGTTTAGCTATCTCTAGATGCTTGTAGACGAGTCCTGTATATTTTGTATATCAGTAGATGTTCATGGCGGCTTCGTCGGCCTGTATAGTTATATATATCAGCTTTTGGGTATGTTTTCCCCACAGATGAGACAAGTGTTATTTTCAGACGATTCAGAAAATGGCTTCATCGGCCTAAGTTGAGGGTTACCCCTCCAGAGTTCACAGTTACAAAGTGGTATGCTCGGGCCGAGTATGGTACCGGGTGCCGGCCACGCCTCTTCAGGTTTGGGGAGTGACAGGGCATCAGGTGTTCTTCGTGTTCGTGAAGCACCTGACATGTTCGCGAAGCTTTCATAGCGTTCGCGAAGGCTTCTTCCTAGCCAAGCCTCCGCGTTCGTGACCCATGGTTCGCGTTCGCAATGAAGAGCAATCAACCCTCCCCAGACTATCTCCAACACTACGCGTTCGCGAGTGGACGGCCGCGTTCGCGAAGGTCAGTCCCTCCAAGCCTTCGCGTTCGTGAGCATGAACTTGAATTCGGGTAGAACAACTAGCCCCAGCCCGTCTTTCCCGTTCACGATCGCAAAACACTGGACACCAGAAGTAAAACCAGTAGTTCCACAAGTCTAAAAATGGTCTGAATTAATCCAAAACTCACCCGAACCCCCTGGCTCCAAATCGAATATGCACACAAGTGTAATAACATCATATAAACTTTCTCGCTACATCAAATCATAAAAATAAATATCAAATAATAAGAAACGATCATCAAAACTCAAGATTTCAACTTGAAAACCCATTTTTCACAATCTTTCACAAAATGCGCCGAAACTCGCTCGGGTCACCCCGAACCCCAATCAAATGTGGGTACAAGTCCAAAAACATCATACGAACCTATCGAAATCGTCAAATTACCGATCCGAGGTCGTTTACCAAGAATGTTGACCGTGGTCAACTCAAGTTATTTTTAAAACCAAAAATTATATTTTCTTCAAATTTTTACGTAAAAACTTTTCGGAAAATGACATGGACCACGCACACAAATTAAGAAATATCAAATAAGACTAATAGAGATCTCAGATTACGAAAATAAAAGATAGTACTCAAAATAACCTATCGGGTCGTTACACTTTTGCTTCATTATCCACCAACATCTTCGTAACCTTCAACGTTATCTCCTCCAACATTTTGATGATAGGCATCTGTCTTGCCTCCAGAATCCATGCATTAAAGGATTCACTAATTATTGCCAACCATGACATTTTTACACTGAGTGTCAAAAAAATCTCTACACCAAGTTTGAGGTAGTTATTTCAGCAAGTCTTTAGCATCTTTCTCATCAATATCGCCCAATTTTCTCAATTGATCCTTAAGGTCTTCTTCATATGTGGCCCATGTACACCACTACATACGCTTCCTCGCATGTCCACTATTTTATTTTTTACACTAATTTGCCTCAATATGCCTTGTACAAAATCTGTGCCTAGTTTCAGGAAGCATATTGTTCTTGGCATCAGCTAATCTATATTTATATCTATACTATATTAAAAGCACGAACGCCCTTAGCGAAATGTCGTTCGCATTTTTACCCTATCAAAATAGAAGTCCACATTAAACAAAATAGTAATTTAAGTTATTTTTCTATTATTTAGGATTTGAAATCAACTAAAATACCCTAATAATTAGAGCTTTGAAATTAAAAAAAAAATTACAAATCTGCGTAAACTAATATTATTAGAATTCTGAATGAACATGCCACTTTGACATTCCATATATAAAATTTCGATCATTTAAATCTACAACATAATAAGGAAAATTTGCTTTCAATTACTTTTCATCCACGCCAGGACTCCTATTCCTATCATTTTATTGGCATTTTTATTAAGCATTTAATTTAATATATGGTGAATCTAGCGTCATAAATAAATAACACTTCTAACGTGAAGAGTCATAAATTGATTTAATTGTTTCCTTATATTTATTTGTTATTTGTAAGAGATAGAGTTTTGGTGGAAAATAAAATCCTATTAGGGTTATAAAAGTGCACTTGTCTATAGAAGAATTTCACCAATGTACGAAAAAAAAACCCTCCTTAAGACCATGCTAGATAGTTTTCAAATTCTGCTCTTTTTAAATTATACAATCTTTGATAATTTACATAGGTTAAGGTTGCACATGGTTGATTGATGTGCGATTAATGATCTAATCATTTTCTTATTTTTCCATAGATTTGTTGATTCATGACACAATGATTCATGCCACAGATTTTTTTTCTTTCGTGCTGATGAAGGCACAAAAAGGTTAGAACTTTCTGGTTTTAATCTTCGGAGACTATTAATATACATATCTTTATTGGTACATCTTTATTGATATATATGCGCATCCCTTTATATGTGCGTAATGCAGAAGGCCAATCAATGAAGTTGATTATCAAAAACAACTTCAAAATATTTACCATCGATTATTAAACTCCCTACTTACAATAATCTTAACATAGAAGTATATATAAACAAAGTTAATATACTACCAAGGATAATATTAGTTGTGGTAGATCCCTAATAGAGAAGATTAGTTTTCCTCCACTCTTTTCTCTAATATTGCAGAGACGAACCAGCAATTTGGCTAAAAGAAATTGTGGAATATGGTTTTTCAAATTTTATTATGGGTCATCTTTCTCAGGTATTACTACACGCTAACTTCTTTTTATAATATAAGTAAAACTTGAAAGACTTGTATTGACCTTTAATGAGATAGATTTTTTCTTCTTCATTCAGTTGGATATTTTGGGTGCATAATATAATTTTCTAACTCATAAAATATAAATTACACAGTATGTAGAGTTGGCAAGTTGCTTAGTTCATGATTAATATTTATAATTCTTTTTTTATTTAAAAAAAGTAATTCTATAACTTTAAAGCAAAGGTGTTTTTGATTATTCAGTTGTTAGTAAGTAGTTCATTATATGTTTCGTGGGTTTTACAAAGAATTGAAAACCATAGCGGCAATCTCAAAGGAACGCTCTATATATATATATATATTCTTTGAGTTGGGTTTTGTCAAAGCAAATGTGGACTTATTTTGTTGACTGCTTTTGATATTTTAAAGTATGATAATATGACATGAATTCGGCTTTCAGACTTTTATTTGCTATGCAATACTAATTTGCTTTGGATAATGTCAGTTATTATGATGAAATCCTAGACTAAAATTGTTAACGATTTCTATGTACGTAATTACTATAATTCCAAATATTACATAAATATTAAATAAATACATCATCTTGAATATATTTAATTTATCTACTATGTCAATTAAGTATGTAATAACATTCAATTGCATTGTTTAAAAAAATATTGTAAGTATTTTGATGCAACAACGTTTTATGTTACCGCATTTTATTCTTCTTGTACATTTTTTATTTTTGATGCGATACACACGTGCAACGCATGTATACTAAAACTAGTTATACTAAAAGCACGAAGGTCCTTAGCAAAATGTCGCTCGCTTTTTTTACCCTCTAAATATATATTTTACACTAGATAAAATAATTATTTAACTATTTTCCTATTATTATTTAGGAATAGTCATTGAATTATTTTTCTAATATTTGGGAATTCGAAATCAATTAGATTTTGTGTATTAAAACTTTTCTTATTTGAGCTATTGTCACGACCTAATTTTTCCTCCATTGGGTATCGTAATGGCACATAGTCTTAGGGACTAGGTAAACCTAACATTTACTGAACAACAACAATAAATAAATAACATCTAACAATTTTTGAAATAGAAATCTCTATAAAATTTACAATTTTCAAAACCGGTAGTACAAGTTATAAGCTCTAATGAGTTACTAGAAAGCCTATAAATACAACTGTTTTAAAATAGAGGTAAAACAGTGCAAGTACAATATCAGAAGGTGACTCTGAAGCCTGCGAACACAGCAATAGGTTTACCTTGAGTCTCCACAGCAAGATCCGTACTGCTAGCGATCGGTCAACTGACTCCACATTAAACCGGCTCTGCACAAAAATGTACAGAAGTATAGTATGAGTACACCACAGTCGGTACCCAGTAAGTATCAAGACTAACCTCAGTGGAGTAGTGACGAGGTACAGTCAAGACACTCACTAGTCAAATAACCTGTGCCATACTAAAATAATCGAAAACAAATATCAGTGATAGCAACAATAATTCACTAGTGCTATAAACAGTAAGGTAGCAAGAACACCATAATTATTACTCAGACGAATAAGAAACACAAGAATAACCAATTAAATAAATCTTTCACATATAATCTCTTCAAATAAATACCCTCCAAATATATTTTTTCAAATAAGTATCCTTCGAATATAAAACTCTTCCAAATAAATATCTCATGTCATAATCATAAAATACGGTTCTCGACCCCCTTTCATATTCTTACGGCACCTCGTGCCCATATCTCTAATCTCAACCGCACGAACAACTCTCGTGCCAAATATTTCAATACATAAGATCCGTACGATTAATTTATTTTCAATAAAGTAAGGTTACAATAATTATTTTTTAAAACAAAGTGAGAATTCAACAAAGAAATGAGCTTATTTTAGAAATAGTTTGAGTAAAGAAAAATGACATTTCAATTTAATTAAAACATGTAATAATCTATTGCTTCGGATGTAAAACTTATTAGTTTAAAACATAATAGTAACTTCTTTTATTTAAAACAACTCAGTAATCAAAAATCGGTAAAAACCCAGGAATATAAATCTTCAGAGTCTCGTGCTAAAAAGCACAAGCCAACACAATATAACAAAGAATACAAACACATAGTAAAATCAAATAATACATCACGGCAAATCACAAGAATTGGCCTATCACGGAAATACAAAATAACCAAAGACAAGTGCAACCATTGAGAGATGTCAACAAAATGGCACTCTCGAGATACCGTCTCGTAGTCCCAAAAGTAAATGCTCAGCAGGGATCTCCTGAGGTACCGTCTCGTAGTCCCAAAGGTAAATATGCAAGACAAGGGGATCTCCCGAGGTACCACCTCGTAGTCCCAAAGTAAATATGCAACAACAACAATACCCCCAGGCTATCACAATTCATCACAATTCAATTCCACACATAGCCCACCTTTGTCTCGCCACGTGTGCAATAATAAAGTAAATGTCCGCCTTGTCTCGCCACACGCGTATTATAATATTTCCGCTTTGTCTCACCACATGCGCAAACCCATATATATATATATATAGAGAGAGAGAGAGAGAGAGCTTGCCTTGTCATGCTGCATGTGCATAAGTCAATAGTAATAATAGCACGACAGAAACCTCGTGCAAACGCCCGAACAAAACTTTCCTACAATATAACATGCCAATATCATATCTCATAAATTGTACCTCAAGTGCTCAAATATTACAACATATCACAGATTTGCACATCAAGTGCTCAAATATTACAATTTATCGCAGATTGCACATCAAGTGCTCAAATATTATAATTTATCACAAATTGCACATCAAGTGCTCAAATATTTAAACTCGCCACAAAATTCATCAATACATTATTTTCCACAATAAGGAGCCCATGGCTCGACCATAATGTGCACAAAATCTTAAATAATATATCTGGGAGTGAACAACTTAACAAAATAATATTTCACATAAAAATCAAGGTGGTAATCACACCAAATCATCATATAAAAACATACAAATCTAACAAAACAAGGATTTAGGCAAGACAATTAAAGGATTTAATAAGAGCCAATAATTTCCAATTTAATACATAAGGGCGTCTAAGGATTTTAACCAATGTAGTTTTTACATATAAACCAAGTACGTACTCGTTACCTCGCGTACATGGTTTTCAATTACACAAATTGCACATAAGACCCAATGCCTAAGGGGAATTTCCCCCACTCAAGGTTAGGCAAGATACTTACCTTTTTGAAGTTAGGCAGATATTCCAGAATACCATGTACGCGAGGTAACGAGGTTAGGCTCGTCACAAATTGTTCATGTTATATGTGGGTGTCTTGTCCTAGCCTCGTCACTACTTCGCCGAGGTTAGGCTCGACACTTACCAGTACATGGGGTCGGTTGTACTGATGTTGCACTCTGCACTTTCTGTGCAGATTATGATACCGGCTCAGGTTGATCGAGATTGGCTACTGGTCCGCTGTCCGGAGACTCAAGGTAGATCTGTCGGTGTTCACAGACCTTGAAGTCCCAGTCTATCTTTTATGTCCTACTGTTTTCTTTCATTCAGACAGTTGTATTTCTTTCAGACTATTACTTGTAGTAAATTCTAGAATGCTCGTGAATTGTGACTCCAGATCCGAGTGGTAGTAATTAATACAGTTTTATGATATTCCGTACTTATTATATTTCATCTTAATTAGTTATTGTTATTTACTGAATGGAAATAAGGAATTGGGTTAACGATTTTCTAACGTTGGCTTGCCTAGAAAGTGAAATGTTAGGCGCCATCACGGTCCCAATGGTGGGAAATTTCGGGTTGTGATAGTTGGTATCAGAGCACTAGGTTATATAGGTCTCACGCTTCACGAGCAAGCTTAATAGAGTCTGGAGGATCGGTACGGAGACGTCTGTGCTTATCTTCCAGAGACTATGAAGTTTAGGAACAAGTTTCACTTCTTTTCTTCTCTCTCGTGCGATTTTGCTTTCTCAATGCTGATTGAACTCTTCTACTCTTATTCTCTCGCAGATGGCGAGAACACGTACCGCTTCCTCAGATGAGCAGTAGCCAGAGCCTCCAGTGGCAGCTCCTACGCGGGGCAGAGGCCGAGGCAGGGGCAGGGCGCAGCCTAGAGCCCGAGCAGCAGCCCCAGCAGTGGAGCCTCAGATAGAGCTTGACGAGGAGGTTCCAGCCAGACTGTTCTTGACGGACCAGCTCAGATTCCGAAGGGGTTCATTGCTACCCTAGTACTTCAGGACGCTTTGGTCCGTTTGGTGGGCCTTATGGAGAGTGTAGCCTAGACTGGCGCATTTCCCATGGCACCAGCAGTCTCTCAGGTTAGATGAGGAGCCCAGACTCCCACCACTGCCGCTCCGGAGCAGATAGCTCCCCAGTATCAGGCTCCAGCAGCTCAGCCAGTCAAATTAGTTCAGCCGGTTATTGTGGCACAGGTCGGAGATGGGCCAACTGTGTCTTCTAAGGCTTTATGGAGATTGGACAGGTTTATCAAGCTCTTTCCTATTCACTTCAGTGGTGCTCCTTCAGAGGATCCCAGGAGTATCTTGATAGCTGTCATGAGGTTTTACGGAACATGGGTATAGTGGAGACCAATGGGATCGATTTTGCTACATTTCAGATGACTGGTTCTGCCAAGAAATGGTGGAGAGATTACTTGTTGACCAGACCAGCTGGGTCGCCTGCTCTTACTTGGGACCAGTTCTCTCAGCTCTTCATAGAGAAGTTTCTGCCTATCACATTGAGAGAGGAGTGTCGCCGTCAGTTTGAGCGTCTCCAGCAGGCCAGTATGACTGTTACTCAGTATGAGACCCGTTTTATGGATTTGGCCCGTCATGCCATTCTTCTGCTTCCCACCGAGAGAGAAAAGGGTGAGGAGGTTTATTGATGGACTTGCTCAGCCTATCAGATTGCAGATGGCTAAGGAGACTGGGAGTGAGATTTCTTTTCAGGCAGCTGCTAATGTCGCCAGACGAGTCGAGATGGTTCTTACTCAGGGAGGTCAGGGGTCTGACAAGAGGCCTCATTATTCCGGTGAGTTCAGCGGTGCCTCATTTAGAGGTAGGAGTACTTTTGGTAGAGGTCATCCTCCCGGATCGTTTCATTCAGCGCTCCAGGCATCCCACGGTGCCTCAGGTGGTCGTGGCCCTCAGATGCATTTTTTCGACCAGCTAGCCTACAGTGTACCACCAGCTCCTATTAGTGCACCTCCACTCCAGATTTATCAGGGTGGTTATTTAGGTCGACAGGTTGAGATTCAGGGTCAGCAGTCACAATAGCCAAGGTTATGTTATACTTGTGGTGATCTGAGGCACATTGCTAGATTTTTCCCTCAGGCAACGGGCAGCTCACAGCATTAGAGTTCTCGTGCCATGGTTCCGGCACCAGTTGCTACACCACCTGCTCAGCCAACCAGAGGTAGGGGTCAAGCAGCCAGAGGTAGGGGCCAGATAGTTAGAGGTGGAGGTTAGGCCGTTAGAGGTGGAGACCAGCTAGCTAGAGGCCGTCCCAGGGACGTAGTTCAGGGTGGTGGGGCCCAGCCCCGGTGTTATGCTTTCCTAGCCAGGCCTGAGGCTAAGTCATCTGACGCTGTTATCACAGGTACATTTTCAGTTTGCAGTAGAGATGCTTCAGTTCTATTTGATCCGGGATCTACTTACTCCTATGTGTCATCCTATTTTGCTTCTTATTTGGTTGTGCCCCGTGATTCTTTGAGTGCTCCTGTGTATGTGTCCATACCAGTGGGAGATGCTATTGTTGTATATCGTGTTTATCGTTCGTGTGTGGTCACCATTGGCAATCTTGAGACTCGTGAAGATCTCCTACTTCTCGACATGGTTGATTTTGATGTCATACTGGGTATGGAATGGCTGTCACCTTATCATACTATATTAGATTGTCATGCCAAGACGGTGACCTTAGCCTTGCATGGGTTGCCTCGATTAGAGTGGAGAGGGAATCTTGGTCATTCTGTCAGCAAGGTTATCTCTTATGTGAAGGCTCGGCATATGGTCGAGAAGGGGTTTCTAGCTTATTTGGCTTATGTCCGCGATTCTAGTGCGGAGGTTCCTTCCATGGATTCAGTGCCGGTTGTTCGTGAGTTTCCAGAGGTGTTTCCTGCAGACCAGCCGGGGATGCCACCCGACAAGGATATTGATTTCTGCATTGATTTGGCTGCGGACACTCACCCTATTTCCATTCCGCCATATCGCATGGCCCAACCAGAGTTGCAAGAATTGAAGGAACATTTGCAAAATTTACTTGATAAGGGCTTCATTAGACCTAGTGTCTCGCCCTGGGGTGCACCTGTGTTTTTTGTGAAGAAGAAAGATGGATCGATGAGGATGTGTATAGATTATCGGAAGTTGAACAAAGTCACCATCAAGAACAAATATCCATTGCCGAGGATTGATGATTTATTTGATCAGCTTCAGGGTGCCAAGGTGTTTTCAAAGATTGATTTGAGATATGGCTACCATCAGTTGAGGATTAGGGCATCCGATGTTCCTAAGATAGCTTTTCGGACTTAGTATGGGCATTATGAGTTTCTAGTGATGTCATTTGGGCTGACAAATGCCCCAGCAACATTCATGGATTTGATGAACCGGGTGTTCAAACCCTACTTGGATTCCTTTGTGGTTGTGTTTATTGATGATATCTTGATCTACTCCCACAGTCGAGAGGAGCATGAGCAGCACCTTCGGATCGTTCTTCAGACTCTGAAAGACAGCCAGTTATATGCTAAGTTCTCAAAATGCGAGTTTTGGTTGAGTTCAGTTGCTTTCTTGGGTCACGTTGTATCAGCAGAGGGTATTCAGGTGGATCCTAAGAAGATTGAGGCAGTCCAGAACTGGCCTAGACCCACATCAGCTACAAAGATCCGTAGTTTCTTAGGATTGGCGGGTTATTACCGTCAATTTGTGGAGGAGTTTTCATCCATATCAGCCCCGTTGACCAGGTTGACCCAGAAGGGTGCCCCGTTCAAGTGGTCAAACGAGTGTGAAGCGAGCTTTCAGAAGCTCAAGACAGCTTTGACTACGACACAGGTATTGGTGTTACCCACAAGTTCATGATCTTATACAGTATATTGTGACGCATCTCGTATTGGTGTGGGTGCGGTATTGATGCAGGGTGGCAAGGTTATTGCATATGCTTCACGGCAGCTGAAGGTTCAGGAGAAGAATTACCTTGTTCATGATCTAGAGCTGGCAGCCATTGTTCACGCGCTGAAGATTTGGAGGCACTATCTTTACGGCGTGCCATGTGAGGTATTCACTGATCATCGGAGCTTGCAGTATTTGTTCAAGCAGAAGGAACTCAATTTGTGGCAGAAGAGGTGGCTAGAGCTATTGAAAGACTATGATATCATCATATTGTATCATCCTGGGAAGGCTAATGTGGTGGCCGATGCTTTGAGTAGAATGTCAGTCAGTATGGGTAGCCTTGCATATATTCTAGTTGGTGAGAGACCGCTTGCATTGGATGTTCAGGCCTTGGCCAACCAGTTCGTGAGGTTAGATGTTTCTGAGCCCAGCCGTGTTCTAGCTTGTACAGTTGCTCCGTCTTCTTTATTTGAGCGCATCAGAGATCGGCAGGATGACGATCCTTATTTACTTATCCTTAGAGACACAGTGCGGCACGGTGGTGCCAAGCAGGTTACTGTTGGAGATGATGGAGTTTTGAGGATACAGGGTCATATTTGTATGCCTAATGTGGATGGACTTCGTGAGTTGATTCTTGAAAAGTCCCACAGTTCCCGATATTCTATTCATCCGGGTGCCGCCAAGATGTATTAGGACATGAGGCAGCATTATTGGTGGAGGCGAATGAAGAAGGAAATAGTTGCCTATGTAGCTCGGTGCCTAAATTGCCAACAGGTAAAGTGTGAACACCAGAGACCTAGTGGTTTAGTTCAGAGGTTAGATATTCCTGAGTGGAAGTGGGAGCGTATCACTATGGACTTTGTTGTTAGACTCTCACAGACTCAGAGGAAGTTCGATGCAGTTTGGGTCATTGTGGACAAGCTGACTAAGTCAGCGCATTTCATTCTTGTGGCAGTTACCTATTCCTTGGAGCAGTTAGCAGAAATTTATATTCGTGAGATCGTCTGTCTTCACAGTGTGCCCGTGTCTATCATTTCTGATCGAGGTACGCAGTTTACCTCGCACTTTTGGAGGGCAGTACAGCGTGAGTTGGGTACGCGGGTTGAGTTCAGCACAGCATTCCATCCTCAAACGGATGGGCAGTCCTTAAGAATTGATAGATGTTTGGCATTGTTAGTGCCAGGTCCATATTCTGGTTCCGGATCCCAGTACAGGTTCATTATGATATTTAAGAATTTTCTGTGAAATTTGGTGAGAAACGGAGTTGGTTTGATATGATTCAGACGTCCAGTTGAGAAAATTAAAATTTTAAAGTGTTCTTAAGATTTTCGTATGATTTGGTGCTAAATTCGGAGTTCTAGGTATTATTTTGGCAATTTGATCATCCGAGCAAGTTCGTATGATATTTTTAGACTTGTGTGTATATTTGGTTTGGAGCCCCGAGGGATCGGGTGAGTTTTGGATAGGCCACGGGATATTTTGGACTTTGGAAATCTGGTTTTTTCTGCAGAGTCTGCGTTCTGGCATGTCCTTCTTCGTGTTTGCGAAGGTACTCTCGCGAATGCGAAGAGTAAATTGGGCAGCTGAGGATTTCTTTTTCGCGAACTCGAAGGCTTGGTCGCGAACGCGAAGCGATGGGGGCGTTACCCTTCGCGAACGCGACAAGCCCATCGCGAAACGCGTAGTGATAGGCACTGGGGAGGGGCAGACAGCTTTTTCTTCATCGCGAACGCGAACAATGACTGACGAACGCGAAGACCAGGGAAGGGTAGCCTACGCGAACGCGATCGCTGTCTCGCAAACACGGAGGCTTGGCAGCCCATACACTTCGCAAACGCGACAGTGCTCTCGCGAACACGATGAACACTGTCGCCCAACACTTAACAGAACCCAAAAACGGGATTTTAGCCAAAAACTCATTTTTCTCAAAAACCAAACGGTAAGAGGCGATTTTTCAAGAGTCATTTCTTCCCCAAATTGGTTGTAAGTGATTCTAAACCATTTTCTTTCAATTACCCATTACATTTCTTGAATTTTTAACCTAAAATCTAGAGTTTTCATGGTAGAATTAGGGGTTAGGGTAGAAACTAGGAATTTCAGGAATTTGGGGATTTAGACCTCAATTTGAGGTCGGTTTCCAAAACTAATTACATATTCGGGCTCGGGGGTGAATAGGTAAAAGGATTTTGGTCCGAACCTCGGGTTTTGATCAAGCGGGCCCGGGATCGATTTTTCGACTTTTTGGAGGAAAATTTGATTTATGCAATATAATTGATTCCTTTAGCAATATTTGATATTATTGAGTCATTTTTGAATAGATACGAGTGGTTTGGAGGTGAATTCCAAAGAAAAAGTTGTGATTGAGAATTAAGTGGCCTTTGGAGCGAGGTAAGTGTTGTGTCTAACCCTGACTTGAGGGAATTAGGAACCTTACATTAATTGCTAAGTGAAATTCATGTGAGCGGCGTATATGTGAGGTGACGAGTACTTATGCGCCGCCAATTTACCTGTTTTTCATGTTTCTCTGTTTTTCTTATATTTTCTTATTCCTATGCCAAATTGCTATGTGTTATACTAGTGTTCAATTTATCGTTCTTATCATGTTTGCGAATTTTCTGGTGATAATTGAGTTTTTATCTCAAAGTTGAGATTGATATTATGGAACCAAATATTGAAGCATTCTGAATATTATTCTATCTCCCTGTTGTTATTTATGCATTGCATTATAGTAAGGGAGAGTGTTAATGCACGAAGGGTGATGCCGTGCCATATTGTGAGTGTTAATGCACGAAGGGTGATGTCGTGCCATATTGTGAGTGTTAATGCACGAAGGGTGATGTCGTGCCATGATATGAGAGTTAATGCATGAAGGGTGATGTCGTGCCGTTTCTATTGATTTTATGGGGAGATTGAGAGTAAAAGTATGAAGGGTGATGCTGTGCATATTTTCTTACTGTATTCACTATTCCTGTTGATTCATGGTATATTGACTGCTCCGGTAATTATTTTGTTGTAGTCCTTTATCTTGTATTTCCCTCAATATGCCCCCCTCCCGACATTTCCTGTTTAGTTCTTCATTTCTGTTATTTGCATATACATTGTTAAATTGTACAGATTAAATTGTAGGTGCCTTGCCTTAGCCTCGTCACTACTTCGTCGAGGTTAGGCTCGACACTTACCAGTACATGGGATCGGTTGTACTGATGCTGTACTTTGTACTTTCTGTGCAGATTTTGATACTGGCTCAGGTTGATCGAGATTGGCTACTGGTCCGCTGTCCAGAGACTCAAGGTAGATCTGTCGGCATTCACAGACCTTGAAGTCCCCGTCTATCTTTTATGTCCTACTGTTTTCTTTCATTCAGACAGTTATATTTATTTCAGACTATTACTTGTAGTAAATTCTAGAATGCTCGTGAATTGTGACTCCAGATCCGGGTGGTAGTAATTAATACAGTTTTACGATATTCCGCACTTATTATATTACATCTTAATTAGTTATTGTTATTTACTGAATGGAAATAAGGAATTGGTTTAACGATTTTCTAACGTTGGCTTGCCTAGCAAGTGAAATGTTAGGCGCCATCACGGTCCCGTCGGTGGAAAATTTCGGGTCGTCACAACCCCCCAATTCAAGCTTTATGAAACTTAAGAATTTCCAACTTCTACATTCGATGCCGAAACCTATCAAATCAAGTCCGATTGACCTCAAACTTTGCACACAAGTCATAAATGACATAATGGAGCTATAAAAAATTTCGAAACTGGATTCCGACCCCGATATCAAAAAGTCAACTCCCCGGTCAAACTTCCCGAAAATTTAATTTTCGCCATTTCAAGCCAAATTCCACTACGTACTTCCAAATAATTTTTCGGACATGCTCCTACATCCAAAATTATCATACGGGGCTATTGAAATTATCAGAATTCGAGTCTAAGGTCGCTTACGCATAAATCAAATCTCCGGTCAACTCTTTTCATTTAAGCTTCTAAATAGGAATTGTTCTTTCAATTAAATTCCGAATCTTCCGAAAAATTAAACTCGACCACACCCGCAGGTCATAATACATATTACGAAACTGCTCGAGACCTTAAGTCACCGAACGAGGCGTTAATTTTTAAAACGATAATTCGGGTCGTTACAGCAATGTAATTTAATAGATTGTACAAGAACAATTTTAATAGATTGTACAAGAATAATTTTAACCGAGTAAGTCTTCCTATGTATTTTTGGTAAAAGGCTCGAGCACTTCAATTTAAGTTTACTTAAGTTTAGGACTATTTATAGAGAGAGGAAAAAGATTGAAAGTGATGTATAAGTTGATACGGTAATTAATATAGGCATCAATTAATGAGTATACATTTATAGATTAAACACAATGTCCTAAATATTTTAGGTCAAAATTTTCATGAATTTTCAACACCTTTTAGGTCTAGACGTATCTTATCTTTTTAAGCTGCTGCTAATTGCATTATTATATTAACTAGTTACTCTTTTGAAGGTTTTGCCCTCTGTTCATATTCCAATTCGCCTTCACGCATAGGTACTTCACCCTTCTTCAAATCTTCTCCTTTTAATGTACATTTATTTGTTTTTGTTTTTAGAGTTTTTTCTTCTGATTTTAGAATGGCCGTTTGAGAATTTATTGTGCTTTAAAAATAAACTAATTATGTTCTTTAGCGTCCAAACAGATACGCATTTTAATTATTTGTTCATGAATACAAGAAAGATGGTAGAATATTTTCTATTATTTGTTGTGGTTGTGCTATGAAGAATATGTAGAGGAGCTAGAAGATTATTTTCTATTAGATATGAATGCCAAACTGATGTCCCTAGGGCTCGATTTGTAGCCCGCATGTATAGAAAATCTTTTTTCTTGACTTCATTTTAAGTTCTTTTTAATATTTTTCTTGCGTGTTATCGGATTATGTTTGTTATTTAGGTAGATAGAATATCCTATTGTTTTGTTTTTTGTTGAAACTTTATTTGGATCATCAATATTAATTTTAAATTGCCAATTCTATCTTTGTGTGTTTTTTGTGAAAGTGATAGGTTGGAAACTATTCTCGATTGCAAGAAGAATTATAAAGCATTAAGTTTCTCTATTTGGTCTAATTTTTTTTAGATATTTTTTTTTTATGCCAGACTCTGCCGTCATGCTACATTCTGTCATTATCTACTATTTGGTGATTATATTGGCATAAATATTTATTTTCATAATTAGAATGTGCTTTGCCAAATAATTAATTTGTGACAATCAATATGAGGTTTCGTATCACTTCGGCGTCGAAGTCTATGTTAATGTTATATTGCTCCCCAATTCATTGGCATTATTAAAGTAATATGTAAGGAAGAGCAACCACAAGAATCTTTGAAATAATAAAAAGTATAAGGAAACTGAAAGTTTCAACATTTGATGTTTGCCAATATATCTGAAGCAAATAGTTCTAATGGGGTAAAAAAATTATTTTTCTTGATTTTTCGAATATATATATATATGGGGTAATATCATAAAAGCTACAGAGAATAAAAAAATAAAATTATACTCGAGATTGCTGAAAAGAGAAATTGGCGAAGTACTAAAGGATAAAGGAGCTAGAGTATTAACGCCGTAAAAAGGTATTTACCAGTAAAAGAATTAAAAAAAATATTTTTAGCAACTATTTCAATTTATCTCTAGTGTTTTTACCCTATGATTATATTCTTTTTTATTGTATTTAGAATAACTTGCAATAGGATATGTTGGTAACAACATTCCACGTTTATTTTTGATATTGTATCTTGATTTCAGTAGTGAGAACAACTTGGGTTAAGTGATTCGTTAGCAGAATACTTTATTTTTATCGATTTAATTTTTCTTCTCTCTCTAAATATTTTTCTTTAATGGATAATAGTTTGAGGTGCTACATATAAACAAAAATCTTCCCTAATTACTCCTGGCATTTTGTTTCGATGGATGGTTTTAATTGTTTGGTTCTTTATATTAAGATTTCAGGCATTTATTGATAGTCTTCTTTAACAACTTCTTAATACATTACGTGCTAAACAAGCAAAACTCTCTAGAACTCTTTTTTGGCTAATTAAAAGTTTTTGGCAAAACTTTTAAGTGTTTTTAGAGTAAAAATTATATTTCTTTTGAAAACTATCTAAAAGTAATTTTTTTAAAACGACAAAACATACACATTTTCTAAAAAAAATAAAAAAATTAAACAAACATGTTAGTTCGGGCTACACTAGAAAAATAAAGGTTAACTCACATTTTTATGGGATAGCTGATTTTTTGCTTTGTTGCCTATATTTTCCATAGTTGCGAATAAACCTTCGTGTCGTTGTAACATCATGTATATTTAAGTCATCATTTTCATTTTTGGTGTAATTTGTATTTAAATAATGTGTTATTTGTTTTCATCTGTAGAACTTGAGAAGATTTGTTATAACATTTTTGGGAAAGTTGATGGAGTGCTTATATTTTTCATATTAGCTTTTAGTTATGTTATTAAATTAAGGTTAAACATTTTACAAAAACAAAACGTTCAAGCCTATTTTTGTTTTAACCAGGCATTAAATGATATATAACAAGTTGTAATAGCATATCACTTAATATTGAGTTCACATTTTGCTAATGTATTTTTAAACCTTCGATCCTTATATATACTTCATGCACAAAACATAATACACACTTACAATGCACGTATTCTAAAACTAGTTATTATAAAAGTAGGAAGCTCCTAACCAAAAAGTTAAAATACCAAAATACCCCTCTATAATTAATGGATTATAATACCCTTCAAAAGAGAAGTAAATTTTGATAAGTACATTAACCAAATTTAAATAAACCAACACACCCCTTGTTGCTATAAACAAACTAAAGAATTTGATCAATAGTTGCATCGATTAATTCAATGCAGACTAACATTATTTTGATTAATTCAATAGGTCAGTTTTTTTTCTTCACTGCATAGGTACATAAGAGGAGTCATGTCAATAACACTTTCTCTTCCTACTTAAATTAGGCTCCAACTCTGCGATGCTAAGTAGCATAAATGGAGGTACCTCTTGATAAAAACCAGCAACTCTCTTAATGAGATGACAAAGTTCATTTAAGTTTCTTATAGCGGTTATCTTTTTTTTGATAGTTGCGAGATACTAATCGGTCCTGTAGCCGAAGCGAATGAACTTGCTGTCACGACCCAAACTAACCTCTGTCGTAATGGCATCTATCGTGGAACTAGAAAAGCCGACTCATTTTCAAAACAAAACGATATTTTCATTTCAAAGATAATTTCAATGTTATTTAACATAAAAAACTTTATAAAAGAAATCAAAATAAAAGTGCGGAAGGAAAAGCCCGATATCGGGGTGTTACTAGTCATAAGCATCTACTACGATCTGTCTAACAATATCAAGGCTAACTCAGCCTGAAAAATAGTTAAATACAACTAGAGGAAGATAAGAGGGAGAAGAGCAGGGGCTGCGATCGCCAAACAGCTACCTTGCTATCTCCAAGAAAATCTGCAACCAGAACACTCAATAACCGCTACCGTGTCCAGCTACACCTGAATCTGCTCAAAAGGTGCAGGGAGTAACGTGAGTACGCCAACTCAGTAAGTAACAACAATAAATAAAGACTGAGCAATAGTGACGAGCAATAAAGCATATAACATTCATATCGGAAAATCTCAGTAAAATATCACTTGCTTTTAAAATCAGGATTTGAATCAAAACATCTCGTTTAACCCAGTTCCAGTAAAATCATTTAAAGATATTTTTCAATAGTTTTCAGACAGAGAAAAAATGCAAAGGTGAGCAAAACAATGAAATCATAAACAGCCCCTCGGGCAAACCTCACAGTCACTCGTACCACTCGAGCATACCTCACAATCATTCTTGCCACTCGGGCATACCTCACAATCACCCTTGCCACTCGAGCATACCTCACAATCACTCATGCCTCCCAGTCACTCAGCACTCGGCACTCGCACTCAGTAGTACCTGCGCTCACTGGGGGTATGTACAGACTTCGGAGGGGCTCCTTCAGCCCAAGCGCTATAATCTGCATGGACAACTCATGTGCTATAATAATAAAGTATGTTGCAGGCGGGCAACCCCGATCCACACTCATCCTCACAATCAGGCCCTAGGCCAATATCAAACATGTTGCGGCGTGTAGCCCGATCCCATAAATATCCTCAAAAATCAGGCCCTCGACCTCACTCAGTCATAAACCTCTCAAGCCACTCGGGTATTTCAGTAAAATAGGGCATTCGGGCCAAAATATTTATATGCATCAAAATAGAGTCATAAAACTAAGTTATGCGGTAAACAAGTATAAATATGACTGATTATAAATTTTCAATCGAAAACAATGAGAGGATAGTAAGAAAAAGCCCCTAAGGGTCCAAACAGTACTGGCGCAAGACCCAAATATGGCATTCAGCCCAATTTACAGAAATTCTTTCTAAAACATATAAGTATCATATAGTTTCAACAAGGTATGCAACTTTACAGTTGCTACGGGACGGACCAAGTCACAATCCCCAACAGTGCACGGCCACATGCCCGTCACCTAGCATGTGCGTCAATAAAAATAGTAGAATGATACAAAATCCGGGGTTTCGTACCCTCAGGACTAGATTTACAATTGTTACTTACCTCAAACCGGTCAAATCTCTACCCCGCAATGCTCTTGCCTCTGGACTCGGCCTCCAAATGCTCCAAATCTATTCGCAATCAGTACAATATTATCAATATATGCTAATGGAATAAATTCCACATGAAAAGCTATAAAATTAGACCAATACCCGAAATTGGCTCAAACCCGGCCCCCAGGCCCACGTCTCGAAATCCGACAAAATTTACAAAACTAGAAAGCTCATTCACTCATGAGTCTAACCATACCAAATTCATCAAAATCCGACATCGTTTGGTCCTTCAAATCCTTAAATTACTCTCCAAAACTTCCAAGCCCTAACCCCTCATTTTCACTAATTACAATGATTAAATAACGGAAAATCACCATATATACAAGTATTAGGGCTCAAGTAACTTACCTCAATGAAACCCCCTTGATTCCCTCTTCAAATCTCTCCCAAAAGCTCCAAAATCGAATAGAAATGGTGAAAAATGCCCAAAAATTCGCGAAGTGTTCCTATATACCTTCTGCCCAGGCATCTCGCACCTGCGGCCTCTTTTCTCGCACCCGCACGATCGCACCTGCGGTCCAAGGAGCCGTACCTGCGCAACTCACTTATCCGCCCAGACTCCGCATCTGCAGCAAATCCATCGCACCTGCGCGTTTCCTCCGCTTCTGTGAAGCCTGCCCAGCATTTCCCCTTTCTGCATCTGCGCCCCAGGTTTCGCACCTGCGGGCTCGCACATGCGACCTCCAACTCGCACCTGCGCATTCTGCCTAGCCCAGCGTTGCCCGCACCTGCGCACTCCCCACGCGCACCAGCGGCCTCGCATCTACGACTCTTCCTTCCGCAGGTGTGGATATAGCAGAAGCAGCAGCTCCAGCTGCAAATTCTAAATTTGACAAATCCGTTAACCACCCGGAATCACCTCGAGGCCCTCGGGACCTCAACCAAAAATACCAACAAGTCATATATCAACATACCAACTTAGTCGAACCTTCAAATCACTCAAAACAAAATCAAATAATCAAATTACCCTCGGATTCAAGCCTAAGAACTTCTAAATTTCCAAATTCGGCAACTGATGCCGAAACCAACCAAACCACGTCCGAATGACCTCAAATTTTACACACACGTCACAAATTACACTACGAACCTATTTCAACTTTCGAAATTCTATTCCGACCCCGATATCAAATTTTTCACTGCCGACCGAAATCGCCAAATTTCCAATTTCGTCAATTCAAGCCTAATTCTACCACGGACCTCCAAATCACATTCTGAACACACTTCTAAGTCCAGAATCACCTAACGGAGCTAACTAAACCATCAGAATTCAAATCCGAGATCATTTACACATAGGTCAACATTCGGTTGACTTTGCCAACTTAAGTTTCTACTTAAGAGACTAAGTGTCTCAATTCACTCTGAAACCACTCCGGTCCCGAACCAACTAACCCGATATAACATAATATAGCTGAATAACACACAAAAAAGTAGAAATGAAAAAAATGAGGCTATAACTCTCGAAACGACCGGTCGGATCATTATAGGTACGGAGGAAGGAGAGAATTATCAGTGATTTTTCAAGTGTATTTTGTTTGAGGTGACATAAACAATTTTATCTTGATAAGTGAAAATAATTTTTTATTACTTTTAGGTTAAGATTTGCTCTCTATGCATTATCTAATGCAATTCCTCCTTTTTACACTTTTAAAATTATTATTTTTCTATTAAAAAGTTCATGAACATGAAAGTAAATGAAAAGACAATTGTTACAAAGAGAATAATCTTTTATGGCTACTTATAAGTTGAATAAAAAATGACTTTTCAGATTTCTTGTGTGTTATTTTCTGATCTCATAGGTATAAAAATAAAAATATCTTATAAAAAAGACATAAAACTAAAATTAAGTTTGTAAGGATTTTATAAAACCTTTACAAATAGATACAATTGTGAGATACCAAGTCTAAAGGCCTTTATATATTGTATTCACATGTAGTAGAAGAGTTCAGAGAAAAATGCAAGGCGTCAGAGCCGGAGTAAAAATAGAGATTGAGATAAATAGACGAATTTTTTCCGGTCACCCAAGTTTTGAAATTGCCTAGAAAAATCACTTTATTTTTTTAGATAATAAAATCACTCAATTATCACTATTTTCCTCAAAATATGCTAAATACCTCAAGAGCCTTCTTCTCTCCTTCTTGACATGCCATGTCATCAAAGCCCTTTGCTTTTTTTTAATAATAAACCTAGTTAACTCATTGAACATATTTAGCCAAGCTGATTTCTTATGTTCGATCAAACATGACCCGGTTAAAAAGTGGCAAAGAAATGAACTAGCATATAATCTAAACGAATTTGAATTGAAAGATGAAGTTTTTAAATTTATAGGTAATGTTTTAAAATTAAAATTAAAATATAATGTTTTTTGAATTTGAGTTACTTTAGGTCTTTAGTTTAATATATTGCTAGATATTATTATGACAACTTGAAATATCTATATCTTAACATGAAATAGAGTTATAGACTAACAATATATTATATTTCATAAAAGACTAATAACATAATATTTCAAAATAAAATATAAGACTAATAATATAATGATACAAAATACTAAATATATATGTCAAATTGATTAAAAGTTTGAAAAGATGGTAACTTTATTTTTATTTCTCAATTTAGCTTGCTTGATTAGTGTTACGTAGTTTTACCTCTGTTACTTATGCAAGGCTGTCTCAAGACTCTCAACTACATTTAGTGGATGCTTATCTGCTATGAAGTATCAAGAGTACACTATTGATAATTAATACTAGGATCTTGATCATCGGATACATTAAATCTTTTTATTTTATTTTGATAATAGTTTATTAAAATTGGGCATAATTGCATGACTTTGTATATGTTACTTCTACAGGGATTTTAGAGTTAGAACATAGCAAGATGGAATATTCTTGGATTTAAATTTAGTACTGTAAGGTTTCTCGCAATGAATACAGAAAGAAGAGGAAGTAATGATGATTAAAATTAGCTACCATAATATTTTAATATGAAAAGAACGACGAAATTCTGACCGCTGAATAATATATATATATATATATATATATATATATATATATATATATATATATATATATATATATATATATATATATATATACTAACTAGTATCTATCAACGTGCGTTGCACGTGATGATTTAAACATTTATTTATATGAAGGAACAATGAAATTTAATTAATTAGAGAAATTTTATGTATAATAGTACAACAATCATCTAAATGCCGAAAAATATTATTACATTAGCATAATACATGAATTTAAAATAAAAGGACATCATCAAAACTTACACAAATGATAAATTCTGTCATGTTAGTTAGATAATTATGTATTATAGTTTAAAAGTATTTAATGTGATGGTATCTTAACCAATACTTCTTTGTGGACAATATTTTTATGTATGTTTCCTCCTAATGCTTTGGTTGCTCTGCCTTAACCAGAACTTTTGTTGTCGATCTTGATATCCCTCTTGAAACATACAGTTATTCGGGCAAGAAAATATATTGCGGTGAATATAGTCCAATATTTAGGATGATTGTCCTTGTGCTTTATTTATTATATTTGCAAAATATAAACATACTAAAAATTATTTTCACACAAATTTAAAAGGATATTCCTTAGTTTCGAAAGACGAAAGTTGAATTCAGGGATAAGAATATACTTAGAAGCACATTGACCAGTATCATAATCTTTGCATGTATGACGTTATTGTCAAAACTTCTATATACCATTTATGTGCTATTACATAAGTTATTCGGCGTATCTAAGTTTTTCAGTAGCATGACATATAACATTTTCTTCAAAATCAACATATATACAATGAAAGATCAATTTTAACTTAGTCTATTATATATACGGTGACACTAACATACGTAAGAAATAATAAACTTGACAACAAATATGTATGGTAGAAGGCCATTTGGTATTAAAGTATTTAAGTATTCTTCTTGGTAGTAATTATTCGTATCATTTTCTGTTGAGTCAAAAACAGAAAAATATTTTGTTTTACTATAAAATTTTGCAATCAACCTTTTATTTAGTCGATCAACATATTCATTTCTATTAGCTAAGATATCTTTTTAATTCTATCATGTGATTTGCACAAATTATGTTTTAATCTAGTGATAGAAATATTTTTCTTATTAAATGCACTACTATTACCATTGGGATTGATAACGAAGTACTCATGAAGACCCAAATCATCTTTTATTAGATGCTCTTCTTCGTTTCCGACACGAAGCAAGAAGACATTGAATACTGGATCTGTTCTCGCTTTATATTTCTTGTTAGTTGAATCTTTTTCATTTGAGGCCAGAAGTATAACTTTGTCAAGTTAGCCTTTACAGTCTCTTCTTTTGTCGATTTTGGAATTACTGGTAGTACTTGATATAAATTACCTCTCAAACCATTAATTTTCCTTCAAACGGTTTATTAATATCCAATATATCTTTAGAACTCCGGCCAATTATTTCGATCGTTTAACACTTAGCCATAAGTGCTTCATTCCATATTATATCAATTTTGCTTTCCTTATAAAGTTAGCCTTGCTTTACTTTGATATATTTGTGATGGTTATTTAAGTTATTTGAAAAGGTATATCAAATCTAAAGTTGGTGGTCTCACAATAAAAGCATTGTTGGTACACCATTTGCTATTATTGCTAACAGTGCCATGCCTCTTGATATGATATTTACAAGTAATGCATGACATAGAAATATTATTTCGATTACGTCGGAGGCATCTACAAAGAATAATCTTGTTATACCAGAGTCGACTCTTTATAATATAGTCTTGAAAACTTGTTATTTTTTAGGATTTAGCTTTGATTGTGCTTTTTGAGACACTTGTATAGCATTTTGGTTCTTAATAATATACTAATATTTTTACTTTGTGTTCTAACACTCTTTTTATGGAATAATGTACCCTAAGATATTTTTAACTTGAATAAGAATTTTACTCATATGATGAATTTAAAAAATAATTGAATTGGATTCTCTTGCTAAATAATTAATTAAAAGATTTAATTATTAGTTTTAACAGAAAAAATAATTTATTCTATGTTGATTCAGATCTTAATATTAGTTCATCTCTTGTTTTGAATATTTAATTTTAATTGTAATTTTATCCACCATAAATTTTATCTTCAAAGAGTAAAATATTGATATAACATTTCACTTTTAGATCTTTATGTCTGTAAAATCATTAGTGGTATTGACTCTTACCAACCATTTTTTTCTCTTTCTCACACATTTATATTTTTAAATATTTTCTTAGTTGTTGTTTAATAATTGGGTATTATTTAATATTACACGAAAAATTGATAAAAATATATTATTTGAGTAGGAAAATAGTTCAACTCTTTATGCGGTCCATTTAATATTAATTTTCTTTTGGTATTGGATAGTATGGAGTAATAATGTATTGCCAATACGGAGGATACTTATGAAATTTATTTTATTAAACCTTCCTACATATGTGATGACCCGATAGGTCATCTCATATTTTAAAACCTAATTCTGTGCTTTGAAGCCTTAAAAGAATCTCATTTTTACTCTCCTCGATTTGCGTGTGCAGTCCGGGCGTGTTTCCTGAAAGTTGCTAAAAATTGTGAAAAATATGAAATTTTGCTTTGAAAACCATTTGAGTTGACTTTGTTCAACGTTTTAAGAAAACGGACCCATATCCATATTTTGAGGATTCAGGTGGGTTCGTATTGAAATATGGGACCAGTGCGTATGCCCGAAATCAAATTCGGAGGCCCCTAGCTCTAATTATGAATTTTTGTTGAAAATTAAAAGTTTAAAAGTTTAATGGTTTTTAAGAATTGATTTGTGTTTGGTCTTGTTGATACTGGGTCCGTATTTTGGTTCTGGAGCCTGGTACAAGTCTGTTATTATATTTATGACTTGTCTGTTGAATTTGGTGAGAAACAGAGTTGATTTGGCGTGATTCGGACGTTCGGTTGTGAAAATAGAAGGTTTAAAGCTTTCTTGAAAATTCCCTTTGGTTTGGTGTCTGATTCATGATTCTAGGCGTTATTTTGGTATTTTGATAGCACGAGCGAGTTAGTATGAGGTTTTTGGACTTGTGTGCATAATTGGTTTGGAGCCCCGAAGGCTTGGGCTAGTTTCGGATAGGCAACGAGTGTTTTGAACTTAGGAAAATCTGGTTTTTTGGATTCAGCTGTTATCTGGTGTTTTCTTCTTCGCGTTTGTAAAGGTACTCGCGCGAACGCGAAGCGTAAAATGGGGCAGGGTGATTTTCTTCTACGTGAAAGCGGTAGCTAGGTCGCCAATGCGAAGCTATGGGGGGGAGGGGCTTACCCTTCGCGAATGCGGCCAGCTTCTCGCGAACGCGAAGCTTGAGGGACCTGGGGGAGGGGACACTCGTTCTCCTACGCGAGTGTGATCACTGGCTAGCGAACGCGAAGTACAGGGGGGAGCATCCTTCGCGAACGCGAAGGAGAACTCGCGAACGCGAAAGACATTTAGGCTGATGCACATCGGGAACGCGAAGAAGGCCTGACGCCCAGACCTTAAAATATTTCAAAAACGGGATTTTACCCATTTTTCATAAACTCTCCATTAGAGCTCGGCCTAGGTGCGATTTTGAAGGGAAAACTCAACACCAATTTATAGGTTTTTACTCTTTAACTCATTTTCTTCCATTTCTAACATCACCCATTAAATTCCTAGCCCTAATCTTTGTTCTTTCATGGTAGAAAACTAGGGATTTAGGAAGAATTATGGTTTTTTTGTAAATTGGGGATATAAACCTCAATTTGGGGTAAGATTCCGAAACTAATTACATAATCGGGCTCGAGGTGAATGGGTAAATGGATTTTGGTTCGAATATCGGGTTTGGACCAAGCGGGCCCGGGTGTTGACTTTTGTTGACTTTTTTAATAATGACCTAAATTGAATCTTTTGCAATCATGGGTGATTCCTAAGGCTTATTTTGAATCGTTTGGTTGGTAATTTTCTAGATATTGTTGGTTCAGAGGCTTGTTTGAAAGGCAAAGTTGTGGTTGAGCTTTGAGTGGTCTTTGGAGCGAGGTAAGTGTTGTGTCTAACCTTGACTTGAGGGAATTAGGAACCCTCGGACTATGTGCTATGCGATTCCTATGTGAGCGGCGTATATCCGAGGTGACGAGTACTTATACGCCGCCGAATTATCTGTTTTCCCTGATTTACCGCTTTTCCTTAATTATTTCATTTCCTGTCTTAACTGTTATATGCTCTAAATGCTTTCCATGATTAATTGCTACTTGTTATTCAATATCTTCTCCTGTTCACGACGTTAGTTCTTCCATAGTTTCATGATTCCCTTCTATTTGCTTAAATTGACTTACTTGCACCTTCTAATTGTCAATTACTGGATTGGTCTCGCTGTGTAGTACTACTCGTGTAGATTTTCTATATTGTACGAGGTTTCCATTTGGTTCAGTTTGGTATTTATTGATCGTAAAGGTTATTGTGGTCTGAACTATTGATGTGACTGTGCATTGAGTACATGGTACTGATATGGTGGGATCGGGCTGCACGCCGCAGCATGTGTAATAAGGGTGGATTGATGTGGTGGAATAAGGGTGAATTTGTACTATACGGTGGGATCGGGTTACACGCCGTAACAGGTGGAATAAGGGTGAATTATTTTGGTGTTGTCTGGTGGGATCGGGTTGCGTGCCGCAACGACCTATATATTTCCATTTCTTGAGCTGTGTTGGTTTTTTCGATATTTGTATCTGAATTATTAAAGATTGGTAATTTTGGACGACATTGGTTTATTCCTGAGGCTGTGGTTATTATTTTCAGTTGGCTATTTAATTCTGTTCATTATTTCTATTTTCTGTCATTATTATATATTGTGTTCAGGTTGTAGTGTAGGTAACTCGCCTTAGCTTCGTCACTACTTCGTCGAGGTTAGGCTTGACACTTACGAGTACATGGGATCGGTTGTATTGATACTACACTCTGCACACTGTGCAGATTTTGGGGTCGATCCCAGCGGTGGCTACTAGAGAGCTCGGTTTGGATAGCCTGCGGAGACTTGAGGTACAGCTGCTTAGCGCGTCCAGAAGTCCCCGTCTATATTTTTATTTAGCTGTGTATTTTCATTCAGACAGTTTTGTATTTATTTCAGACCCTTGTATGTATTACTCTAGAAGCTCGTGCACTTGTGACACCGGGTTCAGGGATTTGTAGCATATGTTTTTACGGTTTTGGCTTCCACATTTATATTTGGATTATTGCGGTTGAATTAGTTCCACTTCATTAATTAAATTTAAATTGTTAAAAAGGATAAATTGTTGTAACGTTGTCTTGCCTAGCAAGTGAAATGTTAGGCGCCATCACGGTCCCGTCGGTAGAAATTTCGGGTCTGTGAAAAGTTGGTATCAGAGCACTAGGTTATATAGGTCTCACGAGTCACGAGCAAACTTTGTAGAGTTTGGAGGATCGATACGGAGACGTCTGTACTTATCTTCCGGAGGCTATGGAGTTAGGAACAGTTTCACTTCTATTCTTTTCTGTCGTTCGATTTTATTCTATCATTGCTGATTGGACCCTTCTATTCTGTTCTCTCGCAGATGGCGAGAACGCGTACCGCATCTTCAACTGAGCAGCAACCAGAGCCCCCAGTTCTAGCTCCTACGAGGGGCAGAGGTCGAGGCCGAGATCGTGCCAGAGGCCGAGGCAGGGGCAGAGCTCAGCCCAGAGCTTAAGCAGCAGCACCATTGGTGGAGCCTCAAGTAGAGTTTGATGATGAGGTTCCAGCCCAGGCTGTGCCTGTCGGACCAGCTCAGGTCCCGGAGGGGCTCATTGCCACCCCAGTGCTTCAGGATGCTTTGGTCCATTTGGTGGGCCTTATGGAGAGTTTGGCCCAATGACGAGAGGTTGACATCGACACTTACTAGAGGTCCAAATAAATAATAAGATAATTCATAAAAATATGAAATGTACAGTTGTAGTGAAGTAAATCTGAAATATCATAATTTTTCCAATTTATTCTCTTTAGAACATAATTTTCCTCAATCTTGTATTATTTCTTAATACCTCCGAACATGCCAAGTATAAATACCAATAAATAAGAAATGCCATAAAACGTCGGGCATCAGCGGAAAACTAGCTCGTGAATATTCGGCAACTAGCGGTATAACGCAAGATTCTGCCGAGGTCATTCTGCCTGATCCAGAATAACGTGTACGCTGCCGAGGGTCGAGCGACACGAGTCATGCATGCATCTATACTGCCGAGGCATTCGGCCCGCTCCACAAGAAAGGAGGATACTTTATGAACCTCCAGAATTAGAAGCTATCACAAGGCTAACACGTACAGATGTACAATTTTTATTAACGGTCAAGTAACTCGCACATTATTCAAGTACGTGAAGTTTTCGGTCTTTTACTATTTCCTCTAATAACTCCCAATATGATTCAGGTACTTCAATAAACAAAGGATGCAAACATTACAAGTAATTCATGATTTGGGTCCAAAATTACCCGGACATAAGTATAATTAGTAGCTACGCACAGACTCTCGTCACCTTGTGTGTACGTAATCCCCACAATTAGAATCAGATATTAATTTAAATCACCTATGGGGTAAATTCCCTCTTACAAAATTAGACAAGAGACTTACCTAGCTCTGAAGTCCCATAACCGGCTCCAAACCCACTCTAACACCTCAAACTGATGCTCGTTGATCTAAAACTATTCAAACAACGTGCAAACCAATCAAAAGCTACTCTAATACCCATAATTAATCAACTTAAATAATTTTCAACTCCACTCGACAAGTCGATAAAATTCACTCTCGAGCCCACGTGCCCGAATTTCAAAATAATTTGAAAATAAATTTTACCTATAACACTACGAATTCAAATATATGATTTATTCTCACTTCAATGCCCGAATTCGCGGTAAAAATCCAAAAATACCAAATTATAGGTTTTCTACCAAAACCCCACAATTTCTACTAATTTCCATGTTTAAATCCTTATACAAACTATATATTTAACTTGTAATAGGTGGGAACCACTTACCTTGTATTGTTTGATAAAAATCTCCCCTTGAAGCTCTCCAATCGCCCCGACCAAGTAACAAAATGGAAGAAAAATGGGCCAAGTCCCGTTTTTATGAAACCGAACACCAGCCGCACCTGCGGAAAATCCATCTCAGGTGCGGTTCCCTCCAAGCTAGGCGAAATCCGCTTCTGCGGACAACATTTCACTTCTGCGTGACCGCTTATGCGGTCAACCACGCGCTTCTGTGCCCCCGCATGTGCGGGTACCCCTCCGCTTCTATGACCCAGCTGCCCCTCTCATTTTTCGCTTCTGCGGAGCTTCCCTCGCATCTGCGGACTCGAAGATACTGTAATATCCCCTAATTTTAGACAAGGATACTTTGGTCATCAGCAACTAATTTTTTTTTTTAAAAAAAAAAGGATGAACCAAAAGGGCCCAAGCCCACCAAATGAAAATCTGGCCAAAAGGAAAAAAAAAGAAAGGGATTAAGGGAAGGGGCGAAGGCTCGCGGCAGGAAAATAACAAAAGAAAAGAAAAAAAGCTTTGGATAATAAAAGAACTCTAACGCAGGGGAAATTCACGGGCAGCAATGCTTGAGAAAAGAGAAGCTTTTATTAGTAAATTTCAAGAAGGAAGAAGTAAGAAAGATTATCAAGCTTCATTGTTGATTCCTACACAAAAAGGTTAATTTTTCTCTTTCTTTGATTCTTCTTCAGTTTCTAGGATTTCTTTAAATCCCGATTTATATGTTCATGGGATTCCATCAGGTATTGAAAATATAAGTACCAAAAAAAAAAAGATATTATAGACAATAATTTTATTTAAGTTTTAACTTATACACATGATTAAAGAAATTGAATAGTACATGGATTAAACTACATAAATGCCTTTTTTAAAGACGTTTTTGGACTAATTTAAATTACTCATAGCACAGGTAACTATGATTCGGTAAATTAAGAGTCAAATATGAAACCTCGAGGGTTAGGTATTCTAAATTAACTAAGAATTAGCCTAAGCAAAGAAAATAACATGAGTTCAATGTTGACGTGATTATAGATTGATTGAATAAAGTCGTACAGATCGCTCGAGATGACGAGTTTGGTATTTCGACACGAGTACTGTGAGTAGTAATCTTACCGTAATTTATGTTTTCATAACCTGCATGGTTTATACTATATTTTAAAAATAAAATGTGTTACCGAGTGTTTGAAATTGCATGTGGGACAAGTCATTTACTTGATATGGTACTGAATAGTTTGCTTGAGATGTTTACAGTTATTTAAAAGGTTCTCACTATTACTAGACATATTTTACTATCACTTGAGATATGATTACCGTTATCGAAATTTGGATTACATGATTTGATAAGAATTGAAATGCCCCGTACCATTTTGAAAATGCTTTCCTGTGAATATTTACTGTTTACAAAGAAAAATATAAATGGGAGGAGATTTTGAAGGATCCCATAGCTAACGGTCGGTTCGTTAGACCTGGTGCACCTTGTATTTACAGATTACCGATTACAGTTATACCCCTCGCTAGTGGGAAGGTAGAACTAGTATACAGTTATCGTTTTCCTTCGAGTAGGGACCTACAGTTATATTTGACTCCTTTTATAAAGGGGTCCACACAGAGATACAGATTAAATGATCCTTTCTTGGAAACCTCCCAAACATATTGATATGACAATGTTTACAGAGTTTATTACTGAATTGTTAATTGATTCCTGCTTACATGAAAACAGACAAGATTGATTGTTGTTACCGATTCTGAAAAAGGGCATTTATTTCATAATATTTTCTGATTATTATACATGCATGTTTTCTGACTTGTCCCCATAAAAAACGGTTGTGGTTAAGTGTTATTACTCACTGAGCTAGTGACTCACTCCCTGCTATTTTTTTACAGAGATAGGAGTTGACGCGTGTGAGGATTTCGCTAATTAGAGTATACGAGTTAATAGTTCCTGGTGAGCCCCGCACTTATTCGCATGGGCGGAGAGTTTATTTATTTGTTGTCTTTGCTTTTAAACTCTTAGAGTCGCTCCATAGTCATTTTTATTAGTGTTATGGGTATTCATTCGTTATATTGGATTAGTTCCTAGTATTGTATTTTTTTAATATTTTTTAGATGAGTTTAGTATTATTATGTTGATAAGTTTTGTAATGTTGGTGAAAACTTATTTTTGGTTAGTTGATGAAGATTGTGACTTATTTAGGTAAATATTGGTTGGTTGTTATTTGTTTATGAGGCAGGAAAACTTTTGGATAGTCCTAAAACAGGGAAAACTATGTTCGATTTTCTGTAAAATACCAATGAGGCTTACTTGGGGGCACTTGCTCCTAAGTGCCGGTCATGATCCTAAATTGGGTCGTGATAAAGTTGGTATCTGAGCCCTAGGTTATTCTTGTGACTAATGGAGCATACATCAGTAGTAGAATCTTAATTATGGTTATGTAGCCGGCCATTCCCATAATCGTGATTCTTCGAGAGCGTGATAGGATGTGTCTATATTTCTTTCTTATTTTTCCTAACATGTGTGACGATTAGGGTCTACTAATTGAATCTTTCACTGTTTATCTTATTACCATAAGACTCGATCTTGATCATTCAATAATATGAATAGGCGAGAGGTTCAGGGGGCATCAAATGTGCCCTTGGCAGATAACTGTCAAGGGGAAGAGGTAGAGCTTCCATAAAAGGCCGATGAAAGGGCTCTTAAGCCACCATGAGAGGATTTCTTACCACCACGAGACGCCTGATAGGATCCTCTCCTGAAATAAGTACTATCCCACCAATATAGCCAGCCATATGGAAGTATTACCATTGAGGTACTTACCTCATCTTGATGGGTATAATGGATGGACATGGAAGAATGGGCAACAAATGGGCTCTTAAAGGCCTCAAGCACTTAGATTAACTAAGATGGTCGAAAATAGTGATATATCCTTAATAAAGTTCCTAAAAACTAAAACCACCATGTTTAACGTTTCTGATTGTTCGGAGGATCCTCAGAGGTTCTTGATGAAATACTTGCATTACGAGTTCTAGGATGCTCTACTAAGAGACTCATGGAGCTAGAAACTTACAGCCTGGGGAGCATGATCAATAAATATATGGTATGATATCGTACTGTTAGGAACATAAATAGGTGCAACACAATTGATTTGGAACAAGTCTCTAAACTATTCATAAACTGCTTCCTTCTTGGAAGCCAAAAGCGTGAATCTACTAGGTAATAAATTGGTTAACACACTAGGATACCGATATATGACACTAGACTTCCTCGGCTAGCTAGAAACACATTATCTCAACCTTAAGAAATTATCTAAGGGGTGCTTAACCTTTTAAATAAGACAGTAACCTCGTATACAAAAAGTATGGCCAATTCTATGATAGCTAGCTTGCTAAAGATATTACAAATATAGACATGATAGGCATGCAACAAAGTTTTACGGAGGAAGTACAAGACTGGGAATTTTGTCAATGAGTATTGTAGTGCGAGTCAAACAACTGGAAATATAGACGGTGAGATTTTGAATGACCTTTCGGATTTGTTAATCATGTGGGAGAATTTGAGTTAACCGAATATGTTTAATAAGCTTGTCAAATTCAAGTTGAACAAAAAGATATCCTAGTCAACTTGATATTACTTAATATGGTCTACTTTGAAATAGATCGGTTATCTTTTTGCCATGCCACTCTCGATTTACATGTAAATGAAGTTGAGTTTGGGATACTGAATTAACCTAGTTTCATCCTAAAATGTAAACAAGGTCTAAAGATAAATAAGTTTATATTATATCATGTATCAAAGCTCAGCATTACTAAAGAATGATTGTTGGGGTCTCTTGGCCTATGATAAGAGACATAAGGGATAAGACACCTAGCTTGGAAAAGGTACCAATAGCTAGAGAATTATTTAATGTACTTTCTGAGAATTTACCAGGATTATCTCAGTAGAAGAAATAGACTTTGGCATCGATTTGATACCTAACATAACCTATATCGAAACTCCCATATGGCATGACACCAGCAGAGTTAGAAAGAGCTAAATGAATAGTTGCAAGACCTAATAGATAATAGTTTTATTAAATCGAGTATAATTTCATGGGGTGCACAATTAGTACTATTTATGAAAGAGGAAGATGGGTCATTAAGGGTGTGCATCGACTAAAAGCAATTGAAAAGGTAACGATGCGCTATAAGTACATATTGCCTCATACAAATGATCTGCTTAATGAATTTCTTAGTATCAGAGAATAATATATTCCTAGGGAAGCATTCCAAACTTGGTATGGTATTATATGGGTTCCTTATGATATCTTTTGGACTTACAAATACTCCAGTTGCATTGTCGGACTTAATGAATATGGTGTTCATGATGTTTTTGGGAAGATTTCTCATAGTATTTATTGATGATGTTACCTTGTAGCCAGGAAGAACACGAGGATTACGTAAAATTATATTATAGATGCTGCAAGAAAATTTGACTTATGCCAACTTCTCCGAGTGTGAAATTTGGCTAGATTTTGTGGTATTTCTCGATAATATTGTATCTAAAAAATAAGATTATGGTAGATCCTAAAAAGATAGAACCAGTTCAAAAAACAGTCAAAACCCACTACTTCTTCATAAATCGCAGCGGCTTCGCAAACTACTTCAGGCAGTTTCTGTAGAATTTTTTAGAATAGCAGCGCCGCAAACCAAGTTAACTTAGAAAAATGCAAAGTTCCAGCAGACGAAGTAACGTGAGATTAACTTTTAGAAACAAAAAAAAAGGAAAATATGTTTGGCAACCTCACCAGTATTGGCCTTACCATCATGTTCTAGAGGATTCATAGTGTTATGTAATACTTTCAATATTGAATTAGAATATATTCTCATGTAGAATGATCACGTGATAGCTTATGCTTCAACACAGCTATAGAAACATTTGCAGAACTATCCCACTTATAGTTTGAAAATGGTTGTAATTCTATTTGCTCTGAGGGTCTGGAGACACTATTTGTGCGAGATTTATATAGACTACAAGAGTCTGAAGTATGTTTTTCCAGCAGAGATATCAAAACCTTCATCAACATAGATGGATAAAACTATTTAAGGACTATGATTGCACTACTCCATATCATTTTGGAAAGTCCGTTGTTGTGGCTAATGCAAAAAAAATAAAAAAAAAATAGGGTAGTTCGACATATATAGCTCCTATAAAGAGACTTTTGGTTAAAAATATGCACAAACTAAATGGTATAGGTGTCAGATTTAGTGTGAAAATCTCCAGTGTCATTGTTGGCTTGTGTTCAAGTAAGGTCTTCATTAGTAAAGTACATAAAGGCCACTTAATATAAAGATGAGCTATTGTGCAAACATCGAGATGAGGTTCTAGCTAGTAAAAGCAAGGATATAACTATTGACAGAAATTGTATTCTCAACTAGGTACTTAGATATGTGTACTAGATGTAGATGTGTTAAGATGAGTAATTCTTGAGAAACTCACAACTTTAAATACATTATACATCCGGAGCCTAGTAAGATGTACCATGACTAGAAAAAAAATATATTTATGAAAAAAAAAAGGAAGATTAACTTAACCTTGTTCTAAAAGTTTAATGTCAACATTTATGACTCGCAGGCGCACTACAACAACTCGGGATTCCCAAGTGAAAATTGAATAGAATCAAAGTGAATTTTGTGACAAAACTACCTCAAACAATTAGAAGTTATAATTATATGTGGTAATAAGGTTATTGAAAATTGACTTACATGGTAGGCACACTTTTTTCCGGTTAAAACTTCTTACACTGAGGATAAATATACTCAAATATACATGAATGGAAAATTGTTAAATAATACAGGGTCTATCCATCATTTATGATAGAAGATCACAATTTACTGCACGATTTTAAAAATCTTTCCAAGAAATATTGGTTACATGAGTAGATCTTAGTACTCTATTTTATCAGCAGACAGGCGAGTAGTCTAAATATACCATACAGGTCTTGAAGGATATGTTGAGAACTTACATTTTGAGTTTGGAGGTAGCTTGTACGCTTATATATCGATAGTTGTTTTTGCCTATAACAATAGCTTTCAGTCTAGTATTTAGGTGGCACTGTATAGAGCCTTGTATAAGTGTATGATGTTGTTCTCCTATCGGATGGTTTGAAGCCTATGAGACTAACGTTTTAGGACCCGACTTAGTATAAGAAGCTATTGACAAGGTCCGGTGATCATATTGCTCACAACTCATAATAGACAAAAGTCTTATGCGTATAAGAGGAGAAGAGAGTTAATGTTCACAATCGGGGACACAGTGTTCCTACGAGTCGCCTCTATGAAAGGTGTGTTGCGGTTTGGGAAAAGAGGCAAGTTGAGCCCTAGGTTTATAGGACCGTATGAGATACTAGACCGAATGGGAGTTGTGGCTTATCGTTTGGAATTTCCTTCTGAGTTATCTTTTACTCATTCAGTGTTTCATGTCTCTATGCTAAAAAAAATGTATATCGGACTTCTCTCGAGTTCTTGAAGTGCTGACTATACCACCTGATAAGAAGTTATCTTACGAGAACGAGCCGATGGCTATTGTTGATTGACAAGTAAGAAAGATACGATCAAAAGAGATTGTGTTTGTTAAAGTATTATGGAGAAATCACACCGTTGAAAACGCTACTTGTGAAGTGGAGGATGATATGCGCGCCAAATATCCTTATTTATTCTAATATACAAATACGTACTTGAGTTAAATTCGGGGACCGAATTTTTATAAGGTGGGGAAGATGTAATATCCCCTAATTTTAGATAAGGATATATTGGTCATAAATGATTCATTATTTTTTTATTACCAATGCACCCATTTCTCTTTTTGTAATAAAAAAATTAATTTAAAATTTTATTTATTTTTCAATCATATACAGACCGTAAAATTTAGTGGGTCTATTTATTATGTATTATATGCAGCTGATCATTATGTATGTACATGTATATTCAAATATATTTTGTCATTGTCTGGTTAGTATAGAGTTCGATCGACTAACTTAAGAGTGCAAAATGTGTAGGCATTTAATTAAAGCAAAGTTGAATTAGACAATGTAAAGTCTCCGAGGAACTTCAACTTCAATCACTAATACTTGCAAAGTCTCCATACATTTGGTACAACGAATTCATTAAAATTGGGATGTTGTAAATACTTTTAGAATTTAGAAAAACTTCCTAATTTAGATTTTTTAATTTACTATACTTTGTTTATTCGGTTGTATTATTTAATATTTTTTTCTCTAATTTAGAAAGCAGGTAAATGCCAATTATTTCAAAAATTGTGGACCAAGAAGAACATCAAGTGATTTAAATAAAAAGAATTTGGGAGATTTTGGATTACTTAACAAATTAAGGGTTATTTTTAAAAATTTACTGATTGTAGGGGTAAATTTGGCCTGATAGTATAACGGTAGGGGTAAATTTAGCCCGATAGTATAACGAAGATTAAATATAAATAATATATGAATGCAGAGGAGTATATTTGACGCTTTACCTTTTTAAATTATAGCAATAAGAGGTTGTCCTCATTTATTTTTCTAGCCACGAGAAATTTTCTGAACATTATCTTGGGATTAATGTGAGCCAATGTCCTCAACGGCCTGCCAAAAGTGCACGAGTTTCAAAACTTTAGGTATTATCGTAAGTAAGGTTAAACTCGTTATAGATTGTGATAACTTAGTTTTCCATGCTGTAAGTCATGTGATGTGACTTGTTCCAATTTAACATGTTCGGTTATTTCTTCAGTACTTATCGATCTAATTTTAAGAAGTCAGGTTAAAATGGCGAGCCATCATATATGTAAGGTGACCAATTAGTTTAAGACAAAGTTTATAACTTCATACACGAATTTATATAATTTTAGTCTTGTATATATATAAGCTATTCCAAGTGAGTAAATATACAAAAAAAAAATTGAATTTAAGACATGACTTAAACAGCGGTTTCAAAATCGACTATATGTGCACTTACCCCATTAATTTGACCCGTTTCCTTTTAAATGAAGTATTATTTGTAAAATACTAATGTGCACCTTCAAGATCATCCAAAGAACAAAGATCACTTGGTAGAAATTTAAGAAAAATTCTCTTAAACCGACTGTTAAAAGCAGCCAAAAGTTTAATTGCTTGTTAAATGCAAATGGTGACAAATTAAAAGGGACTCATTCTATGAAGAGTCAAAACTAAACGATTACATTAAGATATATGGGTGTTGTTTGGAATTATTTTATCGAACTTCATTGTGTTAAGTCAGTTTATTGGCAATTTTAAAACTGTGCTTACGCTTTTGAATTTATTTCATAAGATGAGAAATTAGATTAGACAAAGAATAAATGAATTTTGTAGTGATTGCAGATTTACATCACGATGTTATTTTACTTTGTCATCTAAAGCTTACAAAAATGAATAAACAGCTCTTTCAACTTTATGATTGCTTAAATATAGATCTTTTTAAATTATTTCTTCAAGAAAATAATATCATATTCGGTGTTGATAACATAGTATTTTCCTTTATTTCCAGAAGGAAGCTAATGGAAAAGATCCTTCAATTGCGGCAATTTTATTTTCAGACTCATCGCAGAAAAAAAAGAAAATTGTTGGGTAAATGAAAAAACTGAAACTGCTTCCGTAAGTGTTACTTCTATTACTTTTTTCGAACCATTACCTCATTGTCAACAGTATTATACAAACAGATATGTCAAGGCTTTAATCCAGAAAACTGTCTAAAATTATCCAGAAATACCGACCGAAATCGATCAAAAAATTGAAAAAATTGACTAATTTCTGACCGACTTTAATCCATCGAAATTAGGCTGGTCGATAATAAATAGCGACTAAAGTCCGTTGCAATTTCCGAATGATTTCGGTCGATCAAAAACGAAAACATCTGCCCAAAAAACGACCGAAGTCGGTCGGTATTTTTAATTATACATTTTAAAAATGCACCGTTTGAGAATCGAACCAGGGTCTGTACTGTGGCAGGATACTATTATAGTACTATACCATTGGTACATTTTGGTTTAAGACTTTCTTTTATTTTATTTGTACTCTTTAATTGCATTTTCGCGTGAAAATAACCGACCGATTTCGTTCGACTTTATTAAAAATATAAAATTACCGTCCGAAGTCGGTCTGTTTTTTAAAATAACCAACTAAAATAACCGACCGTTTTCGATCGGTTTTTTGCCGAATCCCTAGCGGTGTGTGATAGTCACAAAATTTGGTGACAGTTTAACGACAGGGCTTGCAATTACACGAACGGAAGAAGTTTATATCATCGATGATGATTGCATATATAATGTGAATGGACTTTCTGTTGACACTTTCGTTCCACCTGATGAATTGCAAATGGACTATTCTGAAGAATAGTCTTGATTGGAGGTCTACGTCATATCAAGCAGAAATCAATGCATCTCATTGAATTTACGTCAGATAATATTGACACACAAATTGAGTGATTGGGCAACAGATCCTTATTTTCGTGTTTACGCAAGCCATATATTGAACTTTTGAAGAATTGCCTTCTTTTTCCATGACTATAAAAATCATTTTCGTAGACTTTTTTTTTTCCTTTGCGTCCTGAAATAAATACACCCCACCCCCAGAATCATGAATAAAAAAAATCTAATGATCCGTGACTCCCTCAAGGGAAAGTTTTCGAGGCATGCAGAAAGAATTAGATGCATACAAAAAAATATTATCACTTTTAGATCGCGCCAGAAACTATTTACATATACAAAAACTATACAAAATTTATACACTTTTTCGGCTATTATTTTTACAACGGCTATACAATGTCATTTTGACTTTTAAAAAAAGGGAGAAAATCTAAAAATCGAGATGCGTCTGCCGGGAGTCGAACCCGGGTCTATTGCTTGGAAGGCAATTATCCTAACCGTTGGACTACAAACGCTTGTTGTCAGGTGACTCAAAATATTTTAGATACTTTATTGGGATACTACGTAGCTTTCTAACACAAATTATACAGTATTTCTGTTAGGATCATGGTTTTTGAGACAAAAAAGTACGAGTAGCAAGCTATTTTGAGAAATGTTGACACAAACAAGTACCTGTGATGGTTTTCAGTGTTAGAATGATTATGTTGCATTACCTTAATTAGATGTGTAAGGTTCACATCTCATTAAACTCTTCATATATCTATGCCTTGTACTGTCTCCTCTTGTTGCATAAAAGAAAAAGTAATGAAAGCACACACATACACATATCTCTATTACTGGCTATGAGCCAAAGATTTTAAACTAATTAGCTTCAATATTCTTATCATAGATATCTCTTGAATCCAAAAATGAAAGAGTACAATCTTTAACATTTCTTTTAAAAGGACAAGAAAATAGAAAGGACTCCATATATTTCTTAGTCAAAGGTGCCATTTCTAGTTATAATAACTCCACTACTTATGCAATTTTTAACATATCTTTCTGCGCACCATTGTCACACTCTTGCTTCTTATACATAATCTTAACATTGTTATACGCACAGTTCAATAATTTAGTAAGAACAACAAAAGTATTACCACTATCTTAGCTGCCATGAGTCAAAAATGTGAAGAAGTTTGACTGTTTGAGATGGCAAAAAGAGAGTTTTTATGTCATTCTCCTAACTTTCATTCCCTCTTCATTTTGGGTGTATGTAAACAAAGTCTCGCATGGAAAGTAGAAAAAAAAAAAAGTTAGTTATAATGAGTTAGTATTCTTAATGGTGTGTGATTTTTTGGAAAAAAAGTGTGGGTTTCGCTCAAAGCGGACAATATCATACCGTATTAAGAGTATATATGGGCCGTTTTATTCCAACACGTAATTCCCTTGCACCTTATAGCTATAATCTTCCTGCCATTTACCTTTAAACTTTTATTTTTTCACTTTCTCTTGCAACCTTTGAGCACTCTGAATTCTTCCTCCATTGTATCAAAAAATATTTTGAAATTGTCTAATAACCATCGAATGGTGCCCGCCAAAGAAAATCAAAAGCATGTGATATATTGCCAAGGTACTGATGGGAATGCAGTACAAGCTAGTAATCTTTCTTCTGTTAATAATATCACAACTCCTATGCTTCTAACAAGCACTTTAAGAAAACAATATGTATTTATTTTGCAACTAAGATTAAACAATATGCACTTTAGGTTGCATAGCAAGTTTAATTCTTCAGATTGAAATCGATTTTTAATAAGGTATATCAATATCCACTGCACTACTTTTTTTGTGTGGAATTCTTTTTCTTCTATCTTTGTTTAGTTATTATGCTGAACAGACTCTATGGAAAGAATAAGAGTCAAAATATAAATTTCAACAATTAGTCAAAAATAATTGTTACCCTATCTAATCATTTTTTTGTTTAACTATCATGTTGCTTTAATATATAGGAACTCCACTTATAATTTTTAGTTTGTATTTTTTACCTTTCAATATGTAATATAAAGGACAAATTCATAAGGGGGTATGTGGATAATGGGTGGCAAGACAAGAGAAAAATACACCATACATACAGGGCGGATCTAGTCCATCGACTACGGGTTCGGCTGAACCCAGATCATGTATTTGTCTTAAAAAACTCGTTAATCATATAAAAATTATTAATTTAGAACCAGTAACTTAAAAGGACTAGAACCCCGAACCCATAAGCTCTAAATCCTGGCTTCGCCTCTGCATACATAGTCTCATAAGCTGGCTAGTAGCACATAAAAAATTAATTACCTGGGACAGGCTATACAAGATTGATGTATGTCAAGAAACTAGCTGTGTGATGTGTGGTAGTAAAAACTGAGGAATATAACGATGGACTTTTGCGACTATGATGAATTTTTTAGGCTTGCCTAATTCCCCTGGTCTGTACAACTTTGGAAACTTTGTAATTAGTTTTCTGGTGATTAATAATATTTTTTCTTTTCACTGCAAAAATTAATTACCCCACGAATGTACAAACTGCCAAGAAGACTAGAAAATGATTGCCGGGGCAGGGAAAAGGTGCTCATTTTGGAAAATACATTATGCAAAGAAAAAGTTGGAACTTCATTCAATTCTTATACTTTATAAAATCAAGTTTCGTTTTATCCCTCCTCATATTCATCTGTTGACTATGCCAAACAACAAGGTCAATGGAATTATTTTATTAATATTCACATGCCTTTCGTTTTCTTTCACGCTTTCTCACATACTCTCACTTCAAATAAAAGTGTATGAGTTCCATTAAATAAGTTTAAGGCTTTTCATGGAGGTTAGGTTTTTTTTTTTCAAAACTCCATGAGCCCCCAATTTTCTAAAACACTAAAAAGGAAAAGGAAAAGACAAGAATGTACTGTGGGAACGAACATTCCAGTCACGAGGAATTACTTGAGGTACATGCATGTATATTTACGTATATTTTTATATATTCAAAACCAATATATAATGTGCAATTAATTATTGATTATTTAAGGCCAAATTGCAACTACCATAAGTCAGATACTATATACCAAATTTCATATTATTGTCAAACTCAAACAACTTATCTACATACATAAACATCAATAGATATGTTAAATATTATAATTCATTAGACAATGAATATTATTTGTCTCTCACTTTCAAATAACCATCAATTAATAAACATCTTGAGCAATACATAATGACATAAACTTTGGCAATTGATCACGCCCAACTATGCCTTATAAAAAAGACTAAGCGGTCATTGCAAATATAATTCGGTTTACAAGTCCGGAGTCGAATCCCACAGAGAACTAAGGCTTAGCTACAGTTGTTCAATATTGCTAAGAAACACAAGTCCAAACAATTTCCTAATTATAGAGATTATAATATTTATTTCTAACTAATTAACTAATAACTATTATAAAGCAGTAAAATTATCAACTAACAAGGATAAAATTTTAGACAAGACTAAGGAGGTCTAGAGTTATGATTTTTCCAATTGTCGGAATCCTTCCCGCTATGCCTTCTATAATTTCGCCTAAGTTTTCTCTACCGATATATGCACTTTGACTGTCGTAACTCTCTCCTGAGTAATTATCACAATTTACTAGACATATTTTCCTGAATTACACTAGCTGGCATTTAGTACGGCTCACTCGGATCGCACCAAGATTTCGTTATCCCTTATCCGACTTTTAAACACTCCGTATTGATCCCCCATATACGTTAGGAGTGATGTTGTTCAACAACTACCTAAATATGCATTCTCTCCCGAGTAATACACAATAAATAGGCACAGTCGATTGAGAGCTCTTCAACCAACCACAATATAAACGTAGTTGAACAAATATAGAAATCCAACGGCTCAATTATATAAAACCATAACAAGAATTTATCCTATAAAAGGTTCTATCAAAACTCTAGATAACAAATTAGCTATTCATAATATTATGCAAAACTACAATACTAGAATTCATAACCAATAATGGAAATAAGAAGAAGGAAGTGAAAAACCCGTAGAAGAATTCTCCGCCTTTCTCCTAGTGTGTTCTTGCCTCCTTAGGTCAAATCCCCGTCTAATGTCGGTCCAATCTCTAAATCTCTAATGTCGGTCTCCTCTCCCTCAAAATTGGTATTTAATGATTATTTATATGTGTAGGAAAAAGACCCAAATGAAATAACCAAGTCCAAAATCAAATAGGAGACAAAATAGGCTTTAAAAATTCGGAACACGCTCGTCATGGGCCGTGCCTCGCAAGGCAAAATGCGCAGAAGCTCTCTCGTTGTAGACTTGGCGTCGCACGCCCAAACGCGAGTAGATTGGCTCACGTCGCCTGCTTTATTGCTTCGTTTTGATTCTGTTTAATAAAACAAAAAAAAAAGTTCAAACTTGAAACCTAGCAATATCTGCACCTACAACTACACATCGTTAGTTCCCCGGCAAAGGCGCTAAAATTTGATCACGCCCAACTATGCCTTACAAAAAGAACTAAACGGTCGTTGCAAATATAATCCGGTTTACAAGTCCGGAGTCGAATCCCACAGAGAACTAAGGCTTAGCTACAGTTGTTCAATATTGCTAAGAAACACAAGTCCAAACAATTTCCTAATTATAGAGATTATAATATTTATTTCTAACTAATTAACTAATAACTATTATAAAGCAGTAAAATTATCAACTAACAAGGATAAAATTTTAGACAAGACTAAGGAGGTCTAGAGTTATGATTTCTCCAATTGTCGGAATTCTTCCCGCTATGCCTTCTACAATTTCGCCTAAGTTTTCTCTACCGATCATGAGCGCTCTGAGTGTCGTAACTCTCTCCCGAGTAATTACCATAATTTACTAGACATATTCTCCCGAATTACGCTAGCTGGCATTAAGTACGGGTCACTCGGATCGCACCAAGGTTCGTTATCCTTAATCCCATCTTTAAACCCTCCGTATTGATCCTTCATATACGTTAGGAGTGATGTTGTTCAACAACTACCTAAATATGCACTCTCTCCCGAGTAATACACACTAAATAGGCACAGTCGATTGAGAGCTCTTCAACCAATCACAATATAAACGTAGTTGAACAAATAGAGAAATCCAACGGCTCAATTATATAAAATCATAACAAGAATTTATCCTACAAAAGGTTCTATCAAAACTCTAAATAACAAATTATCTATTCATAATAGTATGCAAAACTACAATACTAGAATTCATAACCAATAATGGAAATAGGAAGAAGGAAGTGAATAACTCGTAGAAGAATTCTCCGCCTTGCTCCTAGTGTGTTCTTGCCTCCTTAGGTCAAATCCCCGTCTAATGTCGGTCCAATCTCTAAATCTCTAATGTCGGTCTCCTCTCCCTCAACATTAGTGTTTAATGACTATTTAGAGCTGTCACACCTCCTTTTTTCCGAGAGATAATGGGAGTTTTTCCATTTTAAGTGACATTATTCGAAATGGGATTATTTATTGGTTCAGAGTCGCCACTTGGAATATTTATGGTGTCCCAAGTCACCGATTTATTTTAAAATCCCAAATCGAGGAAATTTGACTCTTTTTATGGTCTGCGAACACATAAGACCGGGTAAGGAATTCTGTTAACCCGGGAGAAGGTGTGAGGCACTTCCGAGTTCCGTGGTTTTAGCACGGTCGCTCAACTATTAATAAATGGCCCTTGGATTAAAGTAGATCAATGGATATGATTAATGGAGGGGTTTGATAGGTGAGAAAAAGATTTGGGCTAAAAGGGATTGGGAAGAATGAGCTTTTGTCATGCTGGGCCACTAAAATCCCAAAATGAGCTCCCGATTGGCCCAAATTCAATTCTTTCTTGTTGAACAAGAATAAAAATAAAGTTACTATCAAAATATACTAATTAATCTTAGTTAATAAGAATAAACTATTAAAGTGAACTATACATTAAAATAAAAATATTTTTGGTATTTTTTTAAATGTTGTAAAAAGGTAGGAAAAACTATGTTAAAGTAATGGTAAAAATTAAAATATTATCATTATAAAATAATAATAAGCTTAAGTAAATAAAATAAATAAATAAATAAGATGTATAATAAAAGAATAAATATTATAAAACTATTTTTGTGTTTTTAAACTTATGTTCTAAAATTAAAATTAAAAGTTGACTGAAATCTTATTAAAATAAAAAATAAGTAAATATTTTTAAAATACTACTTTTAAATGTTGCACGGGTCAAAAATTATGTGATTACAGCTGCCCCTCTTTGTTTGGAAACACGAAGAGTTTTCGGAGCAAAGAACAATAAGCAACATAATTGATTTATGACCTGACGCTTATTCAAAACAAAACACAGATGGACAAAAGATTGTGACCGAGCCCTGGTATCTGAGTTTCCTACATATCCTTGGCTATAAAGGAATCAGGACACGTGTAGTTCAGAAGTGAATAAAGTGATGGAGTATGTGGAGAGGATGAGAGAATCGATTGAGGCTCCGTCGAGGTTCCGGTCCGCGGTCCCTGTCATTACATCATGAATTGAAAGCAAAAATTATAGCAGAATAAAAGAAAAATACAAGATCCTATCTACTTCTTGTCTTGAATCTTCCTCGAATCTCCACTTGATCCTTCAACATGAAACTGAAAATTGACCCTATTCTTCAGGTGGACATCCTGTTGACTTGAATTTGAAGAAAACTGGAGGTTGACTCTATTCTTCTGGAGGGATCCTGCTGTCTCTGACTTGAACTTGAAAGCTGAAAGTTGACCCTGTTCTTCAGGCGGGCTCCTGATGCCTCTCTAACTTGAACTTGAAAATTAAAAATTGACCATATTCTTCAGGTAGGCTCCTGATGCCTCTCTAACTTGAACTTGTAAACTGAAAATTGACCCTGTTCTTCAGGCAGGCTCCTGATGCTTCTCTAACTTGAACTTGAAAATTAAAAATTGACCTTGTTCTTCAGGCAGGCTCCTGATGCCTCTCTAACTTGAACTTGTAAACTGAAAATTGACCTTGTTCTTCAGGCAGGCTCCTGATGCTTCTCTAACTTGAACTTGAAAATTGAAAGTTGACACTGTTCTTCAGGCGGGCTCATGATGCCCTCTCTATCTTGAACTTGAAAATTGAAAGTTTACCATGTTCTTCAGGCGGGCTCCTGATGCCCCTCTATCTTGAACATGAAAATTGAAAGTTGACCTTATTCTTCAAGCGGGCTCCTGATGTTTCTCTGATTGGAACTTAAAACCGATTTTTGAAATATTGACCCTCGTTCTCCAGGTGGGTGCCTACAATCTAAATAACAAAACAAATAAAATTTTCCGCCCTAGTTTACACTAGGAAGATTTGTGAGTTGTTAGCAAAGCTATAAATTGCCTATGCTAACGATGAAGGATGCAATGATGAGACTAAAACTGGAGACTCGACTGGGATGTGCGTCTCTTGTGAGTAAAACCAAGAAAGGTTTGACTAGCAAATGCGTCTGCTAAAAATAAAACTTGAATGACCCAAATCAGGAAGTGCATCTCCTAGAGGTGACACTTGAACGACCCAAACTAGGAAGTGCGTCTCCTAGGGGTGAAACTTGAATGATCCAAACTAGGAAGTGTGTCTCCTAAGGATGAAACTTGAATGATCCAAACTAGGAAGTGCGTCTCCTAAAGATGAAACTTGAACTAGGAAGTGCATATCTTATAAATTGAATAACTCAAACTAGGAAGTGTGTCTCCTAGATGTGAGATTGAGTCTGAGGAAAACTATAAACTGATCTTGACTTAGAATCAAAATTGACCCTATTTTTCAGGTGGGACCCCTGAACTTAAGGAGCACTAAAGATTAACAACTAAGAACTAAAAACTAACCCTATTTTTCAGGCGGGACCCCTGAATTAAAGGAAAACTATGATTAACAACTTAAGAGAATAAAAGACTGGCCCTATTTTTCAGGCGGGAATCCTGAACTCAAAGAAAGCTAAAGACTATTCCGACTAGGGAGACTGCCTAGGAGGTACTATTCTTTTGAACTATGGAAGATGTCTAAAAGGTAAAAACCTTCTCAAACAGCTTTTGTGCTAACAAAATTTGGGCACGACACCTGAAAAATTCAAGCTTCCAAGCTTTGATTTGATCATAGTCTTCGTCCCTATTTCAAACAAAGAAAACTTGTGAGTTTAAAACATGGTGGTTGGTTTGTGGCCTTGATCTTGAGGGCGATTGCTCCTACACTTGCCATGATAACTTTGATTTCAACTTGGAGGACTTTGCTTGTTATTGGCTAACCACTCTTCTGTCAACCCTTGCCACAGAAAACACCTTTGATCCGTTCAGAACCAATACCCTCTGTCTCTTGCATTGTGCTCATGAATTGACATTTACCGAACCTTTACATTTCACATGAATCCCAAAGCATGTCAATTGTCGCCAACTCAGTGTGCATACTGCTCTTTCCCGACTTATACCACTTTGATGTGCTAGTCAGTCTCCGCTTTGTGTAATTGAAAAGCTGGTAGCAAATTTTGAAGTCATTTCTCACTTGTTTTGACAAAACAGACTCAAAAAGAGGACTTAAACAAATCAAGAAGAACAGAGTAAGGGGACAATAGAAAGAGATGACATCTAACAAGAAAATCACCAAGTAGAAACTTATCAAATGTGGAAACCAACTCTAATTACCATGACATGCATTTTGGATTAAGTGGTATAATCTATCACGCAAGTCTGATCTTCAACTCTCGTTGTACCTCTAAGTCGTGAAACTGGGCTTCAATGCTCCGATTATCCTATCTGATTCATGATCCTTATTCGACTTGTAGTGCCCGAAGGGTTTTCACCATCAAGCCTCTCTCATTTTGTTCTTTCTCTCAACTCACAGTCGCCTTATGGTGCCTGTGAAGGTTTTCACCGATAAGACTCTCTCATTTTGTTCTTTTCTTCTTATTTTCTCTAATTCTGCAGATGACAAGGCATTAACCATGGTAAAAAATAACATCATATGCTCCTGGCATGTCTAGCTCGGCACTCTCAAAGATTATCTGGGAGGTCTTTTTTGGACTGTAATGTGGCTTTTGGATAACGTTAGAAAGAAAAGATATCGGAAAGTCTCAAAACAACTAAGACAACGGGGTCAATTTATTTACAACTTTTGGAATCCATTCTAAAAACTTTGCCCCAGCTTCTAGAACAAGAGAATTTGATTCTTTTCTTTTTTTTTCTTTTTCTAGATGGAATTACTAAAAAAATTGCCCCACTCTTGACTTCGTGGGATTTATGAAATATTTTATTTGGTGCAAACGATCTTGTGGTGACAAGAATCAGGTCGAACGTAGTTCAAAAGAATACTTTTTGTTGTTGCTATTTTTCTTTCTTTCTTTTTCCTCTTTTTCTTTTTTTCTTTATCCTTTTTTTTTTTGAATTTTTCTTTAGGAATGAACATTCTATGGGGACATGGACTTTTTCTTCTCTTTTTTTTTTTTACTACTCTAACTTGATTCCAAAAGAGGGGAGGTCAAAGAAATTAGCATAGGCTCAAAAGGGTACCGAAGGGTATAAAGTGTTGGGGTAGCTAAAAGAGGGCCTCCCAATCTCTGAAAATGCCAAGTACAACACATGCAACTTGAGGAGGAAAAATGAAGATCATGCACAACATTTCTTTTGCAGCATCGGCATTGATATCACATATATGCCCTCCATATATTTTTAGTGCCTTGTCAAGTACAGAACTCTCGTTGGGTGATTTCTTCTTATCAATGGACACCCTCCGTCAGTTTGGGACAAACTCCCTTGGCTTTATCATGTAACTTGAGGTGCACTTGAAATCAGAGTTGCTTGCTTCAACTGTCTAGGACGCACTCTCTTGTAACAAATTCTTGTCGTCCTATTAACTTCCCAAACTATCTGCCCCAGTTTCACACAATTCGGGCTTTAAATGATTTCAAAATATCCAAATCTTTTCTTATTTCCCTCAAATGTCCCTGTCATCTTCAAATCTTGTTTCATTGTTTCATGATTAGACAAACTTTTAAGACCAGGCTGAGAATTACGCATGCATGTCATGTCACTAGAGTCAGCACGGAAAGACATATAAGAAGAAAAAAAACTAAACAAAACGGACAAGAAATAACAGAAAACAGAGATTACATTAAACTGATGGTGAAAAGGTGTGAACAACAAAAACAAGCAAAATAAACTTGGGTTACAACCCCAGAATAATCCTAGATAACACTAGATGAGTTACTACGACTAAACGAACTAGGTAAAATGAATGGATAGGAGGGTTTGAGTCACAAGACAATATCTGAATTACAACCCTAAAATAACCCGGACAAACAGAAATGACAACAAAATAAATCACCAAAACTCCTCCCTGGCTAGCCAAGAAAGGAGTGTATTTCCAATTATCCAGCCCAACATCTTAGCCACTGAGTTCCACGTCAATATTACCAAGAGCATTACAAATTTCAATCATATTGACCTCATCGAATAGCTTTTGGGTCCTTTTTGCCGACTCGTTCTTAAGATCAACTTCTGGAACCGAGACTGATAGCGCTGAAAACTTTGCGGCAAGTGGCCCTCCAAGGAGCTCAGAAGAGTTCTCATATTCCTTTTCAACACAAATCATACCCACCATATGCGACTCATTATGAACAGACAAAGGACTTTGGCTAGTATCTGCTGCGTCTGAATTTTGCACGGTAATGTCACTTGCATCAATAAGCTTCTGGACTGCTCTTTTCAGATGCCAACACTTTTCTATATTGTGCCCCGGGGCATCAAAGCAATATGCGCACCTTTAAGAATAATCAAAATTCTTTGGAAGGGGGTTCCACATTTTTATCTGAATCGGCTTCAACATGTCCAATTGCCTCAGCTTTTGGAACAAACTAGCATATGATTCTCCAATAGGAGTGAAAGACTTTTCTTTTTCTTGCTGCCTTTTCAGTTTGTACTCAGGCTTCGGTTAGAACCTCTTGCAGGTAGATGGTTGATATGCTTGTAGAGGTGGGTAAGATATTTGTGGAGGTGGTGCAGGCCATTGCGGGTCTGGTAGATATGGAGCATATGGTGGTGCATTGTGGATAGAGTACTGGGAGGGTGAGGTATGACTTTGGGGATTTTATGGAGGAAAGTAGCATTGGGGAGGACTATTAGGAGCACGAGGATGTTCATGGAGTCGGTGTTGAGGCTAAAAGCATTGAGCAGGAATGCCCACTGGGACTTGTCGTTGGCGGGGCTCAACAACATCTTTTCTATTTCTCTTTATTCCTTCCAAACTTACTGAGATGTTCTGAATGTCTTCTGTAGTATCTTTCAATGCAGAATAGCTCATGATTTTTCTTGACTTGATCCCTTCTTCTACCATCTCCCCCATTTTTACAAGATCATTGAAAGGCTTACCTAAAGCCGGAATCAAATGACTGAAGTAGGTGGGTCCCTAAGTTTGTAGGAAAAGCTTAACCATTTCTTCTTCATCAATCGAGGGATTGACCCGAGCAGCTTGTTCCCTCCATCTGAGCCCAAACTCCCTAAAACTTTCCTTGGGTTTCTCTTCCATCTTAGATAGGGAGGAATGGTCTGGGATAATGTCTATATTGTATTGAAAGTATCGAACAAAATCTTGAGCCATGTCATCCCAGGCATACCACTTACTCACATCTTAACGAGTATACAATTCCAAGGCTGCCCCACTCAAACTCTCACTGAAATACGCGATCAACAACTCATCTTTCCTGCCAACACTTCTCATCTCACTGCAATAACCCCTCAGGTGGGCCACTGGATCTCCAGGCCCATCATAGAAGTTAAACTTTGGCATTTTAAACCCCGCGGGCAGATGAACATCAGGGAACATACACAAGTTATTGTAAGACATGTTAGTCTGATTTCCTATCCCCTGCATGTTCTTTAAGGATTGTTCTATGCCTTTCAGCATTCTGGATATCTCATCCCGCCCTTCTTTTCCTGCGGACTTTTCATTTTCAACATAAGGCGCATTCTAAAGTTTACGATTATACGAGTCCGGGACCTGGTGGATCGCTTCTGAGGGTAGTATTGGGCATCATGAGATTTGAACTGGTGTTCACTATTGGACCTGAGGAGAGTTTATTGAGAATTTATGATGGTGGGAATAGTGGACATGACATGAGAGCTATTTTTGGGAAATGTAGTTGGAGGACGAGCAATGGAGCTACTAGGGAGGTTAGGAAAGATATGATAAACGGGAAAATTTGGAGAATATGGTGGATCATCTGACAATATGGCCGGGGCTTGGGTGAGGGTAGCATCTAGGAAGCTAGGTGGTGGCGGGGGTGGTGCCTTCCCAGTCATCCAAGCCTGATACATATCCACCATGTGTTGTCTTAACATCCTTACCTCTTCAACCAACCCAGTGTCTTGTTCAGCCAATTGCTTTTGGGCACCAGTATCAACCAACCCAATTCCGTTGTCGTCTGCCATTGCCTTTCGACTTTATGTTACAGGGTAGAGTTACCAACTTAAGAATCACAAACCAACCACCCTTCTGTTATAATGAAGATAGTAAAGAGGAACAAAATGAAGTCATCATGTTAGCTTTAGGGCATTTAACATAAGATAATCTCACATTATGTGCAAAGCACCAAGTCACAGTTATCGGTTCTAAAATGACTCCGAGGGTACGAAGGTCATATTGGCATCATCCTAAGTTCGCTCTTCCTGCCCCTGTTCTTCTTCACTTTTTGTTTCTCGCGCTCCTTGGTTTTTCATTTTCTTCCCTCTCTTTTCTTTCTGATAGCCTCTCTTTTCTTTTTTTTTTCCCAATCCTCCATCCCATGTTTTTTTTATAATGATTCGATCGAACCCGATGTAGGTTGCCTACGTATCATGTTCCACATGAATCAGATATGGCGTAGTTCGGGAAGATCAGAAATAAAGAAAACAAACTAATTCTTTTTTTGAATTTTGATTTTTGATTTTTTTTTTTTAAATTTTCGAAAAAAAGACTTATAAAGAAGAAAGAAAATATTTTTGAAATTTGACTTGTTTGTTTGATTTTTTAATTATTTTTTTTGAGAATTTTTGAAAACAAAAACTTCTAAAGAAGAAAGAAAATATTTTTCTTTGAATTTCGATTTTTATTTTATTTTTTTCGGAGAAAGACTTCTAAAGAAGGAAAAATATATTTATGGATTTTGATTTTATTTTATTTTTCGAATGAAAAACATCTAAAAAGAAAGAAAATACTTTTGGTTTTAAATTTTTTTTATTTGGAATTTTCTAAGGAGAGACTTCTAAAGAAGGAATTAAAAGAAAATATTTTTAAATTTTTGAAAAATGGGGGCCGGAACCGATGAGGTTTGCCTACGTATCTCACATCCGGTGAGAATCAGACCCGCGTAGTTCGTTAGTTTTTCAGGACCGGGGAAAAATGTCATTTTTGAAAATTTGGATTCATTTGTGACAACCTTCTAAAAATTAGGCAGAGTTTCAGGATCTTATTTTCCTTTTTTTTTTTCAAATACCAGGATTTTCAGGAACCGAGTCAATTTCTCTCTCCTGTTTTTCTTAATTTTCTTTCCCTATTCTAGAAGCCAGTCAGCATGCAAACCAGAATAAAAAAAAATGCCACATGTAGCACGTAAGATGCATTATGATGGTCTTTTTATCTTGGGGTACACCTGTCCTAGACGAACTCAACCCCTGTGTTGAGTCCCCAAAGTCAAATGCACATGATGCAAACAAGCGTACCTACTAGGGATTCGGCATGCGGCTTTGTTATTCTAGGGTTAAATCCTGGGTGTGTTGTTCTAGATCTGGCTTACCCGAGCAGACAACTCGAGCCGAGGGGGGGCAGCGTACCGGGAATACAGAAGCTTCACCAGCTTTGCAACTTATCCGATCCTCGTTCTAAATTAGGGTATGACTCTATCAGAAAAGAAGTCACGCGAAGCGCACGCTTCTCAGAAGATTTAGAAGACTCGGAGAGAAGAATGGTTTTCGTAACAGTTTATATACAGTTCATACAGTATTAAAACGGTAAAAAACGGTATTTAGCACATTAGGCTCAAATATGTAAAAATCAGATAATAAACCAAAGCCAAGTATAACAGTTATTCTAAGCTCGAATTCTGAACCCTGAATCAGAAGTTCTGGGCTCTTGTCCCAAGCAGAATCGCCAGAGCTGTTACACCTCCTTTTTCCCGAGGGACAGGAGAGTTTTTCCAATTTAAGTGATATTTTTCGAAATGGGATTATGTATTGGTTCAGAGTCGCCACTTGAAATATTTATGGTGTCCCAAGTCACCGGTTTATTTTAAAATCCCAAATCAAGGAAATTTGACTCTTTTTAGTCGCTCAACTATTAATAAATGGCCCTTGGATGAAAGTAGATCAATGGCTATGATTAAGGGAGGGGTTTGATGGGTGAGAAAAGGATTTGGGCTAAAAGGGATTGGGAAGAATGGGTTTTTGTCTTGCTGGGCCACTAAAATCTCAAAATGAGCTCCCGATTGGCCCAAATTCAATTCTTTCTTGTTGAACAAGAATAAAAATAAAGTTACTACCAAAATATACTAATTTATCTTAGTTAATAAGAATAAACTGTTAAAGTGAACTATACATTAAAATAAAAATATTTTTGGTATTTTTTTAAATGTTGTAAAAAGGTAAGGAAAATTATGTTAAAGTAATGGTAAAAATTAAAATATTATCATTATAAAATACTAATAAGCTTAAGTAAATAAAATAAATAAATAAGATGTATAATAAGAGAAAAAATATTATAAAACTATTTTTGTGTTTTTAAACTTATTTTCTAAAATTAAAAGTTGATTGATATCCTATAAAAATGAAAAATAAATAAATATTTTTAAAATACTACTTTTAAATGTTGCGCGGGTCAAAAATTACGTGCTTACAATTATTTATATGCGTAGGAAAAAGATTCAAACGAATTAACTAAATCCAAAATTAAATAGGAGACAAAATAAGCTTTAAAAATCCGAAACAGTCACACGCCGTGTCTTGCTAGGTAAAACGCGCAGAAGCTCTCTCGCTCAAACGCGAACAGATTGGCTCACGTCGCCTGCTTTATTGCTTCGTTTTGATTCTGTTTTGCTTTTCCTTGTCTTTTGCCAAAATTCACGTTTTTTTGCTTCTGTTTCTTTCTTTCAATTCATTTGCATTGTGTTTTCAATTATTAATTCTCTTTTCTTATTTTAATCATCAACCCATCATTATGTCTTGATCATCAAATCATGATATCATAATATTTTCCATCATCAAATACTCACGAGTCATTCTTGCAGTGCATAAAATACATATAAAATCTCTACTTTGCTTCCAATTTCGTCTTCAACGTACCTACACATAAAATAAACTCAATTAAGCCCAAATATAATATAGTTTAGCATTAAAGCACCAAAATATAAGGTAAATAATGCATTAAAAATATGAAATTATAGTCAAATATCAGCAATTATCCTTTAAAGTTTATTTCTATGATTCATAAGTTTATAACTGCATTACTGGTAAGAACTAACCCTTCCTCATTCATATATCTGAAAATGAAAAACGAAAATGCATGTCCCCTAGCTATTCCTACGAGATTATTATGACCTTAATGGTAATGAGTGTTTGTATTCAGGCTCGGGGCCACTATACTCTTATAGTTACAGGTTCGAAAGAACTTAGTAACTTTTGCTTAAACCCTAGCTATTGTTTATATTTTTGTCAAGAATGAATAAATTGTGCATGTTTGTGTTTAGGGTTTACATATTACGAATAATGAGATATGAATTTCATGGCAGTTGTCGGTAGGCTCCACTTCTATTAAGATGGTGCAATCCATGATCCATCAAATAAAAGAACTACATATACTTCCATTAAAACACAAGACTAAAAACTTGGCTCCATTAATCTGACAGCAGCAATTAAGCCCGACAAGCTAGAACTTTTTCTTTCTGTTTTCTCCGATTTCTCTAGAGGATGATGAATAGTCGTCTCGAGGTGGCAAAAATTTTATAACTAGGACTGATATTACGTAAACAGACATGTCATATGGTTCTCTAACCTTTAATTTTCTCCATTAAACCTAATAAATGCGTGTTAGGATCAAGTACTTATTATCATACCAAAAGTTATGCAACTGAGAGAAAGGTCACAATTTTATTTCTTAATCAGGCTCATCAAGCAAACACCATGTTTGATCATGACTCCGTTGCAAGCAATCCCTGACCCATCACTTGGGCCTCGTCATAGCTAGGCAAGACACTGGTGTTACCTAACAATGCGTTTTATAATATGTAATGAGTAAAAACTTTTCCCTTTAGCTTCAAGAGTGAAGAACATGCCATAGCAAACGCAAATATCTACCTCTGGAAAATAAAGGATAAAAGATTTTCCAATTCAAGATATGTATATTAAACATATTCATTATATGCAGTTAGAATGCACGCATTGCATAAGATGGTATGAATATATATATATAAAGGCACAAAAAGAAAGTTTGAGCTCACGAATAGGAAAAGTTTTGAGCTCACGAATAGAGCAATCTGTGAATTTGAATCTGCTGAAAAAGGGAAAGTCTTATAGTTGCCGGCCTATATATTCATCAAATGATTGGCTAAATCAAGATGGAATAATAGAGTGCTTATGTTGTTGCATTTTTATTTTTATTTTTGAATGGGAAAATATCATGTAGTCTCTTAATAATGGCCAAATTAAAACAACATAAGAGACGTTGACAATAGTAATAAAGAAGCATCACCAACTACAAGTACCTGGTCCTGCTAGTCGCTAGATATAGACCCACAAGAGAAATAAGTTGCGATCTTTTCTCCATGTTTCTCTTGTTTAAGCAATTAGCTGACTATTTGGACAATTAATTCAACCTGGCAAAATAGTTTTAAAAAACAGTTATTTATCCATATTATTCACTAAAAAATGGGTTGGATAATAATCTTTTTAAAAATGGGTCAAATATAGATAAGATTCATATTATCCGCTTAAAATGGATAACTAATTGATTTAACTTTTATCTTTGCAAAGACTCAAATTAAGGGTTCCTCAAGTTATGGATAATATGGATATTCATATTATTTTCCGAGTAACTCATTTTCTATCCGTATTAAATATGGGTTAGGTCGAATAATATAACCGTTTTTACATTACTCGTTTTTAATCTGTCCACATCCGACCCAATCCGCTCGTTTACCACCCCTAATTCAACCCACGTTTGGTACTAAGTCATTTCAAATGAATAAAGGAAGTTTAGGGGTACTAGTTTCAATTACATTGACAGATACCAAACTTGAAGGACTATTTGTAGAATTAGCGTCCAAATTTTGCTGTCAATTTCAAATTTATCATGTTACATTTTCCTTGTATGTTGTATGCCTGAATTACGAATAGCATCCCATCCCAATCCGAAAGAAGAGCGAACTAAGACAACCCCCCCTCCACCACCACCCACCCAAACCCTTTAAGCATATGAGTTTAATTTTTATATATTAATATTGTAAAAGAATTTTTAACTACAAATAATTATCCATAATAAATGAGATTAATTAATAAGTACTAAGGTATGCGATCTGATATCTTGTTCCAGTGGTCCAAGAATATTCAATAATCAATATAAAGTCCTCGGCCACCACCATATTACCGGATTTGACGCGTAATTTGTTACTTTATAAGGTGGATAATATCATTAAATTGGGTGAAATATTTCTATTTTGTTCATAATTTGTATACGTATAAAATACTACAGTCAGGTTCATTGAGTTATTGAATTCAAAGATGTACACGTTTTCTGTCTTAGGTCCTTGTTTCTATTTACCTATGATATGATAGAACACTCCTCTTGTCTAATTACATTTATGATCTAAGTTATATATACTAATGTTAAATAAATTTATTTACGTTATTAACTCTATTCTGAGTTATCATATCAGACTTACTCAACATTTATATGTTGTAATTGTTGCGGAAGCCAAATGTATATAGTGTGAATGAGTCACAACTATTATACCAAAAATTATGACAACCACTAAACAATAAACAAGACAATAAGACAACAATAAAAGAACACCAGAATTTACGAGGTTCGGCCAATTTTGCCTACTTCATCGGACACAATCAATATTTTATTCCACTCCAAAATTACAAGTGAAATAATACTAAAGAGAGAAGATACAAATGCCTTAAGAAGATAAAAAAGGCAAATGAGAGGTGTACTTCAATCCTAAACATTAGGCCTCCTTTTATAGGGTGAAATTCCCATTCAAAATTGTCATCCACCGATGTGGGACTTTTGACAATTTCAACAAATCTCCACCTTGGCAAAATTTCACATCTTCAATTTTCTCTCAATAACAAATTTTGGTTGTGTCTTCATCTTCAATCTTTAGGGTTCAACAATGTTGATCAAATCCAAACAATATTGAAACTTGACCGCAGTCACCACTTTTGTCAGCATATCAGCAGGGTTCTCCGTAGTATGAATTTTCTTCACCGTGACTCCTCCTTCTTCTATGATTTCTCGTACGAAATGATACCTAACATCAATGTGCTTCGTCCTTGCATGATAAACTTGGTTCTTCGCTAATTGAATAGCACTTTGACTATCACAAAAAATTATAATATTTTTTTGTTCAATACCAAGCTCCTTTAGCAACCCCTGAAGCCAAATTGCCTCATTCACAGCCTCTGTAATAGCCATGTACTCTGCCTCTGTTGTAGACAAAGCAACTGTTGACTGCAAAGTAGACTTCCAACTAACTGGTGCCTTTGCAAAAGTAAACACATAACCAGTAGTTGACCTTCGTTTGTCCAGATCACCCGCAAAATCTGAGTCACAATATCCAACTACAGACCGATTGCCTTCCTGCTCAAAAACTAACCCAACATCTACAGTACTATGAATATACCGTAGAATCCATTTCACAGCTTGCCAATGCTCCTTTCCTGGATTATGCATATATCTGCTAATAACTCCAACGGCTTGTGAAATGTCAGGTCTCGTACAAATCATTGCATACATCAAGCTACCAACAGCATTTGCGTATGGTACCCTTGAAACTATTTCCTCATTTCCTATATTTAGCGATATAGTAGTACTTAGCTTAAAATGGGGAGCAAGTGGCGTACTAATTGGCTTAGTCTTCTTATATATGCCAAAACGATGTAGTACTCTCTTCAAATATTCTTTCTGAGATAAACAGAGTTTCTTTGAACGTCTATCTCTTATTATCTCCATGCCAAGAATTTTCTTTGCCTCACCCAGATCCTTCATCTCGAACTCCTCCTTCAGTTGAATCTTCAACTTATCAATTTCTTCCAAATTCTTGGAAGTTATCAATATATCATCAACATATAGGAGAAGATATACAAAGGAACCATCATTAAGTTTGCGCAAATACACACAATGATCGTATTTGCTTCTTTTGTACCCTTGCCGCAACATAAACTTGTCAAATCGCTTGTACCATTGTCTAGAAGATTGTTTCAATCCGTACAACAATTTTTCAAGTTTGCATACCATATTTTCTTTTCCAGCAATTTTGAATCCTTCTGGCTGAGCCATGTAGATTTCCTCCTCCAAGTTTTCATGTAAAAATGCAGTTTTTACATCCATCTGAACTAGTTCCAAATCCAACTGTGCTACCAAAGCCAACATAATTCTAATGGAGGAATGTTTTACAACTGGAGAAAATACTTCATTGTAATTAATTCCCTCCTTTTGAGCATATCCTTTGGTCACCAATCTTGCTTTGTAGCGAACATCTTCTTGGTTAGGAAATTCTTCTTTCTTTGCAAATACCCATTTGCACCCAATTGCTTTCTTTCCCTTCGGGAGATTGGCCAATTTCCATGTATGATTCTGATGAAGGGACTGCATTTCTTCATTCATGGCAATCCTCCACTTATCTTCTTCTGAACTTTGGATTGCGTCTTTATAAGTGGTAGGAACACCATCAGCTACAATTGAGGTTGCACAAGCAACCGTCTCTATGAGATGAACAGGTTTCGTTATTGTCCTTTTTGGCCTGTTGGTTGCTATTGATTCAAGTTGTTGTCGAGGTTCCTGAGTTGGAATCTCCCTCTCTACTGGCTCTTCTTCCAGAGGGTAATCTTCATTTGTTTCCTCCTCTGCTTCTTGCATAGGAAAAATAAATTTTCCCTTAAACTCCACCTGCTTTGATGCACCACCAGTTTGTTTGACATCTTCAACTGTCACCTTATCTGTTATGGCAGATTCATCAAAGGTAACATCTCTGCTGAATATAATATTCCTTGTCTCTGGACACCATAAGCGGTATCCTTTGACTCCAGAAGTAATCCCCATAAATATAGCCTTCTTTGCTCTCGGATCCAATTTTGACTCTTTCACATGATAGTATGCAATTGAGCCAAACACGTGCAAAGAGTCATAATCTACAATAGGTTTTTCATACCATTTTTCAAATGGTGTCTTGCTATCAATGGCAGCAGATGGTAGACGATTAATGAGGTGGCATGCATATGTAATTGCCTCAGCCCAAAATTCTTTGCCCAAGCCAGCATTGGACAACATACACCGTACCTTCTCCAGTAAAGTCCGATTCATATGTTCTGCCACTCCATTCTGTTGTGGTGTATGTCTGACAGTGAAGTGTCGGATGATGCCATCATTTTCACAGACCTTATTGAAATGATCATTTTTGCATTCACCTCCATTGTCTGTGCGAATACACCTGATCCTCCTGCCTGTTTGATTCTCCACCATCGTCTTCCATTTGAGAAAAATTCCCAACACTTCATCTTTCCTCTTCATTGTATACACCCACACTCTTCGGGAAAAATCATCAACAAAGGTTACAAAATAGTGCTCCCCACCCAATGAAGGTGTTTTGGAAGAACCCCAAACATTGGAGTGTACATAATCCAAAATGCCTTTAGTATTATAGATCGATGTACCAAATTTAACCCTTGCTTGTTTCCCTTTTACACAATGCTTGCAAAACTCCAAGTTGCAAGTCTTTACGCCTTTTAACAATCCTTGATTAGATAGAGCTTTCAAGGATTTCCCTCCAGTATGTCCCAAGCGCATGTGCCATAGCCTGGTTGCTTCTGCCTCTTTGTCATCACTGGATGTCACTGTCGCTGTCCCAATAACTGTACTACCACGATAGCGGTACATGTTATTGTTCTTCCGATTGGCCTTCATTACCACTAGTGCACCGGAGTATATTCTCATCACTCCATTTTCTGCAATGATTTTGAACTCTTTTGATTCTAGGGCTCCCATAGAGATGAGATTCTTCTTCAAACCTGGTACATATCGAACATCTGTTAATGTTCTGATCATTCCATCATGGCTCCTTAATCTTATTGAACCAATGCCATATGAGGTAAGAGGGCTGTTATCTGCTGTGTGGATGACTCCATATTCTCCTTCTTGAAAATTCACGAACCAGTCCTTGTTGGGACACATATGATAGCTACAAGCCGAGTCCATCAACCATATGTCTGATGATGTTGATAACTCTGTTGTAACTAATGAGAAGTCGGAATCATCACAATCAGCTACATTTGAATCCATAATGGCCTTTCCATTGTTATGTCTGGCCTTATTCTTCAACTTCGGACAGTCTTTCTTCCAGTGCCCCTTTTCTCGACAAAAGGCACATTCATCTTTGCTGGGTCTATATCTCGACTTAGATCTTCCCTTCTTAGTCCTCGTTTGATTTTGAGGACGACCCCTCACAATTAGTGCTTCTCCTTCTCCGCCCTTCTGTTTTTCTCCCTTTCTTTGTTCATAGCTGTACAAAGCCGAACAAACTTCTCTGAGAGAAATTTCGTCATTTCCATGAAGTAGAGTAGTTTCAAGGTGCTCGTACTCATTAGGAAGTGACCCCAACAACATCAAGGCCAAGTCACCATCATCAAAAGTTACATCCATATTTTGCAAATCTGTGACCAACTTATTAAAACTGGTGATATGTTCATTCATTGTGGTACCAGTAACATAGGTGAAGCGAAACAGTCTCTTCTTCATGTACAATTTATTTTGACTATTTTTCTTCAAAAATTTATCCTCCAGTGCTTTCCATAATTTACTTGCAGAAGTTTTCTTTGTGTATGGATATTTCTGCTCTCTAGCAAGGTAGGATCGAATGGTACCGCAAGCAACACGATTGATAATTTTCCAATCTTCTTCTCCAATAACATCTGGCTTCTTTTCTTCAATGGCAAGATCTAGCCCTTGTTGAAAAAGAACATCTAGAACCTCGCCTTGCCACATTCCAAAATGTCCTGACCTGTCAAAAATTTCTACCGCAAATTTCGCATTTGACACAATTCTTGTCATAAGCGAAGATGCCAACGATGACGTATTATTGACACTTGATGTAGATTCTTCTTGTTTATTGTCTTCCATTTTGACACAAATATTATTTAGTAGCTGACGACACAAATCAAGATTATTTCCTTTCTGGTGTGGAAGATCAGACTAAGCTGCAACCACAGAGCATACTCAGACAGAAACTTGACTCAGTTACCAAGATAGATCTTTTCTGATGTGGAAGATCAGACTATGCTGCAACCACAGAGCATACTTAGGCAGTACCTTGGCTCTGATACCCATTGTTGCGGAAGCCAAATGTATATAGTGTGAATGAGTCACAACTACTATACCAAAAATTATGACAACCACTAAATAATAAACAAGACAATAAGACAATAATAAAAGAACACCAGAATTTACGAGGTTCGGCCAATTTTGCCTACTTCCTCGGACACAATCAATATTTTATTCCACTCCAAAATTACAAGTGAAATAATACTAAAGAGAGAAGATACAAATGCCTTAAGAAGATAAAAAAAGCAAATGAGAGGTGTACTTCAATCCTAAACATTAGGCCTCCTTTTATAGGGTGAAATTCTCATTCAAAATTGTCATCCACCGATGTGGGACTTTTGACAATTTCAACAGTAATAGGTCAATATTTACTGTCATTTTACAAAACTTAAACTCTCAAATCTTAGCTTGTTATTGTGCTTAATTTATAACTGCCACACTAGCCGAAAATATAGCTCATAATCTTAAGCAATACTAAGACTTTGAACCGTGATATTACAAGGTTTTGCCCTTATAATAAAAATTTTGTTATATAAATTAGGGAGTTTATAAGTAAAGTACGTACATAAATCAATATTGCTTTTGTGTGGCATTGTCAGGTTCCATGAAGATACAAATTAATGTATTGAAAAAATAGCTCCAAATACCCTTTGGATATGACCACTTCCTTCATTAATCCCACTATGCTCTCTATATATCCCCACCCCTCCTAAAACTACCATGTTTTCTTATTAGTTTGTTCATAAAAATGGAGTAATAACTTTTTACATTAAAAAATTATTTAATTTGACCTTCTTATTTTCTATAACTGTCCAATATTATAATATGTTTAAGACTATAAATTTCAAAAAATCTATAACTTAATTATATTTAAAATTACAAGTTTCAAAATAATTTTTTTTCTTTTTGAACTCTTTGTCGAATCAAACCGAATCATATAAATTAGAACAAAGGGAGAATAGACAAACATCAACATACTCGTTTGCTTCTGCTTTCTCCATAAATCTCTTCTTCTCACTTTTGTTCCAAACCCTTATCTAGCTCCCTTTATCTCTTCATCATTTCATTCTTCAGAAAACCTCACAAAAATTCATGGATAGGAGAGATATAGAAACTCACGATTTCATGAACGTGGAATCTTTCTCCCAACTGCCCTTTATTAGGCCAGCACCAACAAAAGAAAAGGCTGCAGCCATTAGGCTTTTTGGGAAAGAATTAGGTGGTCGTGAGGAATCTAAATCTGTCGATACCAATAACCATAGTCATGATCAAGAATCAAAAGACAGTAGTGTCAATGTCTCCGACAACCGAAAATTTGTATGTAACTATTGTTGTAGGAATTTCCCAACTTCACAAGCATTAGGAGGTCATCAAAATGCACATAAAAGAGAACGTCAAAATGCCAAAAGAGCTCAACTTAGTGGAAACGTTCATGGCAATTATTTTCATAGCTTTTATGGAAGTAGTCGTCATGTTTATAATGGTAGCCATTATTCTCAAACTCGTACTATAAATGGAATTAGTCCCTTGGTCTTTTGGAGAAGTCATTCTTCTCCTCTTTCTAATTATGCTCGTGACCGTTACAAGATGATAGATCCATTGCCAATGTATGTTAATGGAAATTTGAAGACCAATAGCAGCTCGATTTCTCTAAGCCGATTTGGGTATGAACTGAAGGAAGGAGTTCAAGATCATGTGAGTTTAGATCTACACTTGTAAAGACCGTCCAAGTAGGAATAATTTCTCTTTTTTTGTTTTTGTTTTGTTGAGTGTCTAATTTAATTATTTCTATACTGTTTGAAAGTGTTTAGCTACAATCTTTTCTAAGTTAGTTGATTGCCCATCTACTTCTTTTGAGACTTTGTGCTAGTTTTTGAAGAATGTCTGGCCATTGTTATAATAATCATTAAGCATATATATATGCTATATATGAATTATTTGTTGGATCTGAAGAAAGTAAAAATGCATGGGACGAGGAGTAACAAGGGTATAAAAGAAAGGAGGGAATATTAATTAGGTTATGTTTCCTACATCAGATATACTATAAATTGAAGAATAACGTTTTCTGATAGTTCATAAATAGAACAACTTGCCTTTTTTCTTCTTTTTCTCTTCCTCCACTTTCTCCTCCTCCTTCTCTTCACCTTAGAGAGAGTAAATATTCCATATATAGTTAAGTGCATATGCATGGAATTAACTATACTTATCAAATTACAGATCATTTGTGGTGTTTAATTAGTTAAAATTTAAGGTGATATCTAATTAAGGCTCAAAGAAGAAAGTATGAAGTCAAAAGCTTCTTGTTTGAAACTTGAAAACAAGCTACTAATTTAGATACGACTCCTTGGCAGAAACACAACTTGTCGATATGCCTCAGTCTTTTGAATTTCCAGTTTTAGACTAATTCTTTTCCAAATTCTGTCTTTTCCTCCGTTAATTGTTTTTTTTTTTTAAAATCTTCCTCGAATAAGTATTGAAAAAGACACCCTCTCACGTGCGTCCTGAGCCCTGATTGTTTGATGTGCTAAACGCGTGTAAATTCGTTTTGGTAAATACTAAATAGTGACAGAGAGATTTGAACTCAGAACATTTGTCTTACTCCAACAACAAATTTATGGAAGAACAAGAAAAAATAGGAAAGCCACTAAAAATAATACTCTATCAAATTAGAAAACATTTTTAAAATACGAGGATAGAGATAAAGTGAGAGAAGTCTATACATTGAAATTTAAAAAATAATATCAAGTAATTGAACAATACTCAAAAATATCACTTAGTATTGGTAAATATAGACAATTGGAGAATTGTGAACTATAAAAATATATATATTTCAAGAGTAAGAAAAATATATATTAATATTATATTGAAAGGAATGTAGTGGACTGTAATATTAAAAATATGACAAACTTATTCAACAACATACTAACCATGTTAGAATAATATGCATTGGATAATGTGATAAATAAAAATAAGACCATACAAGTTATTTGATAACTATATAACTCGTTTTCAAAGTATTTTAATAAAAATAATTGTGAGGAAAATTCACATAACTGACTGGAAAGATTTTTTTTAACGAATACCATAATTACTTTTGAAAGTTAAGTTGTACCATCTTGATAAAATTTTACCATTTTTAATATTTTATTTTATAATATATCAATTAATTAAACTTTGGCGCATGATATACCATATAACCATATATTGTATGATTTATTATATGCGCTATTGCTATAATATGGTATTATACATATTTATGATACATATATTCTTATCATACAACATATACCATATGGTATGATTTTATCGTATATGATATATCAACAGAATGATGGTATATTTGTAATATAAGCTAAGAGACCATATTTACTTAATTAACTGTGATAATCAATCAATAAATTAAATCTTTTATATTAAGTAGTTATGAAAGATTTTCAGATTGAGTTAAGAAACAAGCTGATAGTTAGAATTTTACAAAACCTATATGATCTAACGTGCTTAAATAAACTAAATTATATTTTGACATGATAATCAGTTTTTGGAATTGTCCGCGTATTGCGGGGGTCTTATACTAGTTTAAAAAAGAAAAAGAAAAATAGGAATGCCACTAAAAATGATACTCTATCAACGTAGTTTGACTGGAAATGATATTTAAGAAAGAATAAAATCTTTTAAAATTTGTTGCGTTAAACATAACATGAGATTTTTATGGTTATAAAAATATGCAATTAAAGGTAAGATTAAAAATTTAAAATTAAATTATCAAATATATATAGAAAAATATCATTTTTTTTTAAAAACTGCCTAATAAAAAATAATAATGTCACTTAAAATAGAACCGAGGAGTACTGTAACTACCACCACCTAAAACACCAGAGGGGAAGGTGGGGATTAGAGGAAGATATTGAGAATAAAGGAGAATGAATGTGAATTAAAGAAGTTAGATAGCGGGAGTAAACTTTTATCTAACAATAATTGATAATTTGTACTAAACCATGTGATTCTGCCACATGTTAGTTGCGGGGTTGTGGCAGCAAGTTAGTAAGTACATGTTAAGGGAGGAAGCTCTGCAAATGCTGTAAATAGAGGTACAGAAATGTATGTTAAATTGCTGCAACTCACATCACTTCTAAAGGAGGACCCCCTCTAAATACATGATAGCATTCAAATCTTGCAATAGCCATAAGATTTCTTGAAATCTCTCTCTTCCATTGTCCTTGCTTTTATATTGAATGCATTTTACACTCTGTACTTCAATAATCAAATCATCATGAAGCAATTAAGTAGCATTGTAACTAAGTATTGAAAAATCTTGTGGTTATGGATTGAGGAAATAATAGCTTGGCTGAATAAAATGGTGAGAACAAGTACTATGAATAGGAAAGTTGTGTCTTTTGAGAGAGACGGGGTGGGATCTATAGCCTAATTTATGAGGTACGTGGACTCATGGTCTCTCCGTCAAACTAGGTACATATTTTTTAGAATTGATCAAACACTATCTGTTGGTACCCATGCTCCAAAGAGACTAAATGATTCGCTTGGTTGAATGCTGAGTTATTCACGAAGAGTAGCATGGATCAACTCTCACTTAATACTTTTTTTTTTCTTCTTCTTTTTAGTGGTGCCCTCATTCATGTTATACAAATTCTAGATCCACCTCTAGAGAAAGACCCTTAGGATAATCTTGTCTCCTTCCGTTAGTAGGTATGCGTGAAATTAGTCGAGATTCGTGCAAATTTGACCGAAACCCCGTAAAATATTCATCTTGCTCCTTCATGAATTGTAGTCTGTAGTCTCATAAATTGTTGCTAATTAGGGAGAAATGGAACACTAGTTTGGCGTGCGTTTGATTGAAAGTAGGAGTAGCAAACGGGCGGGTTGGATATGGTTCGGGTTGAAAATGGGTAATGAAAAAGCAGATAAATTATCCGACCCATATTTAATACGGATAAAAAAACGGGTTAACTGACGAATAATATGGGTAACCATATTATCCATGACTTCTTGCATATGATCAATTTTGGGAGAATTCTTAGTCTCTCTAACTTGAGGAACCCCAATTTGAGGTTTTACAAATGTAAAAGTGAGACTCATTGGTTATCTATTGGTTAACCATTGGTTATCCATTTTCTAAATGGATAATATGGTTCTTATCCATATTTGACCCGTTTTTAAAAGTTCGTTATCCAACCCATTTTTTAGTGGATAATATGGTTGGTTAATTATTTTCTTTTACCCATTTTGACTAATTGAAGGTATGAAAAGGGCAACAACAAGGAGGATAAAAGCATTGGTTGAGATTTAGGACAACTAGTATTGATGAAAGTGAACCTTAATTATCTGAGGACATAGTACATATTGCTCTACCTTACAATATTCAATGCTTGTACGTAGTTGAAAAATGAAATAATGACACTCTGTCACCATCTACAGTGCTTTGGACGAGCTCGTTGAGTTATTTTTCCAACCCTTTTTCACTTTTTACCTTTTACCGCATTATCTTTTGCATAGAAGAAGAGTTGAATGTTAAACTAGTAAAAGATTTACCTTTCTAGTTCTTCACACAAAGAAGGGTTATAAAAGTAAAAGGAAGAAAAGCTTATAGTAAAATTTTATCCTCTCTAGAAAGGTAACATGCATTACAGGTGCAAAAGTAAATTAACCACATAACAGAGTTCCATTACATTTTTACCGAAGAACATCATCTACTACTGCTCAATTTCAAGTGGCTAACGTCAGTTGCATAAATCTGTATATGTAATAGTTATTCAAAGTTGTTCAGTATTTTAAAGAATTTATCACAGTTAAATGATCGATGTTTATGTTAGCCATCAATCTATCGCAATGGATCTCTCTCTTTAATCTGAGCTCATGTTCAATGTGAAAAAGTTATATGTTACACCATTTTAGTCAAGAAAGTTGGTAATTATAACATTAAGTTCAGTCATTACATTCCCAACTATTCAAAGGGTCCACTAGTAAGTTGCAAACATAGAATTTAGGACACATATATATATACAGAAAATTATACAAATGGAATAATGATTTTGCAATTTGAATTTAATTTAGTACCACTCCGTATAAAAAAAGTGGTATTTGGAATTGAGTGATACTATAAGAGTGTTTAGTATAATTTATACAAAAAAATTAAGGAATTACGATTTGATAAATGTTTGATTGTCACTTTTGACAATAAAAGGAATAGTATCATCTGTAATTTAGTCCTATCATCTCAACAACATCGTTTAGAATGTCCATGTGGGAAAAATATATTTACCCAAAATAAAAATATTACACTTCATACATATTTAGGAAAAATATATAAAATATCTAGCAGGTATGTACATTGTATACCTTCGGGGTTTACAATTACGTACAAAATTGTGTGGTGTAATTTTTTAGTGAGTGAATTTTGTAATTGGGTAGAGGCTGGTAATTTGTTTCTCCAGGATAGTCCTGTAAAAATATTTTTCTAGAAAAAATAACTAGGATATATAATTACTTTTTGGACCGGTTATTAGAGTTTAGCCACCGTTTGAAATGTAATAGAAAAATAGATCCATAGAAAAATAGCAACTATTTAATGTGGAAAAAAAATATTTGGACAAAATGCTCTCATCTAATACACGATGCTGAAATTAGGAAAAAATGCAACTCCTTTACCACTGTCAACTACACCAGCCGAGCCTTTTCTCTTTTCGTTTTTTTTTTTTGTTTTTTTTGTGGTCCTCTTTCCTAATAAACATGAAAAGAGAAAATTCTCAAATCCTATTACGAATTGCTCTTTAGACCTTAAAGAATACCAAGGTATTTTCAAAAGAGAAATGAATTTGTTGGTAAATGTAATATGTTCACTGCCAGAGACGGATTCAGGATTTGATAATTATAGGTGCCACTATTTTAATGCAAATATACTACTAGCTAAGTAGATTGAATTAGGATATATTTGTCGGTTCGACCCATTTTGAATTAATTTGGTTCAATCCGATCCATTTTGAAATGATCCAATTAAGTTTACCAGATTTTTGGTGCATAAATAAATACGTGATCACCAAACAAAATAAATTTTGCTCAATTCAATCTAATTCTCTCAATTCAAATTCCATTGAATATGAGTAAAAAACATAAAATAAAAATAAAATTTAAGTTAGCAAATAAACCTATTCAATCTACATATTGCTATATTAGTATCATGTTTATTGATGCCATCACTTTAATAAATTTTAAAAATCAAGGAAAATATAACATTAGAAGGATCAAAAAAAGAAAATGATTAAAAATCACATTCATTTTTTTTTTTGAAGATCTAGAATGAGAAAGGAAGCAAAATATGTAATTCTAAATAAATAATAAAAGTGAGGTTGTGCAAAGAGAGAAAAATACAAAAATGAAGAAGAGAGAAGGAACCAAGAAGAGTAGCAATGAGGTTTGATCCTGAGTCTCGCCCATGCAAACATTGGTGTTCAACTGTCGCACCCACAGTTTTATGAATTTTGGGTGTCACCTTTTAAATATATGGAGTATATATTTTTGGGTAAAATACTAGTACAAAAATAAAATTTTACCCGAGCATCCGGGTGCCATACCACCCCTAATTCATTACATAAATCCGCCTATGTTCACTACAATGTTTGAATTAAACGAAGATGCAGGCATCAATGTTGAAGTGGATTTTAATGGTGGGCTTCTAGCATAGCGTACATGATTAGTTTGATTTGTAAAAGCTCCAAACTCCAGCGGTGTTAGAGTTTCATTTACAGATAATTTTTGAAGTTCGGGAACAAATTATAAAATTTGAACTAGTAAATATTCAAACTCCACTAGTTGTTCCTGGAGTTCGTAACTCCAGCATACATCGTCAAGATTTCACGTACAGGAAAATTTCAAACTCCAGAAATAATTTTTGGACTTTGATTAGTTCAGTAGTCATTACTTGAGTTTTCCATGTTTTAGCTTGGGTTATTTTTATCCAAATATTTTTTGTGTCAAAAGAGTGACTAAATGCTATTCCCTCCTTTTCAATTTATGTGAACGTATTGACTGGGCACGGAGTTTAAGAAAGAAATAAAGACTTTTAAAATATGTGTTCCTAAATAAATCTGTCATGATCAGAAATTTTCACCTTTGGAACCGTGATGGCGCCTAACATTTCACTTGCTAGGCAAGCCAACGTTAGAATATAATTAGCCATTTTAACAAAATTTTAAATTAATTAATACCAAGGAAATAAATGCGGAAATAATGTCTGAAATAATCCATAATAATCGCGATATCTAAATATCATCCAAGAACTGGAGTCACAAGTGCACGAGCTTCTAGAATGATACAAATAAGGGTCTGAATAAAATAAAGTTGTCTAAAGGCAAACACACATCTAAAATAAAGTAGACGAGGACTTCAAAACTACGGACGCTGTGCAGTTATACCTCAAGTCTCCTCTGGGTAGCTGAAATCCGAGCAAGTCTATGGTAAGCCGTTGAGACCAACTCTGAAATCTGCACAAGAAGTGCAGAATATAGTATCAGTACAACCGACCCCATGTACTGGTAAGTATCGAGCCTAACCTCGACGAAGTAGTGACGAGGCTAAGGCAAGGCACCTACAATCAACTTGTACGTAATAATAATAATAACAACAATAATAGAAATAAAACGTGCATCTCTTTTCAACAATTTCAATCAGTTTCCGTTGTGGCGTGCAACCCAATCCCATAATATATTCACGTACAATTCCGTTGCAGCGTGCAACCCGATCCTTCAATATATTCATTTCAATTAATTCTGTTGCGGCGTGCAACCTGTTCCTCCAATATATCCATTTCAATCAATTCTGTTGTGGCGTGCAACCCGCCCCAACAATATAATTCCTTAATAAATTTCTGTTGCGGCGTGCAACCCGCTCCAACAATATAAACTTTAAATAAATTTATTGCGAAGTGCAACCCGATCCCCCAATATATTTATTTTAATTCTGTTGCGGCGTGCAACTCGTTCCTCCAATATATTTATTTCAACTCTTAAATGTAATAAACTACTCCAATAAATACCACGTTCAATGAGAAACTATTAAGCATCAAGGTATACAATAATTATAATTCATTTATGAAACAAACAATGACAAGTAGCAATTAATTGTAGAAATTATAGATAAAATAGGCAGCTTAATATTAATATGCTAAATGTCAAGTAGCAATTAATGCACATAATTCAAATAGGTACATAACAATTATTTCACAATGATCTCGTCCTTATATAACTTTCACTGCAGCTCATTGCCCGGGTTAAACATATCAATTTATATTAAAATGTGAGTATCTCGTCCTCAGTTCTGAATCACAAGTAATATGCACATCGTGCCAATCGAAACTTTTCATTTTTCTCCTTTAAAATATTTTTTGTTAAACAAAATCACAACACATAATGAACCTCACACCGATAGGGCATATAATTCATAATTTGTAATTAATTATCCGGAAACTACATCAAAACTTATCGAAATGAGTAACAGAAAGCCACTTTTATCCTCGCAACTCTTATTAGTGACCAACATGGAAAGATAGGCGTAGTTATCTCTATAGAATCTCCCAACAAGAGTAAACACATAAGTAGATATAGAACTACGAAGCTCATCATAAGTAGAGCACAATAAGAGGACTCGTCTCGATACTCGGAATCGAATCAAGTTAGGAAAATTATTCCTTTATATTTAATCGAGCTCGTACCTGTAACGACACTATCTGATGTTGCGACCTCTACCATACCATAAAACAAATGTATCAACGGCTGGGCCTCCACCTCTAGGACGCCTTCTACCCGCCTGTACTCCACCCCTAACTGGTCGTGTGGGTGATGTAGTAACTGCAATGGGGCACGTAGTCTGAGTGTTTTGATGAAATATGTCTCTCCCAAGTCTGGGCCAATTTTCTCATGATATGCCTAGTATCATCGCATTCATAACAAACTTTTTACGGGTTTGGCTTCTCATACTGAATCTGTGCCGGATAAATGAAATAACCATTGTAGGAAACTCACGCCAGTGGTGCATTAAAAGAACTTACTGGAGCACCCCGGGTAATACGACGTGCGGATTGGGCTGGCCAACTGCCCGAGCCCCCGCCATAATGATTCATACTTGCATAGTAGAATCCATTGAATCCTCCAGAAACTCGAGACCTCTTGGTCTCCTTAGCTTCTTTTTTCCTCACCCCGAACACGTTCTAATATCTTGGCAATTTCTACCACTAGCGGTAATAAAGTATCAGCCTGTAGCTCCTAAGTCGTACAAAATTTTACGATCATAATTGAGCCCTTTAATGAGTCTGTGGACGGGCTAACTTATTGAACCTGATAGCATATTCTGACACCGTCATGGTGACCTGACGCACCCGTTCAAACCCTATGCGCCACACATTACTGAGAGTTCGGGAAACAAACTTTTTCAAAAGCGTTTCTGAGAACAGAGCCAAGTGGGCGGTGTTGCATTGGCTGGTCTGCCCTCTTCATAGGCTGCCACGAATACCGGTGGAGAATTATCTCTCCCAAGGCCAATTTTTTCCTTTGTTATGCTGACACAACACTGCTGAGCTGACCCATTTCTTAACAAACTCTTTGATTCTTCTTTGGGGTAACCCTTACCCCTATTTATACACAAAGATCACAAAAGTAGAGCTCCATATAGACAAATCTTGGCACGAACCACATAGTCCAAAATCTCGTCAACCACTGTACTTCCTCCGAAGCACCCCAAAATCCAACTATGACGTCCACGCTGAGTAGACCTTCTATAAATTTAAAGTTATTTCTCTAACTCCTCTGGTACTGAAGTATAGGATTATTAAGGAGGCGGACATACCACAAGTCCCAACCTTATCCTTTACAAAATCTCAAGCCTTAAACATGTATAATTTGTTTTTGGGAACCTTTCAGTACCCCATATATACATTTCAGGCCAAAACTGATATAACACATGACCCCGCAATCCATCCATTGATAATGGACTCCCCCACTCAGCGCGAAGTCATAGTTCACCACGTCCGATGATCCACAATATTAACCTTCACAACTCGTATAAATCAACCAGATGCCAAGGTCTGTTGCACCCCCACATGATTCACTGGGTGATCTCTCAATACGTCCGCAACTTCAGTCGGAACCACACGTTGAGGCAGTGTTTGAGCATCTCTGGCTCCCTCGTAGTCCATCTGCGGTATCACGAACCGTCGACGCACAACTGATACCGAGTGCGCAATGTCATACACGAATGGATACAAAGGAATATGAGATATATGTTTTAAGCTAAATCAATGTTGCATGATAAGAAATAAAAGAAGTGGAATTATTCCTAAACTCTGTAGCCACTGGAAGATAAGTACAGATGTCTTCGTACCGATCCTTCAGACTCTACTAAACTTGCTTGTGACTCGTGAGACCTATGTAACCTAGTGCTCTAATACTAACTGTCACAATCCGAAATTCCCACCTTCGAGACCATGATGATGCCTAACATTTCACTTGGTAGGCAAGCCAACGTTAGAATATAATTAGCCATTTTAACAAAATTTTAAATTAATTAATACCAAGGAAACAAATGCTGAAATAATGTCATGAAATAATCCATAATAATCGCGATATCTAAATACCATCCAAGAACTGGAGTCACAAGTGCACGAGCTTCTAGAATGATACAAATAAGGGTCTCAATAAAATAAAGTTGTCTGAAAGCAAGCACACAGCTAAAATAAAGTAGAATGGGACTTCAGAACTGCGAACGTTGTGCAATTATACCTCAAGTCTCCTCTGGGTAGCTGAAATCCGAGCAAGTCTATGGTACGTCGCTGGGACCAACTTCGAAATCTGCACAAGAAGTGCAGAGTGTAGTATCAGTACAACCGACTTCATGTACTGGTAAGTGCCAAGACTAACCTCGACGAAGTAGTGACGAGGCTAAGGCGGTTCACTTACATTAACTTGTACGCAATATTAGTAAAACAAACAATAATAGGAATAAAACAGGCATCTCTTTTCAATAATTGAAGCCAACTCGACAGTCATAATCAATTATTATTTCAATCAGTTTCTGTTGCGGCGTGCAAACCGATCATACAATATATTCACAATTAATTCTGTTGCGACGTGCAACCCGTTCCTCCAATATATCCATTTCAATCAATTTTGTTGCGGCGTGCAACCCGCCCCAACAATATAATTCCTTAATAAATTTTCGTTGCGGCGTGCAACCCGATCCCCCAATATAAACTTTAAACAACTTTGTTGCGACGTGCAACCCGATCCTCCAATATATTTATTTTCATTTCCGTTGCGGCTTGCAACCTGATCCCCCCATATATTTTAACAACTCTTAAATGTAATAAAAATACTCCAATAAATACCACGTTCAATGAGAAACTATTAAGCATCAAGGCATACAATAATTATAATTCATTTATGAAACAAACAATGACAAGTAGCAATTAATTGTGGAAATTCTAAAGAAAATAGGCAGTATAATATTTAATATGCTAAATGTCAAGTAGCAATTAAGACACATAAATCAAATAAGCATGTGACAATTATTATAGAAATTCAAGAATTAATATTTGACAAGGAATAAGAGAGAAACAATTATTATAACAATTAATTCGTGTCTTAAAATAATTTAAGATATTTAAATAATTAAGCAAATAATTAAATTGATAAAGAATAGGCATTCGTCACCTTGCATATACATCGTTGCACATGAAATTCACATAGCAAATAAGTCAAGGGTTCTATTCCCTCAAGTCAAGGTTAACCACAACACTTACATCGCTTTGCAATCAAGTTCAAGAATCCAATAAACCTTTGCCTCGCGAATTCGGGTCCGAAATCCTCAAATCTAGTCATAAGTAATTCAATATACTCAATACAAATCGTAGGAATTAATTTCATATGAATTTATAAATTTTTCGGATTAAAATCAGAAATTCATCAAAAAAATTGATAGTGGGGCCCACATCTCGAATCTCACAAAAACTTATGAAATCCAAACACCCGTTCCGATACGAGTTCAACCATATAAAAATTATCGAATTCCGACATCAGATTGGCTTTCAAATCTTTATTTTACATTTTTGGAAGATTTTATAAAAATCTGATTTTTCTTCTATAAATTCACGGATACATGATGTAAATGAGTATGGAATTATGAAATATAATCAATATAGGATAAGGAACACTTACCTTCAATGTTTTCCCGTAAAGATCGCCCAAAAAACTTTTTACTCGAGCTCAAAATCGAAAATTGTGGAAAATGGGACGAAATCCCATTTGTAGAACTTAAGTTCTGTTTGTCCAGATTTTACCTTATGTGATCGCGTACAATGCTTCGTGATCACGAAGCACATTTTTGGCTGCCCGAATTTTTGCTCTACGCGAACGTGACAGTGCTCTCACGAACGCGAAGCACAATTTCTTAGCCTTCCGCGATCGCGGACATCCTTGTGCGATCGCGTAGTACAAATTTTGTGCTTCAGCTTGTGCCTCATTCCTTATACGCGAACGCGACTTGGCCCTCGCGTTCGCGGTGCTTTCCCTGCTGTCACTGTGCGATCGCGGACATTACTATGCAATCACATAGTTTAAACTTTTCATTAGTGACATTAAGCCTTCGCGATCGCGGACATAGTCACGCGGTCGCATAGAAGGAAGCTAGTACTGTGAAGCACTCGAATTCCAGCTATGTTTTCTTGAACAAAAATGGTCTGAGGCTCGTCTGAAACTCACCCGAGCCCCTCGGGACCTCGTCCAATTATACCAACCAGTCCCATAACATAATACGAACTTACTCGGGGTCTCAAATCACATCAAATAATATCAAAATTATAATTCACACCTCGATTCGAACTTAAGAGTTTCAAACTTTTCAATTTACAAAACTTATGCCGAAACATGTTAAATGAATCCGGAATGACTTCAAATTTGGCACACAAGTCATAAATGACATAACAGAGCTATTTCAATTCCCAGAATCGAATTCTGACCCCGATATCAAAAAGTCAAATCCGTGATCAAACTTTGGAAATATTTAGCCTTTAAATTTCTAGTTTCAGTTAAATGGCCATAACTTGAGTTAGGGACTTCCAAATTAAATTTCGGGCATACGCCTAAATCCCAAATCACGAGATGGACCTATCGGAACTGTCAAAATACTGATTCGGGTCCATTTGCTAAAAATATTGACCAAAGTCAACTTAATTGAGTTTTAAGGCTATATTTTATATTTTAATCAATTTTTCACATAAAAAAATTGCTGAAAATTATACGGACTGCGCACGCAAGTCGAGGAATGATAAAAAGTACTTTTCGAGGTCTTAGAACACAGAATTAATTATTAAATTTAAAGATGACCATTTTGAGTCATCACAAAATCATAATATTTGTATGGATAAAATTCTTTTGAAATATGTGATCTTAAACATATCATAATATTTGTGTGACTCTAAAAGTCTCTCGTTAAGGATATAGTATGAAGTTTAAGTTAAATTTAGAATGGGTTTATTCTTTTTGGAATGGACAAAAAAAATAAGTTCACATAAATTAAAATACAGAGAGTAATAAAGTTTTAAATACTAGCTAAACTCTAATAGGAGGGGGTTAAACTAGCTAGTTTCCAATTTCTTCCATTTTTCTAGCCTAGCATGAGTGAGATTCTGAAAAGTAAACTTGGGTTACGCATTTACACAAACCCAACGAAATTAAAGCCCAAATCACCAATTCAATGTCGATACTATAAAAGGCCCACACATAATCCAGCCCAAACCCATCCAAAACCCTAAATCCACTATATACATTCATCTCTTTGCTTTGCGAAGTAGGGTTTCACTTACTCTCTGCACACACATACAGAGTCGCACACGGCGGAGAGAAGCGGAGGAGGAAAATGCCGGCCGGTCATGGATTAAGGTCGCGTACGAGAGATTCATTCTCTCGTGCATTCAGAAAGAAGGGTACCATCCCACTTTCAACCTACTTGAGGATTTTCAAAATCGGGGACTATGTTGATGTCAAAGTGAACGGTGCTATTCACAAGGGAATGCCTCACAAGTTCTATCATGGCCGTACTGGCCGTATCTGGAACGTCACCAAACGCGCCGTTGGTGTCGAAGTTAACAAGCAGGTCCTCTCTCTCTCTCTCACACACACACACGCACATGAATACAAATATGTGTACTCATTTACTCTTCAATTGTTTGTTGATTTGTAGCTTAAAGTAGTTTATTGATTGTTTGTACTTGTATGTGGAGATAATTTTAGGGTCTGAAGTAGAATGAGATTTTCGTTTTGATTAAAATCAATGAATGGGGATTCATATTGCTGAAATTGACTTAGGGTAGTTTGGGATTGAGTCATAGTTTTGTTGTAAAATTGATGAGAATGTAATAACTGATATTGCATACTAAGCTAATGTGAAGCCTCAGCCTTTGTCAATAGAATGCTAAACGGCTGACAATTATTTGGATGCAATTGTTAATAGTGGGAACTAAAATATTGTGAACAGCTCGAGTTATTCATGCTTGAATTCATTTCTTAACAATTACGTCTTTTTACATAAATAATTTCTGGCATCAAAGAGAAGTTATCAAATGTCAATCAACCAACTATGTTTGATTTCATTTCTAAAAGAATGTAATCTTTATTTCGAAAATTGCGTCGAATATTTAAAAGTTACCAATGTCGATCAATCAATTATCTTTCAACCCCAAACAAATTGGGGTTGGTTGTATGAATTCACTGGTTGTGAATGTAATAATAATGGTTGAGATATATATTTTCATTTGATCATGAAAGCAATGTGGTTTACTCTTCTTTACTAGTGCATTTGTCAGTAATATACTGGATTATCAAAGACATGCTACTTATTTCTGTATTCCTCTTTTTTGGATATTTGGGTGTGGGGAGTGTGGATATTTATTTGCTTGATTTACTAAATTGGAAATTTAATGGACTGAGAGTAGTCTTGGATGTCTGTTCTCCTTGTTTTTGTTTTTTTACGCTTATGCATTGTGCCTATTTAAAAATTTTTTTTTGCTTGCTGTGGATCTCAGGTTCGTAACAAAATCTTAAGGAAGAGGATCCATGTGAGGATTGAACATGTTCAGCTTTCCCGTTGCACTGAAGAAGTCAAAGAAAGGATTAAGAGGAATGACCAGCTAAAGGCCGAGGCCAAGGCTAGAGGAGAAGTTATCAGCACGAAAAGGCAACCCCTAGGACCCAAACCAGGTTTCATGGTTGAAGGCGCTACATTGGAGACTGTTACCCCCATACCATATGATGTGGTTAACGATTTGAAGGGAGGCTACTGATTTTACTTTGTTTATGAGCTGGTGATTATTTACGTGCTCTTTTATGAAATTGAAAGACAGGATTAGTTTTTTGGTGTCACCTCAGACTCTGCTTTTTAGCTATAAATTTTGTTGACATTATCACTGGAAGTCTTCATTGAACTTGTTGCTCCAAATGGAAGTGCAGAATTATCTATTACTAGAACCTATGCATTGATTTAAGAATATTAACCCAGATGTCTATGATTTCACAACCAAATTTAATATCTCACAAAATGTTGTTCTTAAGCGCTTAATTTTGCATGGTCTCTTTTGCAGCGCGTGTATTATTGTGTTAAATGGGCATTGCCCCACTTATTAGGTGACAAACTATGCAGTGATTTTTGCGCAAGTTGTAGAGTTCCATTTCAAACAGTGATTATACTTCGTCACCTCTGTTGCTGCCACAAAGCAGTAAAGATTCACATCATTTGTGTGCTCCTCAAACAATCTAATGTAATGATCAGCCAAATTCAAACTTGGCATTTGATTCCAGCTTTAGCTATTTAGTTGCAATCCTTTTGCCGCGTAGTTAGTGGTTCAATCTTCTTAGCAGAAGGGAAAAGTTTCAATGATGTTAGTTCTGATGAATTTTATTGCTAACATTTGAGCCGCTTTCCCTTAGTTATTACTAGTATTTTCTTAACTAAAAGGAGATTACAGTATGGAACAGGTCTTTATGTTTTTGGATTGTGAATATGAGTTAAAAAAAACTTCAGTTTGATGAACCATTCAAACACCAATTGTGCTGCACTGGGAATAGTGATCTGAAACCAAAGCATGAGGACATGGGTCATGGAATAATTATTCAACAATTACAAGTTCTTGTCGTTCTCTTTTCTAATTTAAACCATGTTTCCCTTTAGAGGCCATTTCGATGAAAATGGTTTGAGTAGTTCTTGTTCAATTAACAACTGATGCATTTGAATCATAAATATTGGCCCCTCAGCGTTCAAACTCACAAAAGGTAAACTTACTGGTATTCATAACCAGTAACATGTCACATATAACCTACTCATGAGAATTTAAACTAAACCCAAAAGTCTCAAACTTTTTCCCTAGGCTTCTATCTGTAGAAGCAGAGAGGATGCAGAGTGCATAACCTTAATGCGTCTGCTATGGTTAGGAGGATAGCTCAAGAATTCCCTTTTTTCAGAGTTCAAGAACATCAATCATGCATAGTTTGTCATAGATTTGTTGAGACAGATGTATTAGTTCTGCTGATTTTAAGCAGACAGTGCCTATGTATTAGACTCTGGTCCTGCTGGTTTTGCATTGAGAAGTGGTTGCAATGCCTTAACGACTATCGTCATATTTGGCCGAAAATCTGCCTCATATTGAACACAAAGTGCTGCAACAGCAGCCATCTGAGAGGAAAGTATACATAAAAGCTATAAGTGGAATGAGCAGTTAGAGAAATGTAACATTAAAGATTAAAGGTTATCCAAGACCTCTTTTAACTAGTTTTTTAGCAAAGATTAGTAAGAAAACCTTAGCAATTGCTTTTGCAGGATAGTCATTATTTAGCTTGGGATCAACACACTGCTTCACTTTGTCTTCACTCAATCTTGGAGTTGCCTGCAGAAAATTTTAGAATGAATCAGTAAACTTGTGGTATGAATAAAGATAATTAGAAAAAGGTAGGATAAGAAGGTACCCATGTAACAAGACTCTGTTGTCCTTTGGGCATTGTATGATCTACTGGCTTCCTTCCTGTCAAGAGTTCTAAGAGAACAACTCCAAAACTATAGACATCACTTTTCTGTGTTATCTGTCCTGTCATTGCATACCTGCACAACAGTATGGTCTTTATATCAATTATCAACTGCTTGTAACAAGTAAAAAAGGACAGCCTGGTGTACTAAACTCCCGCTATGTGCGGGGTCCAGAGAAGGGCCGAACCACAAGGGTCTATTGTACGCGGCCTTACCCTACATTTCTGCAAGAGGCTATTTCGACAGCTCGGACCCGTGACCTCCTGGTCACATGGCAGCAACTTTACCAGTTACGCCAAAGCTCCCCTTCTACTGCTTGTAACAAGTGCTTTAAAAATATTATATCGATACTACATTTCTTTGTGTTTACTATAATGATTAGTTATTTTATAAAGCTTGGTAAACAGACGGACTACGTTGTGAAAATAAGCAGGGGCGCGATTGCAACTTAGAACAAACTCAGAGTGCAAGGCTTACTCTGGTGCATGGTAGCCAAATGTCCCCAAAACTCTAGTCGAATGCAGACGAGCTGCTGTATCGGAAGACTGGTTTGTCAAGTTGAAATCAGCAATTTTTGCTGTAAAATCATCAAAGAGAAGTACATTGCTGGATCTGACATCACGATGCACAATAGGCGGCTGAACTTTTTCGTGTAAGTATTCGAGGCCTTTTGCTGCACCATAAGCAATTTTAACTCTCTCATTCCAGGTAAGAACTGGACCAGGCTCAGCACCTTGTACACCTTTTCTACCTACAACAAAACATCCAACAATCAATTATGATGCTGCAATCTATCTTGCATACATTTGATGCCTTTTGTATGTAAAGCATTAGTCGTTTGTGCAGCGTGCTATTACTGAAGCTCAGCAATATTTTAACAGTTCAGTTTGACATACCATGTAAAACATCATGTAGAGAGCCCATAGCTGCAAACTCGTATACCAAGATTCGATTGTTTGCTTCTAGACAATACCCCATAAGTGTCACAAAATGCTCATGCTTAAGTCTTGAAACCATTGATAACTGCATAGGTAGAAAAAGCAAATTTCATGTAGCATGTTTTTGCCACAAAAAGAAGAGAGAAATGCCATTATTAGGAAATTTACCTGGGCTGTAAAGTCAGAATCTGGTTCTGATGAAGAACTAGTATCCAACTTTTTAATTGCTGCTTGTTGGCCATCGCTTAATTTAGCAAAAAATACGCGTCCATAAGATCCTTCTCCAATCAAAGCTTTTTGACCAAAATTACCAGTCAATTTATTTAGCTCATCCAATGACACAACCGGTATCTCAATTGGTAAAACTTTCTGCGGAGTTCCAGTTTTTGCACCACCCCCTGGTTCTCCTCTATCACTGGCTACAACACCAAAAAAGCTAAACTTTGATATACAAAATACTGGTTTTAGGAGAAGAGGGGGATGGTTCTTCTTATAAGCAAAAAGGGTAGCTCGATACACTAAGCTCCCGCTATACGCGGGGTTCACGGAAGGGTTGGACCACAAGGGTCTATTGTACGCAACATTACCATGCATTTGTACAACCTAAGACTCAGAAGTGAAAGGTATGCTAGTTCATGAGGCACAACTTGCATAAAAAACAATGTGATGCTCTATCTATTATTTCTAAAGTAATGCTCCAGCTTAATATAGGCAGTTTGATCCCAAAACCATAAAGCTATATATAGCTAAGATAATTCTTTCAAGCATATAAAAAGAGAGGGTAGGAGAGCAAATAACATACCCCTACCTGGTGTTTAAATTAAACGTAAATAATTTAATCTTAAAGTTGCAAACTAAAGTGAGAATATATATCACTTAACAATGATTAAATAATAAAAGTGTATATACAAGATGCATGTCTTGTACTTATTGATTTGGAGTAAACACCGGATAGAGGTAAATTTTTTCGAGTAAGGAGCATATATACCACCACCGTAGGGATTGCCGGCTCTAGGAGGGGCTGTATTTTGGTTAGACGGCGGACCACCGCTGTATACGTCTTCTTCTCCACCTCCACAGCACGACATTGTCGTTCAATTATGGAAGGCACAATCTCTCTTCCCAAAATGCTGATTTTATCAATCCATATAATGCTTCCGAGTAAAATTTTATATGTTACACAGCAGATTTCCTATGAAAATTTTAAAAAGATATTGATTAAAATACAGGTCTAACAATAAAAAAAAAATATGTAACAAAAAACCAATAAGACATATGGGGTATTTAGTCCTTGAAAACTGACAATCATGAAAGGAAAGCACCGGAGAAAAGGACATCGTTGTTCTTTATCCCGTTGAACCAAACATGTTTATTTTAGGTGTTTTACTAACTAATTTACAGAATAAAAATTATAATAACAATATTAAAATGATAAATAGGAGAAATATTACGTACCAAAGTTTTTATGGAAAGCAGCAATCTATCTTGGAAAATGAATCTGGGAAAAGGGGGAGACAGAAAGGAGATGGAAGATTGAAAAACAAAGAAAAAGGAGAAAGGAAGTTGCTTAATTGCTTTTATTTCTCTTTCTTGATTTTTTTAATTTTTTTGTTGTTGCTAAATTTCTCTGTTTCTATATTATGGATCTTTGGTAGATTGCAAAGAACGGATTTTTCTGTTTTAAACGGGAAAGTCGCATGGACTCATTTAACCGCTTAAAACCAACACATTTCTACGTACTAACTAGGAGTATATTGTATATACATGCAGTTTTTCCTTTTCCCTTTACTTTTTCTTATTCAAAATATAACAAATGTATTGACAATGAAAATTTCGGTGTTTCTATATATAATTCTTGCCTTAGCATTAATAAATCAAACGACAAACAGCTTTTCCAAATCTCGCTTTTGGCCTATCCCACTCTAAAAATCTCATTATCTTCTTACTCTTAGCTAACACTGAGGAATATACAACAACAACAACCCAGTATAATCTCACTAGTGGGGTTTGGAGAGGGTAGTGTGTACGCAGACCTTACCCCTACCCTGGGGTAGAGAGGCTGTTTCCGATAGACCCTCGACTCCCTCCCTCCAAGAACTCCCTACCTTGCTTTTGGGGTGACTCGAACTCACAACCTCTTGGTTGGAAGTGGAGGGTGCTCACCACTAGAACAACCAACTCTTAAACTGTCACCACAAGTCCATAACCATTTTTTCCTATTAATTGGTAAGAAATAACCAAAACAAGAAATAAATTAACTTTATTTCATGCAAATTAGGTAGTGTATACCTTTTACATCAGAGTGGAATATGACTTAATTATATGCTATCTTCATAAGAGATCCTGAGCTGATATGATATACAACATATGCAAAAAAGGCAAAGTATAAACTTAAGAGTTTCTGAAAAATTGACACTGTACAATTGCCTATGCACTACTAACTTCTCTAGTGCTCTTTCCATATACGACCTGTGACTTTCAATGTAAGCTCTTGTCCATTATTTCCACCAGAAAAGAAAAGTGCCAAGCTTCTTGGAATAATAAGTCCATCTTGACAGTCGCGAACTTTTCTGTGGCTATCTCGGATACTCCTAGGAATACCTTGCCATGTCAATTTACGGCCAAAACCACAAACTTCTAGACTATAGGCGAACATTTTGGCTTCATTGTCCTCGCCCATAAAACGTAGAAAGGCCATGTAAACTGGTGTCATACCAAGTGAAAATGCCTCAAAGTGCAAGCAGAACTGTTTTCCATAACAGTCGAAAACCTGCATTGTGTAACAGATGTCATTGAGCAGTCTGTGAATCCAGGAATTTCCTCAAGGGTGTTCGAACTTGAAAGAAGTTAAAAAAATTCCCCACAAAGAGTGTTCAATATATGTTATGTACCTCTAAAACTTGATATTTTACCTATATATACAGTGTAATATACAGTCAATTGACTACCCTAACCAAAGTGTGGCTTCGCCCATGTGTGAGTCATAACATAGAAATGTAAGGCTTTTGTAACGATACAGTCTTTCTTTAAAGAAGAATACAAACATTTACTAACAAATTTATAAAAAGAGAAATAGTCTGTTTTAGCCTGAGAGAAGTACAAAATCCCCCACCCCCCTTTCAAATTTTTTTTTTGACAGAAGTACTACTCTCTTCGATCTAAAAAGATTATTTTAGTTTGACTTAGCACAAACTTTAATAAAGAAGAGAAAACTTTTGAGATATGTGGTCTTAAATAAGACCTAACATTTGTCCGGCCATAAAACTTTTAAAACTTATGGTCTGAAACGTGACATATCTCTTGTGTGGCTATAAATGCTTCTTATTAAGGAAATTTTGAAAGGTGCCAATCTTTTTTAAACTGACTAATAAGGAAATAGTGCTAATCTTTTTGAAACAGAGGGAGTAGCATTTTGAACATCATCAGTTGGAAAACAAGGCATTTGATACATTAAAACAGCATTTACCACTAACTGTTAAAAGTAGCAGAGACTTACTGTGAGCATCCATATTGCATTCTCAACTTCCTCTGGATTTGATTTGACATATCGATGATTGAAAGTGCATCCAAAATGCATATCAATCTTGTGGTCCTCCTTAAGATGTAACATGAGTGTTGGAATGTCCCCTTTTATGGAGCACTCTGATCCAGCATATGGACAATGGTAAGGCCGAAATTTACAACGTTGTTCATGTTTGAGCTTCCGATAGTAGGGTAATATTTTGTGACAGCCAAGATTTTGATGTCTGCAGGGCAATTCCAATGACTCTGCTACTTTCTCCAAGGCTAAACACCTTATGTTTCCAAGTTCAACTTGGCAAGTAGGACAGCAATTATGTGCTCCAGACTTGCAGTTGGTGCATAGTGTATGGCCATTTGGACACTACATGGATTATATAATATGAGATAAAAAGATTGGAATACAAAATACAAGTGCTTATCTATCAACAAATAAAGCTATGTTTATAGGTCTTCTACAAGCAATCTGTTGTAGAAGTAATAAACTTCTTCATTATAGGTGATATCTAGAGTTTGTTCAACAGTTTTCAACATGTTTAGAGCTCATGTGAATCTAACTACTAGCATCGGTCCTGGTAAAGACCCCTCTTTCGTTCAAGCAAAGGGCGCCTAACCTGAAAGAGGAAAACAGTAGTAAAATACTCCATCCGTTACAATTTCTATGAACCTATTTCCTTTTTAGTCCGTGCCAAAAAGAATGACCACTTACCATATTTGGAAACCATTTAACTTCGTGCAATGATTTATAGCCACACAAAATATATGTTCCTCACTTTACACCATAAGTTCAAAAGTTTTTTCTTTTTTCTTAAATTTCGTGCTTAGTCAAGTAGGTTAATATAAACTGAAACGGAAGGAGTATATGTTTATGAGCTGGAAATTCAACAAAGAAACAGAGGTTCAAAATTTACCCCTTCTGCACTCAGGTGGATAGTTTGGAAAGAAAGAAATTGGAGAAATCTTGCAAATTCTTATTTCACTCACATATAAACACTTCTTCGTATACTCTTGGATTACATTCAGTATCCCAACTGTATAGATGACTGGGTTCTAGACAGCTATAGTATCTTAATGTGATGTATTAACCCCAGAATATCCATACTATGTCACAACTATTGTTATAAACCTAATGTGCAGTTTCATAGTATAAACTTCAAATTGCAACCCAATTTTTTCTAGAGGAGGTTAGCAAAAGCGACCCCTTGTAAGTTACTATGTTGAGTCATCTTTCTTCTGCCTAAGTCTTGGTTGACAAAGTCGCCTGGCAACTGTACCGGTGGGAGACTACACGTTAAAACAGTCTAGGCGCGAGCAAGTTAGTCCAGTCACAACCATTACAAAGAAAAGAATAGATATAAAGAATTTGATAGCATATGTGAACAATCACATAAAGAGGAGTATTAACCTGGTAAACTGGAGGATACATGGACCTTGTGCAGATTGGGCACTCAAGCAACTCATGAACACTATGAATTGAAGACTTTCTAAACTTTTCACCAAGATATGTAATACTTTTCTCTAGCTGTGTATTTGTTGTGTCACAACTTGTAAAATTTTGCCATGTTTCTATAATTTCTTTGCAACTAGCACCACCTCCAGGAGCCATTCTAAACTTAGATGATATACTTCTATTTGCACCACTTAAATAGCCAAAGATTAAACACTGTAAATTGCTGACTTGGTGAGTCTAGTCTCTGGTCTCTATAGACAGAGTTGAAAGACTAGAAAATCAAAGAGAGGAAGCAACGTTAAAATTACGCAAAGAATACCATATATACTGGTAGAAGTTCAGATGCTCATTTTGACTTAGTTTTTAGTGGGGAATAGACAAAATCAGAGAAACAGTGAACCAGTAATTATTGAGTGGGGACTTAGTCTGCTATTTTTTTATTAGCTCTATATGTCTTGTTTTTTCTCATTTGGGTAGATGAGGTAGGTAGAACTTTGAACTAATTTAGACCAAATAGATTCTTTCAACAACCTAATCACAAAATTAAAAATGAGCTTTTTTAGCTTATTGGTTATCTCAAACTCAAAGAAACAACAGATGACCAAACACAAACTCCAAAATATATAAAGCTGAAAAAATATTTTAGATGCATTCATCTGTTTAGGTGGTTTAATACATCCATTTGGCAAAAAATATTTTCAGAATAAGAAGACTTGAACCAGGCCTCAGCAGTCAAATATGAATGTATATTTTCTAGCACCCAAATACTTGCTATTACGGCAGATTTTTCATATGCGGTATCAACATTTGAAGAAATGAACAAATTATTATAATAATTTTATCGGGACTATTTTTATACTTATACAATATTTCCGTTCTGCTTATAATCTATATATTCATATTTAGCAAAAAATCGACTAAGCGGTGTGTCGTAACACCATATGGGGCAAGGTGTATCAACCTTCGCCCAACTAGCATATGTATCGAGTAATTTTGAAAATTCTAATTTCTTATGATTTTTATTCATTTCATTGACAATCGATTTTGGGTGCATTCTTTTTTTCTAGAGTTTATTTTGTGCTCCTTTTTTTGAGCTATAAAGTAAGCACATACATCGTTCGGCAAATGAAAAGCTCCATACTTGTTGGGTACCACAAAACTATAATAATAGAACTGTCATATAAGACATATATACTATATTCACATTTCACACAGAGACAATTCAATGAATCCAGTGCTTTTAAATGATATTAACGAAAAAGACGAAAAGATAGGTCTTATATAGTTTTATCTTGTCATCAAGCATCTTTCTTGCAATCAACCATTACTTTCATGTTTAAAGTTTAAACACAAAATGGGTTTTTTGCGGAAAGCTCAATTGCCCGTTCACAACAAGACAAAAAGGTTTTATATACAGATTTGGATTTTCTTGGTTATCTCCTTGCGTTTCAACGACATATTTTCTATATTTGAAAATAATTAACTTTGCACTTCCCATATTTAACTTTGCACTTCCCATATTATTCTTATTGAGAGGCTTTTATAGCCATACAAATGTTATGGTATGTTTAAGGCCACAAGTTTTAAAAGTTTGTCACACAAATACTATGACATGTTTAATACCACAAGTTTGAAAATTCTTTCTTTATTTTTTTACAATCCGTGCCGATTCAAACTATGTCAAATAGATTGGGACGGAGAGAGTATCATTGTAAAATCGAGTTAGATCATTTTTTTAACTAATTAGGTAAGATAATCCAACACAATGTGGCATATTTTTGCATGTAACCAAGAACACGATTGAGATATACGCAGAGTCAACCAAAATATACACAAAAAAGTGGTTAACCTGAGAGAGTGGACTATAAATCCTATACAATAGGCAACTGTTTGATTACTTTCTCACTTTTCCACTCCCCCGGGGGGTGGAGGCGGATTCGTGTTCCGTTGTTGATGCGCTAAAGAGGTCTGAGAGTCTTTTTAGGGGCACTGATCCATGAAGAACCGGCAACTGCAAATCTCCACAATGCGCATGTAACCAAGAACACGATTGAGATATACGCAGAGTCAACCAAAATATACACAAAAAAATGGTTAACCTGAGAGAGTGGACTATAAATCCTATACAATAGACAACTGCTTGATTACTTTCTCACTTTTCCACTCCCCCGGGGGGTGGAGGCGGATTTGTGTTCCGTTGTTGATGCGCTAAAGAGGTTTGAGAGTTTTTTTAGGGGCACTGATCCATGAAGAACCGGCAACTGCAAATCTCCACAATGCATTAGCATGCTCTGGCAAAGCATACTCTATACCGACTCTAGGACCAACTAGTATCTCATCTGGTTCTGGCCCATCTAAGAGTTCTAGACCACCTGTCATACGCATAGAGTAGGCGGGAGTTTCATATAGTCGCCAAAATTTGAAAAATGGAACTCAGAGAATGCTTACCGGCAGTATATAGGGCATGGCTAGACCATTCTGTTGATAGTCCTAATGCCTGACCAACCTACAAAATGACACCAATTACACTATCATGTAAGTTTGTGATGACTGCAAATCATTTCTTTACGGAAATGAAACATATACAAGTGATCTCAGCAATTGTTTTGAGGTGATACAGCAGGGATATGACCGACAAGTACTTTCAAATGTTTCTACTAACTTAGATATTAATTTTACTTTCTATTTCTTACCATGCTCATCTTCAAATGGAAGGTTGTTCATACTTGAGAAAGCTCAAGCTCTGAAACTATATATGCTAATGGCAGAATGACCTGAAGAGCTCAATGCCTGAAGTGAAGACTATTCTCCTTAGTCAGAATCCACTAGGTTAGACAGAAAACATATCTCACCTCTTACGTATCATTATATACTAATGTTCTATATGAACCAAGAAGGGAAAACTTCGAGTAACGGTAAAGTTGTCTCCGTGTGACCTATACGTTACGGGTTCAAGCCGTAGAAGTAGCCACTAATGCTTGCATTAGGTTAGGCTGTCTACATCACACAGCTTTGGGTGTGGCCCTTCCCCGGACCCTGCGTGAACGCGGGATGCCTTGTGCACCGAGCTAAAAGAAAAAAGAAAAAGTTCAATACGAACCAAATTTTGTTCCTTATAAAGAGCGGAATTTGCATTTTTCCAAGCCATTTTTTGCAATTTGCTAGAACGTCTCAAATTGCTCATACTACTACTATGACTTGTATAACAAACTTCTTCCAACCTGGATATACCAACCAAGCTTCCAGAAATTGCAAGTAATATTTTCCTAATACTGAAATATTAGAACTATGCTTCTCTAAATGTAAGCAATGGAATTCAAGTAGAGACAATTGCATTTCGCCTTTCCACCGAAATGAAAAGTATTTGGATGGAGATGACCATAAACTAAAATTGGATGCTTCCATAGCTACAGTTGAGATTCACAATGAGGGCCTCTATAAATCTACAAGACCGCAAGAAACTCATCAAGGAAGTTAATAAACTGAAAACTCAAATTAGTCATATAGCCAATACAGAAAGAATCCTCAATTTATACCTTTAAATGATATTTACTCCATTGAACATGATATTTCAGATATCACAACTATCATCTGAAACTCAGATTACTCTTAGCCAGTGAAAACAACCATTGTCCAGTGACTCGATGTAAAAAGGAATCCAATGGAAGCTTAAAACATCACAATTGCCAAAAATATAAAACCCATCCAACAAGGAACAAATGGTCAGATAAAGGCCCTAAGGACATTTCATAAGCAAAGGTTTCATGAATGCACGATGTTTTGCTACCCATGACACATGCGGCAGATATCTAGAAAAACGTAGTTGTACTCGATAGTACTTGTTTTAATTTTTAATGCATAAAGAAACTCCCAAGGATTCCTGGAAAAGGCAGAGTAGGAGATACTAGAGACTAGTGTCCTTGAACCAAATAAAATAGGTTCAAGCTAAATTCAATAACACAAAGCCAAACTCTTTTGATATGGACTTAAATCAAGTAAGGGGACTAAACTCTAGGTAATCTTTAAGAAAGTTTTGTTCAATATAATGATGTTAAACAAGTAACTTAAGTTTTTATAACCCAACAAAGGTCATAACTTACCTTTCCAGGACCTGCAAGAAGAATAGGCTTCTCATTTTCTAAACCCCGGCGCTGCTGAATAGTACCCAAACCTGCAGTGTTTAGTCCATTATCATTGAAGAAAACCCTAAATGGTATTTTGACTTCGTTTAAAATAATAAACTAGCCTAAGTGTCCAAGCACGCAGAACTTGAGAGAGAAGATCATCATAACTGGGTGTCGGTGAAGTGTGCTTCAATTTCAATGTGTGTCTATATAACCTTGCTTTCCATTTGTCATGCAAGCATGGGAATTCCAATTCATGGATCAAAGTTGAACTCATGATATTCAAACAGTTATAGCAGATGTTTATCTTCCCTGGCCATAGCTCCGACTATCTTAATATTGGTTGATGAAATCAACTAAACCAGACAAGTTTTAGTTAATTATTTTAAAAGAACCAGAATATTCAAGAACTACAGTTGCTTCAGTAATATTTCATTGGATGCATTTAGCTACACCTATACTATCATTTAATTGTTTTTCTCGAGGTGCACGAATGCAACAAATGTAAAAAAATAAACCTTCGCAGAGTGAAGAGTGACTTTGACGAACGCATGCATTGAACTGCAGTGGGGCTAAAGAGATCAAATAGAACATATCAAACTGAACTGGGGAACAAATTTACAACTATAAAACGTAGGAGTATGAGAGTATGTAATTCAGTTTACCACTGATGGGAGCACATGAACGAATCAAAACAGCTGCTCCAATTCCTTCCTTATCTGCTACAACATTGAGCATCATGTGCAAACCATAGCAGAGGTAGACATACGCATGACCACCAGGACCAAACTATCAATCACAAATTATTAGAAAATTTAGAAGACACCCCCAATATTATGCTCTATAACATATACTAATAGATGTCATGGCACAGTGCCACAAAGAAATGAATAATAATTCAGTTATAAAGAACACATTGAAATGTTTCATATGGCTCCAAAAACTAATACACACTCACTGTGCTCACAAAAGGATATGTCCAACTCTACATTGATTTATACTTCAGACAAAGAGCAAGAAATTCATGATTGTAAATGTTTTTTCCACCATAAAACAATCTAATTTCTTCTTGTAAGCAACTACTTCCTACATTCTACTCCAGAAACTCTGGAGATTTGTCCAACTTCTAGTCACAAGTTTAAATACACAATGGTATCAGCTTTCGTATGGTTTATGTTAATCAATATGTAGTGCAGGACAGCAATAACATTTTTTCTATGGGTAAGTGCGGCAATATATTTGATGACAGACACTGCACATCATATCTCCAGGTCCAACATAATGAGGTGGCCAGGTGATTCCCTTTAAAAGTAGTAAACAAGTACTTGCGCAATAGAACGAAACCCATCTATTATCTTGCATAAATTTTATATTAGAGAATTTAAAAAAAGGAAAATGTCAAACTCGAGTTAACCGCTCGTTTAAAAGCTCCACATTCTTGTTTATATATGTCTGCAACAAAATTTGAACACACTTTCTTCTGAGTATACAAAAACAAGGGTGATATATACTCTGAAAGTTTGGGAGAGGGTGGTGGAGATCCAGGTAAGGAAGAGTGTGTCCATTTCCAGAGAACCAATTTGGATTCATGCCGAGGCGATAGACCACTGAAGCCATTTATCTTGTGAGGAGATTGGTGGAGCAGTATAGGGAGAAGAAAAAAAACGAATTGCATATGGTGTTTATTGACCTAGAAAAAGCATATGACAAAGTCCCTATAGATGTTTTATTTCGGAGGCTAAAGGTGTACTTGTAGCATACATTAGGGCAATTAATGACATGTATGATAGAGCCAAGACCCGGTTTAGGACAGTGAGAGGTGACTCGGGATACTTTCCAGTAGAGATGGGGTTACACCAGGGTTCACCTCTTAGTCCGCTTTTGTTTACCTTGGTGATGGATGTATTGACGCGCTACATTTAAGGGGAGGTACCACGGTGCATGTTATTTGCAGAAGATATAGTACTAATTGACAAGACACGAGGCGGAGTTAGCACTAGGCTGGAGGTGTGGAGACAAACCCTGGAATTTAAAGCTTTCAAGTTGAGCAGAACCGAGACTGAATACTTGGAGTGCAAGTTCAGTGACGCTACCCAAGAAGTTGATGTGGAAGTGAGGCTGGATTCACAAGTCATCCCTAAGAGAGACAGCTTCAAGTACCTTGGACCAGTAATGCAAGGCAATGGTGAGATACGATGATGTCACACATCGTATTGGAGCAACGCGGATGAAATGGAAGCTAGCATATGGTGTTTTGTGTGATAAAAATGTGCCACCAAAACTTATGGATAAGTTCTACAAAGTGGTGGTTAGACCGACTATGTTGTATGGGGCGGAGTATTGGCCAGTCAAGAACTTCTCGCATACGTTGAGATGGTTTGGGCATGTAAAGAGTAGGTGTCTAGATGCCACAGCGAGGATGTGTGAGAGATTGACAATGGTAGGTCTGAGGAAAGACAGAGGTAGGCTGAAGAAGTATTGGGAACAGGTAATTAGACAGGACGTAACATATCTTCAGCTTACATACGACATGACTCTTGATAAGCTGGTGTGGAGGGCGAGTATTAGGACAGAAAGCTAGTAGGCAGTTGCACATATTTCTTTTCCTTCCAGTAGTAATAGCGTTAATCTAGTATTTCCATATTCTTAAAATTCTATTACTACCTGATGTCGCTTGTGTTTTGACTGTTCTACTTTACTGTTGTTGTTATTGACTCCCTGACTTTTACACTATAGCATTTCTTCTCTATACTATCGTATTTTGCATGCTTGCTTGGAGCCGAGAGTCTGTCGGAAATAACCACTCTACCTGCACAAGGTAGGGGTAAGGTTGCGCACTATCATTCCCAGACCCCTACTTGTGGGATTACGCTGAGTTTGTTGTTGTCGTTGTTGTTACACTTTCTTCTCAGCATTCACCACTAATGTAAAGCAAATGACTCAAAAATAGCAGCTTTAAGAATCTTACAACAGGAGCAGTCCTAGCTGTTTTGCCAAATCGACCATGACAAGCTGAATCATTTGGCCTGTAAGCTTCCACCTATCAAACAAGTTCATTTAACAACACAAACATCAGCCCCATTAATGAAACGACCAAATTCAACAACCATTAAAGCAGGCCAAACACATTAAATGAAGAACATAAATAACATTAAAAACCTCAGTTATTTGAAGAACCACATCATCTCTCCTAAGGAACTTGCCAAGCAAACGAGGGGCAAGATCAAGTGCATCAATTTGGTAAAAATCTTGGGTCAAGATTGGATTTTTATTCAAGAAAGCTATAAGGGTAGTGTTAATTTGAGGGATTGGGAGGTTTTCTTGAGATTCTGAGTTGGGTTTTGAATCTTTTGATTTGGGCTTGTTTTTTACTTTAATGATTGTGGTTTTGGATGATGAAGCTTTGGTTTTGGTGGTGATTTTTTGGACAGTAATTTTGTGATTTGTATCATTTTTTAGGCAATGGGGTTTCTTCATTGGATTAATATTAGTATTAACTGGAGAAACAAATAGCAGACGAGCGGGCAGCTTAGAGGAGAACCATAGCATATGGGAATTTGCTGGGCGGAAAGAACTTTGTCAATTCCAATTGAGGTTTTAAAATAAGTTACTACTACAAAGTAAACATTTTCAAATTTGTAATTTATATTTTATTTAAGTAATTAAGAAATGGCTGTTGGTCTTAGAAACAGACTTCTGTTTGATTTTTTACATGTATAAAAAGTGTAAACTAATACTATGAGTCAAGTAAAAGCAGTGGCGAAACCAGAAATTTTACAAAGAGTATTCAAATTTTAACCTATACGTAAAATATTTTTCAGATGAATGAATGCATCAATTTTGTTTTTTAATATTGCCACTTTGCATTTTTTTAAAAATTCATCATTCATCCAACTTATAAAGTCATTCTTGATAAATTTCATTGCTGAAAGACTCTTTCAACGATTGCCCTAGAAAACTGAACACTCTTTAATGTTAAACTGCTTATCTCAATCATTTTAAATGTGTTTAAAATTTAATTTATATCCCTTTATTACAATATTTAAGCTATAACCACAGCATAATTTTCTAACCATGGGTGTTCAAGTGAAAACCCTTGGTCAAGTGTAGCTACGCCAATGAGTGAGACGTTCTTTCATTTTTCTAGAGTTTACGGATTCGAAAAGGGTGCATTTATCAAGCTAGTATTATTAGTGTCATTTGGATAACCATTTACAATTGAAATAAATAAGAATATTTTTAAAAAAAAATTGTGGAAAACAATCTGTGTTAGCATGATTATTTGTCAAAAATAAGTTTTGGAATAGGATCGTGTTAAGGTTGTATATTTACCAATATAAAAAGTCTGAAATTGCAACCTATTACTTGACAAAACTTTCAATCAAATTCTCACGTAATTAAAACAGTTTATGTTATGTAATTTTTTTTTATGTATCCATATAATAACATGCATTAGACTAACATAATAAGTTTGGATAAAAACAATACAAAAAATAAAAATACAGACTGTTCATTATTTGAATTAACCAAAAAAAGATAATAGAAAATACGTCGCCTGAGAGATTCGAACTCTCGCGGGGAAACCCCATGTACTTAGCAGGCACACGCCTTAACCACTCGGCCAAAGCGACGCTTGTGATACAGGATGGAGGTCTTATTTCTAGTATTTCTGGAATCCCTGCGCTACGTGCTAAGAGCCCGTTTGGACGTAAGAATTTGTTCGTTTTTTTTTTCCGAAAAATTTTCGCTTTTTTTCGAAATCAGTGTTTGGCCATAAAATTTTCAATTTTTACTTGAAAATGAATTATGAAATTTTTCGAAAAATTTGAAAAACTCCAAAAAGCTGTTTTTCAAAATTTTCACATGACTCACAAAACTTCAAAAACAACCCAAAATTATATTTATGTCCAAACACAACTCTAATTTTCAAATACCATTTTCACTGGAAAAACTTTTTACTTTTTTTTTGGAATTTTACAATTCTTATGTCCAAACGCCCACTAAATTCTAAATATTTGATTCCTTGTTTCATTTTCCTGCATCTTTATTTCTATTCGTACATGGCTTCAAAACAAATAAATCTTTGCCGTGGGAGATTGATGCCTCTTGAGGTATCCTTTTGATGGGTTATTCCTTTTTCTGTATTTTTTATCCAGTACTTAATTAGACTCTTGTGGTCTGGCTCTTCCTCGGACTTCGCGCATAGCGGAAGCTTAGTGATCCGGGCTGCCCTTTTTTTACTTAATTAGACTGTGGGAGAAAATCTTCGTCTTGGTTCTTTGAAATTGCTACTGTTGAGAAATCTCAATATTGAGACATTTTTGCTTTCCGAACTTTCACTATCACCCTCTTATGTTTTTAGATAAGTAGAAACATTTGCAAATTTAAAATGTATTTCTCTAAATTTGCATCTGATGCCTAGTATTGATAGAAAAACCAGCTAAAGAAAGTGTATTTTGTAACAGATTAAGGAGCACGAGGAATGTGTCCTTAATTGTATACTGATGGTAAACTATCAACCTCTTTGATCATTTCTTTTCACTTTTTCGATTACCTTATTCTACAAGATAATTAATAGTACTCACATAATTAATGCCATGCATGCGTCTTGGTTTTTTATTCATTTGTTACTCATCTTTTTTATTTTGGCAGAAAAACATGACAGTTCAGAATTTCTTTTGAGTCATTTCATATTTTTCTATTTTTTCTTGTTTTCTACAAAATTCAATTGAGTTTTTAAAGGAATATTAGTCGGTGGAGAAAAAGTGGTTAGAAGATCAAGGTCTTGAATGAAATCTGTCTCCTCCTCTTCTTTTGTCATTGTCCTCCTTCAATTATATAAAGGTGGGGTATTTTAAGATTTTGAGCTAGCTAGTGTATAAACTTTTCTGTACATGTGATTTTAAAAACAACTCATTAGTGGAAACAAAACAAGTCATTCTTATCTGTATTTCTTAACTTATTGCTCGTCAATCAATTAAATAACACTTAGTTTTCGCATCTGTATATGCTTAATTAGTTGGGTACTTCACAAAATAATTCCTGGCCCTTCACCAGATTTGATTTCAATCATTTTGGATTTATCATAACTTGAAAATAATTCCTCTTGCGAGTTGCGATCATCATTTATTAACTCAATCCTAGAAAAAGTACCTCATTTTAGCATTTCAAAAGTCGAACAAAATCATTATTTGGCGGGTAAATTTCACATTATGGGTCGAATGAATCATGTTGGCTTCGGTCATTCCTATTTTAATTGAGTTATTATTTATTAGATTGAAAATAAAAAATAAAAAACCCGGAATAAGAAAATACTATCGAAAAATTGTGTTTTTCGGTTATTATGATTTTTGTGTAAGTTAGTGAAGTTTTATGATTTTTATGTGAGAAAACAAAGTTATATAACTTTGGTGAAAAAAATTCATAGTTATGTGATCATTTGTGAAATTTACCCTTATTTACCTGATATTTAAGTTTCGCACATTAATACTTCATTATTATTTTTTAATGGAAGAGTGTTTTGACTTTTTCAAGATAAATAAATCAATGTTACATTAGATTTGAAGTTAAAAATGACATTTAGTGAACTTGGTTTCAGAATCGGAGTAAGTCAACCCTTTTAAAAATTTGCAACTTTTATAAGTATATACTTATGTTTTAGAAATTCTAGATCTGCGTCTCTTCGGGCACGTACTTATTTATCTATACGACACTATAGCAAGCTTCAATTTTACGGATCCACGAGGTACCAACTTTTTTTTTTAATTTGATGGAAAAATATTTTGTCTTTACTAACTTAATTAAGTACTCTCTTTTTCAAGCATTGTACTTTAAAATAGTAAGAGATTAGGTTATTCAAGCTGTTGACGGAATTTAAATTGAAAGTGCTTTTATTGGAAGTAACTATAATTCAGTTGCTTATATATCGTACTATTGATATAAGTATATAACTGGCTATAACTTAATTGTTTGCCAATACGAAGAACCTCCAACTATAAGTGTTAGTATATTATCAAGCAGATAATAGACTTTTCCTTTTTTTTTTTGGTTTTGTATATGGTATGTTCTCGATATTATTTAATCTCTACTTACATAAAAGACAAAACGATCTCCTGACCACTTAAACTTGTACCTGATTACCAATCCGGTAAAGGAACTTACAACTTAACTATTTGAACACTTCAACTCGTACATATGTTAGCTAATAAATACACTTGATCATTGACTGTGCTTTGTGACATGGACAAGTGTGGGCAACTCACATAAGTAGCGCGCGTGAGTACAGTAATTTTAGATTAAAAATTTTCTAAAATCGAGTTAAAAAAATAAATAAAAAAGAAAGAAAGAAATGCCCCTATCCCATACTTTTCTTTATCAGTACACCCTTTCCCCTTCTTCCTTTTTACTGTGACAAGCACCCTTCAATTTTCTCCCAAGTTATTCTTCCTCTGAAAGTCAAGGGTATAGTTGAGAGAGAAATTAAGAATTCAAAATTTGTATGCCAATTTTCGAATTAGGCAAAAATAAAATAAAAATCGGTTATGGAATTCCAGAAAAAAAAAATCAGCAATGGCTTCACAGTGGGGGAGCACTCTAGTGTAGTTTGTGGTAGTCCATAGGTGGAAGAGAGTGGTGAGCTTGTGGTTTTAAAGAGAGAACAACTAATTGAGGTGTCCTTGTTTCTTATTTTTTCCCTTTTTCGGGTCTCTGCACAAATAAATTCTAGTGATTTTAACTTATTTGTAGTGGTGTGATGGTGCTGGCGGTAAAAATATGAGCGACGAGTTGATGTGGTGTGTTTGGGTGGCATTGAAAAAAGATATCTGGTGGGGTTAGAGGCCATGAAGAAGCAAAGGAAAATAATGAAACTAAAATTTTGATAAATTGGTTAAAAGAAGTGGGACCCACAAATTATATATGTCAAGCAACAAATAGTCCTAGAATATGATTGTTTACCCCCAAAATGGTACAGTTGAATTTATAGCATTGTTTATAGACAAGCGAACCGATTTGATAATAAATTAAATAAAATATAAAACTTAGCATTGAAATCGAGATAAAATAGTAGACAGCTTGGTCCGGGAGCAAGGCTTCCGAAGGCAGCAATATGCATGGCGTTAGACAGAAAATAAAGTATTATTCGGCTTGGAATAGTGTGTAGCATAAGTTTGTTAGAATTTTCATGTCTTACAATGGTTGTTGAAGTTATTATTTATTGCTATATCTAGAGAATAAGGTCCTAGGTTCATTCCCCTCTTAAATGACAATAATGGGGGTCATTGATGAATATGTAAAAATATATCATGAATGTCAAAATTCTCTGCAACAGCTGTGTTATTTAATACTGAGGAATATTCTTCATTAAATTTCATCTGGTGACAAACATTCATTTGCTTCCGTTGACTGTGTTTCCTTCGGGATCTTCCCGGTGCCAACTGAAGCTTTTCTCCTCGGACCTGGTTTCTACTCACTTCATCTTTCATCTGTCTCCGATTTCACGTGTCACGCTATCATATGATCATTTAATATAAACTGATTTTACCCTATACAGATAGTTCTCTTGCTTTCCGGTGGCACATCTTTGTGTCGCCGGAAAATTGGTAAAGACTCCTTTCTTGGAGGAAAATTTTCTGAACCCTTTTGAAAAGTTTCTGACGCTTGATAAGACGCACATCTCTTCGCATTTAATACTCTGAACATGTGTTGCTCCACGATTTAGCAATATTTTTGCCGGTTCTCGAGGTAATCATGGCCATGATTTTAGTCGCCTATTCCTTTACTTATACGCCTCATTCTTCTTCTTTTACACTTAACAGTTCCATAAACTCTCTCAACTTCCTTGCATTCAACTCTTGTCTGTTTTCATCTTTCTTTAATCCTCTTCAAAAAACTCTTATCACCTTCTGCTGATTATGGCTTCTTTCACTAATTCTTCCAAGAACTCCGGTCTTCTTTTCGATGGGGGCCCGAAGAACAGCAAAGACAAAGAGGTTTACGTTGATGCTGACCCTCCTACGGTGAGTACAATCATCCCCAAATATCTCAACACAGCCAAGGACTTCGAAGAGAAGTTCCCTTCTTCAAACTCTCGCACCTGGGCTGTTGGCAAATTCCCTTTTTCTATTCGCCTTCCACTATTCCTGCTGTGAAGAAGGACTGTGATTGCCATGATCTAAACAACATTTCTCCCGATCTGGTGGATCGAATAACCTTTACTAAGAAGGGATCACGTATGTTTACACGTACCCCTTCACTTTGGGTACGTTTCTTTGAGAAAAGGGACTTAACCCCGTGATTTTGGAGCTGTGCCACCGGTACCAGGTTTGTTTGGCACAAGTGGGTCCTTCGGTGTGGCGAACGGTGGACTGTCTACGGCGTTGTTCTAGGAAACGAAGGAGCACCTCACCTTGGCTTATATGGTGAATCTCTACTCCCCCAAGATTTTTCGTGGGGGAGTAATAAATTTTAGTAAACATGGCCACCATACATTGCTTACCAGCATGGATGACGACAATGACCATGGATGAATGGAGCGGTTTGTGATTATTTCCACCAGGGATATCATCCCGACCAGAACTCCATCCTTTCCTGAGTCTTGGACTCGTTCACGTAAGTTCAAAGTCTATCTCTTTTTTCTGAAAAGAGGTTGTTTCATGTCATTGCTTATCCTTTTCTTGTCATTATTTTAGTAACTTGGTAGACACCACTAAGGATTGAAGGCCTGGACCAATGGGTTCAGAAGATTCTGGACATCACCTCGCCTGAGACCTGCCAGTGGAATGAGTTGGCCCCCAAGTACGGATGGAAGGCCAAGAATCATGGTAAACTGATTGTGCCTTCATTCTATCTTTGTACATAGAAAAATTGGCTAACCTCGCCCTTTTGTTGGATTCAGGTCTCCCGCAGGGTTCTATTTCCATCCATGAAGATGACGTTTTGGTTGATCCTACAGAGGCTGCGAGGTTGTTGAATGAGTCTCTCACTTGAACATGTATCATTGGATCTGTTTCCGGTGCAAGCGCTCCCTCTCGGAGTCCCCGGCCGGAGAACAAGCAACAAAAAAGGCGTCGTTCTTCCTCAGCCGAAGGTAAGAATAAGAAAGTGAAGAAATCCGCACCCGAGCCAGCCGCAACCATTGTGATTATTGACGATGATGGGGAAGCCACTGATGAAGGGGCTTCCCTACAAAGGAGACAATGACCTTCATCAGCTCAACATAATGCACAGTCTGAAGAGCTTATAACGCCTCTTATTTGTTTGATTCCGTTTAGAGTTGGGAATTTCAGAAGTTGGTGATATGTTGATTGTACGACCTTCATCTCGTGTAGCCATGGTCTGCCAAGAATTATGTTGTAGCCCATGTCACTGTCTATCACTTCAAATAAGGTAGTCTTCATGACCCATTCGGTGTTCGTGAGCAGTAAGATCTCCCATCGGGTTGTCACACTTGCTAAGTTGAATCCATTGAGGAGTTTTGTTAACGGAGTGATGCTTCTAGTTAGCTAGGATTATTCCAGCACTCTCAATTGGATGATGTTGGTTGAACTTTCGCATGGCTCTGTTTCCATCCCGTAGGGTTTTATTTCAGGTCTCCCGCAGGGTACTGTTTCCATCCCTGAGGAGGATGTTTTGGTTGATCCCGCAGAGGCTGCGAGGTTGTTGAAAGAGTCTCTCACCCGAACATGTGTTATCGGATCTGTTTCCGGTGCAAGCGCTCCCTCTCGGAGTCCCCTGCCGGAGAATAAGAAACCAAAAAAGTGACGCTATTCCTCGGCCAAGGGTAAGAATAAGAAAGTGAAGAAAGCCGCACCCGATCCAGCCGCAACCACTGTGGTTATTGACGATGATGGGGAAGTGACTATCGCGCACAATACATACCTCAAAACAAGGTATGAAGCGGTCTATTACAATTATAGTAACCCAACGAAGAGTCGAGATCGAATCCACGGGGAGCTAGATAGGAGTTAAGAGTATATATTCTAATGCGTGAATTTGAACTATCTTAATTTGCACTTCCACAAAATGGTTTTGTTGCTATTTTTATTTTACAACTAAAGATTGCAAAGTAAAGAAATAAAACTAGGATAATTATTTTTATTGTTTTTCAAGTTTGTAAAAATCCTAGGGCTATGACCATCACCTAGGTGTTCGTCTAATAGGATAAAAACCTTAATATTTATTTTGCTGATCAGGGTGTATTATAGCTATCAACTCTCAAATACCCACTCAATACCTTTCGGCCAGAGAGTGGTTTTGCCTAATTTGGCCTTCTCAAGTCCAAATGTGTATCACACAAAACAGTTGATAAAAGCTCAAGTCGGGTTATTACTATCTCTAGGTTGAACCCTTTAATTGGGTTAATCAATCTCTCGATTGACCCAATTTCTTGTTAGCCAAGTTTTCCTAGAATAAGTCTCTCTTTCTCAAGTAGAGACTAAGTCAAATAGACCTGAACTAATGTTTACAACCATTACTTCCACAAATTAAAGCATAAACAAGGCTAAATAATAAATACTCAATTATAAGCAAGTACTAAATTAGATACCCATAAGGTTTACACACTAGGGTTGGGTCATAACCCTAGTAAAAATCTAGCTACTCATGCTTGAAATAGAAAAAATAGAAGAAGAAATACTAATTAAACTCATATTGTAAAGTTACGATGATAAAATCTATAGTAAAATACTCTAAAATATAGAAAACTTCCAAAAGAGGCAAAGAAAAATGGCTACAGGACTTGCTGATGTCAAAAGTTGACCTAATTTTATGAAACTCGTCTATTTATACAAGGCTGGAATTTCATACAAAAATACCCTTCGGGAGGTTCTGCGGCCGCACAATTCCATGTGCAGTCCGCACAATTCTTCATCTTGCAGGAGCTGGGATTCTGCGGCCGCACAATTCTGAATTGCGGCCGTGAGACAACATTTCTGTGGTCCACAGATTTAGAACTGCGGCCGCAACATAGTCTTCTATGGTCCGCACTTTTATGTCTGCGGCCGCACAATTCTTTTGCGGTCCGCTATTCTGAGGGACTTGGAACTTGAAAATTTGCACACTCTCTGAAGTTGATCTCAAGATATTCTTTTACGGCCGCACAATTCCTGTACGGTCCGCAGTTTGCTAGAAAGTCTGCTGGGATTTTCTTCGTTGTTTGCGGTTGCAGATGGAATTCTGCGGACCGTAATTTCTTCTGCGGCCGCAAAATTCCTTCTGCGGACCGCACTTTGTATGCTTCTATACCCTTTTGTTGCCTTGAGCTCGGACTACTCCTTTTTAAGTCGAATTTCATCTCGGGAATCCAACTTCCAACATTCCTGTAATTTTGCACTTTTCATTAGTTTTGGGAAGACAATTCAATGCTTTTAGACTAAAACAAAAGCAAAAAAGCGCTAATAAGTAGTCAAAATCTCCACTTATCAACTCCCCCAAACTTAAATCTTTGCGTGTCCTCAAGCAAATAAAATAATTCTCACCTCCACAAGTTGAGGGTCATTTCAGCCATTCAAAGGTGAGTCATTCACACATCAGTTAGGACCAACAATTACCCACACTACTTATGTATTATTGACTTTCAAAGTCAACGAAACAATTTCCAAGGCCCAAATCAACAACAATGGCGACCTCAAAACAATCAAGGCAATTGGAATTCTAAGAACCAAGGTAATTGGAGTGGTGAAAACAACCAAGGGAATTGGCATAATAACAATAATCAAGGAAATTGGAATGACAATAATCAAGGTAATTGGGGTGGTAACAATCAAGGTGGATGGAACAATAATCAAGGCAACCGTGGGTCGGGTTTTCAAAGACCCCCGATGTATCAACAACAGAGCAACCTGCCTCCTTATCCTTCCCATGGTCCTAGTTCTTCCAACAATGAAATGGGGCGTATTGAGAACATGTTCAAGCAAATGATGGAGAAGAATGCCGATTCCGATGCTCAACTTGCGTCACACAGCACACCGATCCGCAACTTAGAAGTGCAAATGGGGAAAATCTCTCAAGCTCTAAATTCTCGTCCTATTGGGGCACTACCAAGTGACACGGTGGTAAACCCAAAGGGTGGGAACAACACGGAGCATGCCATAGCTGTTACTACAAGAAGTGGAAGAGGTGGGAATGCACCTACCTCAAGTCAAAGGCAACTTGTGGATGATGAGCAAGTAGTACAAGAAGAAAAGATCCTGAACAATGTGGTGCAAGCACATGATGAAGTGCAGATTGATATTGATGACAATGTGGAAGAGACTCAAGAGGAAGTGAACCCGTCTAGGGATCACGTTATTGACATACTGGAACTGGTAGTGCAAAAGGTTAAGGCACCATTGCCTAAGCTTCCTCCTCCATATCCTCAAAGGCATGCCAAGAAAAATAGCAAGAATCAATTCAAAAAGCTCATTGACATGGTGAAGAGCCTCTCGATCAATGTGCTATTAGTTGAAGCTTTAGAATAAATGCCCGGTAATGCAAAGTTTATGAAGGATTTGGTGACAAAGAAGCGGTCGATGAATTTTGAAACTATCAAAGTCACTCATCAAGTGAATGCAATTGTGCATTCAATGGCTCCTAAATTGGAAGATCACGGCGCTTTCACAATCCCTTGTACCATTGGAAGTGCCGAGTTTGCTAAAGCTCTTTATGATCTTGGGGCAAGTATCAATTTGATGCCCTATTCGGTTTTCAAGACTGGGGGAATTGTGCAACCAAGACCCACATCTATGAGATTATAAATGGCCGATCGTACCATGAAGAGACCATTGGGAGTGATTGAAGATGTATTGGTTCGTGTTGATAGATTTATTCTTTCGGAAGATTTTGTTATTCTTGACTGTGAAGTGGACTATGAGGTGCTGATTATTCTTGGAATACCTTTCCTTGCTACGGGGAAGGCTCTAGTTGATGTGGAAGCCGGAGAACTCACTTTCTGGGTGGGTGATGAAAAGGTGATATTCCGCGATGCAAATCTATGCGGCAACCTAATAGCAATGAAGTGTGTTCTTTTGTGGACTTGGTGACATATGTGATTGTTGATGATACAAGTGCCACGATCAATGTGGGTGATATGTTGGAGGCCGTCTTGCTTAACTTTGATGATGACAAGATGGATAGCTTCATGGAATATGTGAATTCTTTGCAAGGAATGGGGTCGTACAACTATGCACCCTGGAAACTCTCCTTGGATCTTGAAAATAGGAAAACTCCCCATACAAAGCCTTCAATTAAAGAGCCTCCGACCTTGGAGTTGAAGCCATTACCTCTACATCTTCGGTATGAATTTATTGGCCCTTGTTCTACTTTACTGGTTATTCTTTCCTCTTGTTTGACTAACGTGTAGGTTGACTCCAAATTGGCGGTGCTACATAAGAGGAAGAAGGCTATTGGAGGGACATTGGCAGATATTTGGGGAATAAGCCCCGCATTTTGCATGCACAAAATCAACTTAGAGGAAGACGCCAAACCATCTATTGAACATCAAAGGAGACTTAATGAGGCTATGCAAGAAGTGGTCAAAAAGGAGATTATCAAGTGGTTGGATGCTGGGGTTGTCTACCCTATTTTCGATAGTTAGAGGACTTTTCCGGTGCAATGTGTCCCAAAGAAGGGCGGCATGATGGTGGTCACTAATAATAAGAATGAGTTGATTCCCATAAGAACGGTGACCGGGTGGAGAGTGTGTATGGACTATCGCAAGCTCAACAAAGTCACAAGGAATGATCATTTTTCACTTCCCTTTCTTGACCAAATGCTTGATAGGTTGGCCGGTCATGCTTTCTATTACTTTCTAGATGGATATTCGGGCTACAACCAAATCCTTATTGATCCGAAAGATCAAGAGAAATAACATTTACATGTCCCTATGGTACTTTCGCATTCAAGCGGATGACATTCGATTTATATAATCTACCGGCGACTTTTCAATGGTGTATGATGGCTATATTCACGGACATGGTGGAGGACTACCTTGAAGTTTTCATGGATGACTTCTCGGTGGTTGGGGATTCCTTTGATGATTTCTTGGCAAATTTGGATAAAGTATTGGCAAGATGTGAAGAAACGAATTTGGTGCTAAATTGGGAGAAGTGTAATTTCATGGTCGAGGAAGGCATTGTCCTTGGCCACAAGATCTCTAAGAATGGCATTGAAGTCGACAAAGCAAAGATTGAGGTGATTTCTAAACTTCCACCTCCAACTTCAGTGAAAGGCGTGCGGAGTTTCTTAGGCTATGCGGGGTTTTACTCACGTTTCATCAAGGATTTCTCTAGAGTGGTGAACCCGTTGTGCAAGCTTTTAGAGAAAGATGCTAAGTTTCACTTCAATAATGATTGCATAAGAGCCTTTGAATTGTAAAAGTTCAATTTGACAATCACTCCCATTATCACCGCTCCTAATTGGAGTATCCCTTTTGAGTTCATGTGGGATGCTAGTAATGTAGCGGTTGGAGCTATTTTGGGGCAACGCATCAACAAGAATTTTCATCCGATCTACTATACTAGTAAGACCATGAATGGTTCCCAAGTTAACTACATCGTTACGGAAAAAGAGCTCCTTGCCATTGTGTTCGCAATTGAAAAGTTTCGCCCGTACTTGATGGGTGCGAAAGTTATTGTCCACACGGATCATGTGGCACTTCGCTATCTTATGAGCAAAAAAGATTCCAAAGCTCGGTTAATGAAATGGTTGCTTTTGTTGCAAGAGTTTGATATTAACATCCAAGATAGAAGAGGAAGTGAAAATCAAGTGGCGGACCACTTGTCTCGTTTGGAGGAGGAGAGGCCGCATGATGACCTTGAAATCAATGACTCCTTCCCCGATGAGAAACTCTTGGCTATTTCAATGAAGGATGTGCCATGGTTTGCGGATCTAGCAAATTTCCTTGTGTGTGGAATTATCCCGAATGAGTTCTCTTCAAACCAAAGGAAGAAGCTCAAACGGGATTGTCAAGATTATTATTGGGATGAGCCATACCTTTTTCGGATTTGTACAAATGGGGTAATTAGAAGATGTGTACCGGAAGAAGAGCAAAGTGATATTCTTGGGGCTTGTCATTCTTCGCCATATGGTGGTTACCATGGTGGAGCAAGAACGACGGCCAAAGTGCTAAGTTGCGATTTCTATTGGCCCACCCTTTACAATGATGCAAGTTATTTAGTGAAAAGATGTGATGAATGTCAAAGGGCTGGTGGAATCTCGAAAAAGAATAAAATGCCTCTCACTACTATTTTAGAGATTGATATCTTTAATGTGTGGGGTATTGATTTCATGGGTCCTTTTGTGAGTTCTTGTGGAAACACCTACATCTGGGTCGCGGTTGATTATGTGTTTAAATGGGTTGGGGCTATTTCTCTACCCAACAATGAAGCGAGAAGTGTGGTGGCGTTCTTGAAGAAGAATATTTTCACAAGGTTTGGTAATCCGCGGGCTATCACAAGCGATGGGGGATCGCATTTTTGCAACAAGGCTTTTGACACTTTACTTAGCAAGTATAGTGTTACTCATAAAGTTACGACTCCCTATCATCCACAAGCTAGCGGTCAAGTGGAAGTCTATAATCGAGAGATAAAGAGTATCTTGTCCAAAACAGTGAATGCTAACCAGACGAATTGGTCCAAGAAGCTCGATGATGCATTATGGGCTTATCGGACAGCTTACAAAACACCTATCGGAATGTCTTCATACTGGTTGGTGTTCGGATAAGCTTATCATCTCCCAGTGGAACTTGAGCACAAAGCCATGTGGGCTCTAAAGAAGTTGAATCTTGATTGGGATGTAGCCGCTAATTTGAGGGTTACACATTTGAATGAATTGGATGAGTTCCGAAACCATGCTTATGCAAGTTCGCCCTTGTACAAAGAAAAGATAAAATATCTGCATGACAAATATATTTGAAACAAAGAGTTCAAAGTGGGTGATCTTGTTCTGTTGTTCAACTCACGGTTGAGGATGTTTCCCGGAAAGCTAAAATCTAAATAGAGTGCTCCCTTTGAAATTGTGGGTATGCTTTTGGTGCATTTGACTTGAAGAACAAAACAATGAGGTATTCCAAGTCAATGGTCACCGGGTGAAGCACTATTTGGGAAAAGTTGGTGATGGCCATGTTGTAGCAGTGATTCATTTCAAATGATGGTAATCTGCATCATGCCGCAACGTTAAATCATGCGCTTATTGGGAGGCAACCCATGTTTATTTTTATTTTCTTTTCTTCTTTTGTAGTTATGTGTTATTTTTTGTGCTAACTGGATTTGAAGTGTGTTGCAGGATTGAGTGTACTTTACAGAAATGTTGTCTCGCGGCTGCATTTCAGAATTGTGTGGCTGCAGAATCCCAGCTCCTGCAAGATGAAAAATTTTGTGGACCGCACATGGAATTGCACGGCCGCAGAACCTCCCAAAGGGCGTTTTTGTCTGAAATTTCCAGCCTTGTATAAATAGATGAGTTTCATAAAATTAGGTCAACCTTTGACATCAGCAAGTCCTGTAGCCATTTTTCTTTGCCTCTTTTGGGAATTTTCTATACTTCAGAGTATTTTACTGTAGATTTTATCATTGTAACTTTGCAATATGAGTTTAATTAGTATCTCTTCTTCTATTTCTTCAATTTAAAGGATGAGTAACTAGATTTTTACTAGGGTTGTCACCCAACCCTAGTGTGTAAACCTTATGGGTATCTAATTTAGTGCTTGTTTATGATTGTGTATTTATTATTTAGCTTTATTTATGCTTTAATTTATGGAATTAATGGTTGCAAACATTAGTTCATGCCTATTTCACTTAGTCTCGACTTGAGAAAGAGAGACTTAGTCTAGAAAAACTTGACTAACAATAAATTGGATAAATCGAAAGATTGATTAACCCAATTAAAGGGTTCAGCCTAGAGATAGTAATAACCCGACTTAAGCTTTTATCAACCGTTTTGTGTGATACCCATTTGAACTTGAGAAAGCCAAATTGGACAATACCACTCTCTGACCGAGAGGTATTGAGTGGGTATTTGAGAGTTGATAGCTATAATACACCCCGATCAGCAAAACAAACATTAAGATTTTTATCCCATTAGGCGAACACCTAGGTGATGGTCATAGCCCTAGGCTTTTTACAAATTTGAAAAATAACAAAAATAATCCCTTGCAATTAGAAGATGTATGAAACGGAACTAAACCTTGTTCACCATCATGTTTACTCCCTCCATAGCATTGACTTACCTAGGATTTTGCACTTTTTGAAGTTGAGCCTTTGCTAGTTGATTTATGGTGGTAGTCAATTCGGCTATGACTTGCCCATGGTCATGCAACTTTTTGTGGAGGTGAATCACGTTGGGATCACCTTGTGGAACATTAGCCCGAGATTGCCATGCCGATGATGTGTCCGCCATTTCATCTAAGATCTCACATGCCTCCGCATAAGGTATAGTCATGAAGTTCCCACCGGCAAGTTGATTCACTACACATTGGTTGGTTGTGTTGATCCCACGATAGAAAGTTTGTTGAATCATGTTCTCCGTCATATCGTTGTTGGGACATTCTTTAACCATCGTTCTATATCGTTCCCATATCTCGTTTAGTGGTTCATTGGGCTCTTGCTTGAATGCTAGAATTTCATCTCTAAGTGTAGCCATATGCCCCAGAGAGAAGTACTTAGAAATAAACTTTTTCGCCAATTCATCCCAAGTGTGAATGGAATGGTTCGGTAAACGTTCCAACTAATTTAAAGTTTTTCCCCGTAAAGAGAAGGGAAAAGGCCTTAGCCTCAATGCATCCTTGGAGACATTTGTTTGTTTACTCCCCCAACACGTGTCCACAAACCCCTTCAAATGTTTATATGCATTTTGACCTAGAGCACTGGTGAAGAAGTCTCGTTGCTCTAACAAAGTGAGCATCACATTGGTTATTTGAAAGTTGCCCGCCCTAATACGGGGCAGAACTATTGCACTTGCATATCCTTCATTGGGCAACACCCGGTGTGGAACCGCTCTTGGTGAGGTGGGGGTGGAACGGACATATTGTCGTGAGGCACTCGACCTTATCTATTGGCTTGAGGTTCAAGAGGAACCTCATCCATTTGATCATCATCAATGTTCACATCCCCCAAAGCAATATTTCCGAGCTCATTGTTTGCCATGGTTAAACCTATATTTCCCAACACGTTAGTAACAAGGAAGGAAAAGAAGATATTCCAAAAACACACCCAAATATATAGCTAATACCGTTTGTAACTCCCCGGCACTGGTGCCAAATATTGACTATCACGCACAATGTACACCTCAAAACAAGGTATAAAATGGTCGATTGCAATTATAGTAACCCAACAAAGAGTCGGGATCGAATCCACAGGGAGCTAGATGGGAGTTAGGAGTATATATTCTAGTGCGTGAATTTGAACTATCTTAGTTTGCACTTCCAAAAAATGGTTTTGTTGCTATTTCTATTTTAAAACTAAAGATTGCAAAGTAAAGAAATAAAACTAGGATAATTGTTTTTGTTGTTTTTCAAGTTTGTAAAAAGCTTAGGGCTATGACCATCATCTAAGTGTTCGCCTAATGGGATAAAAACCTTAATACTTGTTTTGCTGATCGGGGTGTATTATAGCTATCAACTCTCAAACACCCACTTAATACCTCTCGGTCAGAGAGTGGTTTTGCCCAATTTGGCTTTCTCGAGTCCAAATGGGTATCACACAAAACGGTTGATAAAAGCTCAAGTCGGGTTATTACTATCTCTAGGTTGAACCCTTTAATTGGGTTAATCAATATTTCGATTGACCCAATTTCTTATTACCCAAGTTTTCCTAGATTAAGTCTCTCTTTATCAAGTAGAGACTAAGTCAAATAGGCATGAACTAATATTTGCAATCATTTAATTCCACAAATTAAAGTATAAACAAGACTAAATAATAAACACTCAATCATAAACAAGCACTAAATTAGATACCCATAAGGTTTACACACTAGGGTTGAGTCACAACCCTAGTAAAATCTAGCTACTCATGCTTGAAATTAAAGAAATAGAAGAAAAAAATACTAATTAAACTCATACTGTAAAGTTACAATAATAAAATCTACAGTAAAATACTCTAAAATTTAGAAAACTTCCAAAATAGGCAAAGAAAAATGGCTACAGGACTTGTTGATGTCAAAAGTTGACCTAATTTTATGAAACTCGTCTATTTATACAAGGCTGGAATTTCGAACAAAAATTTCCTTCGGGAGGTTCTGCGGACGTGCAATTCCACGTGCTGTCCGCAAAATTCTTCATCTTGCAGGAGATGGGATTCTGCAGCCACACAATTCTGAAATGCAATCGCGAGACAACATTTCTATGGTCCGCAGATTTAGAACTTCGGCCGCAATCTAGTCTTCTGCGGTCCGCACTTTTATGTCTGCGGTCGAACAATTCTTTTGCGGTCCGAAATTCTAAGGGACTTGGTACTTGGAAATTTGCACACCCTCTGAAGTTGATCTCAAGGTCTTCTTTGAGACCCTTTTGTTGCCTTGAGCTCGGACTACTCCTTTTTTATTCGAATTTCATATCGGGAGTCCAACTTCCAATATTCCTGCAATTTTGCACTTTGCATTAGTTTTAGGAACAGAGTTTAATGCTTTTAGACTAAAACCAAAGCAAAAAAATGCTAATAAGTAGTCAAAATCCCCACTTATCAGGAAGCCACTGATGAAGGGGCTTCCCTACAAAGGAGACAATGACCTTCATCAGCTCAACAAAATGCACAGTCCGAAGAGCTTATAACCCCTCTTATTTGTTTGATTCCTTTTAGAGTTGGGAATTTTAGAAGTTGGTGATATATTGATGGTACGACCTTCATTTCGTGTAGCCATGGTCTACCAAGAATTATGTTGTAGCCCATGTCGTCGTCTACCATTTTAAATAAGGTAGTCTTCATGACCCCTTTGGTGTTCGTGGGAAGCAAGATCTCCCTTCGGATTGTCACACTTGCTAAGTTGAACCCAGTGGGGAGTTTTGTTGACGGAATAATGCTTACGGTTAGCTTGGCTTGTTCCAACACTCTCCATTGGATTATGTTGGCTGAACTTCCTGGGTCAACCAAAACACGTTTAATCTTGAAATCTTGAACGTTAAGAGAAATTACCAGGGCATCGTTGTGCGGCAGTAGAAGTCCATCAGTGTCACCATCCAAAATCCACTATAGGTCGTGATGGAGCCTAACGCCGCCATCAGGCAAGCCAATAGTGATTGATCAATTTAATTACTCATTTTATTACTTTTAAAATCATAAATTTTAATAAGGAAGGAAGTTTATAATTTTAAATCCATGGGAACGTACAAAAATTGTAGTTTATAAGAGAAATGAAAGGCGATGATAATATACCAAATCGTAAGCATCAGCTAGTATATCTTAAAACCCGGTGTCACAAGTGCATGAGCATTTACTAGGCAGTACAACAATAATAATACAACATTTGTCTGGAATGTAAATAGGACAGAATAAAGTAAATGGTATGATGAAGACTCTGTGGGCTGCGATACGTAGCCTGGAATGCAGCTCACCATAAAGTCTCCTCAGCAGTTACGCCTACGCGCCAAGATGACCACCAAATGAATCTGTCAGATCCTGCACATTTAGTGTAGAAGTGCAACATGAGTACGTAAATCAACGCGTACCTAGTAAGTATCTAGCCTAACCCTAGAGAAGTAGTGACGAGGGATCGGTATCGATACTTACTAGTTGTCTAATAAATCAATATGGTAAATTATGAACAGATAAGAAGCACAATAGTAGTAGTGAGGTAAATTTGTAACTAACACAATCTCCAAAAAAAAATTGAAACGATATCAATTTCTCATCTCGTATTCTATCTCAACAGCTCAGAAAATACCTAGTGCCAATATCAAATAAATAAGAAATACCATATAAAATGCAAGGCATCAGTGGAATAAAAAATCTCGTGAATATTCGGACTGCTAGCGATATAACGCACGATTACGCCGAAGTCGTACGACCAGATTTCAAAAAACTGTCGAGGCGATCGGCCCGATCCCATCATAACGTGTACACTGTCGAGGGTCGAGCGACATGAACCATAGATGCATCTATTATACTGCTGAGGCGAAAAGCCCGCTCCCATAAGAGTGTGGTACATAATCCTGCCAAGGCATTCGGCCCACTCCACAAGAAAGGAAATGAATTATTGAATTATGAGACACGAGCTTACAGTACAGTATATGAACACTAGGTGAGTATAACCTTTACCGTTTCTCAAATAAATTTCCAACAACTCAAGGTAATAAAGCTCGGCCTAATATATATGTATATATTTCTAAATCAAGTTCAATTGTAATTTTAATTAATTAAGCCAGCAGAATGAATTTAAATATTTCAAATATTACATGGTAAAGTCCTAAGTCTACCCGGACATAAACATGCTTTAGTTACGTACGGACTCTCGTCACCTCGTGCGAAAGTAGCACCCACAACTAGTAGCACATAACAATTACATCACCTAGGGGTAGTTTCCCCCTTACAAGGTTAGACAAGAGACTTACCTCACTCCGAAGTTCCATAACCGGCTCCAACGCCTCTCTAACACCTCAACTCAAATCCAAACGTCCCGAAACTAGTCAAAAAACGTGCAAATCAATCAAAATATACTTCAATACTTATAATTAATCAATTTATAACAATTCCCAACTCTGCTCGAAAAGTCAATAAATTCTACTCTCGGCCCACGTCCTCGGATTTCGAAAATTATTGAAAATAAATATTACCCACAACTCATATGGTATATATCCATAAAATCATCCAATTTTGTCCATGAAACGACCCTCAAACAAGGATTTACCATTTCTCAACTTTGGGGCTCAAAATCCCAATTTTTACAATCCAAACACCGATAAAAATAATAACCAAACGAAAATAATCATGGATAAACATCAAAATAAAGTTCATATGCCACGCTCGAATGGACCAAATTCTGGGCGCCCCACTAGTGCTGAAGGGCTCGGACTCAAAGAAGTACACCCAGTTGCCATTCAAACCGAGCGCAGCACCAGAGTTGATTCTGAAGTGGTTCAAAATGCTAGACATACTGAAATATGATGGAACTTTGGACCCCCAGGAGCACATCACCACCTATACAACGACGGTGAAAGGAAATGACTTGGCTCAACATGAGATTGAGTCAGTCTTGTTGAAGAAGTTAGGAGAAATCCTCACGAATGGGGCCTTGACATGGTACTCCCACTTACCCGAACACTCAATAAATTCCTTTGAGATGCTCGTATATTCTTTCATCAAGGCCCATGACGGGGCCAGGAAGGTCCACGCCCATAAGGCGGACATATTCAGAATTTCATAAGGAGAGTTTGAGTTATTGTGTGAGTTCGTGATCAGGTTTTAGAAAGAAAGGATGATGTTACCGGTCGTGCCACATGAATTGGCAGGTGAGGCATTTACTAAAGGGTTAAACCCGAGAACCTCCGACGTATCCCGGAAACTAAAAGAGAGCATGCTCGAGTTCCAGGCAACTACACGGGCAGATGTCCACAACCGTTACGAATCAAAGATAATAATAAAGGATGATCATCTCGGGTTCGCAACATCAACTAAGGGTCAGGATCGAGAAAAGAACAGGGATAAATCAAAGGATGATTTTGATGCAGATTGGCAATCTTCTAAGGGCCGGTTTTTGACCTACGAAAGGGCCGAAGGACGCAACAACAGAGGGTTCTGATCAACGGATAAGTTCGCTCTCGATAGGAGAACTGACCGTGGCCGGAACAACTGGTCATTGCAAGACAAAAATGTATCGGATTTTTAGGATTTCACTTATCCTAGGTTGTCGGAGTACAATTTCAATATCAGCTTAGTGGAGCTGGTATCGGTAATGAGAAACATCAAGGAAGCACGGTTCCCGAGGTATATGAGATCTTATCCCAGCCAGAGGGATCCTAGTTTATGGTGCAAATATCATGGGACTAATGGCCACCGAACTGGGGACTGCCAACATCTGCGCGAGGAGGTGCAACATTGTTAAAGAACCGCCATCTCAGGGAATTCTTAAGCGACCGGGCTAAGAACAATTATGGCCGCAGCCGAGACAATGCAAAGCCCTCGAAGATAGGAGAAGATCCTCCTCAACAAACGATTAACATAATTTTTGGGGGGAACGAGGTCAAAAATGTAACTTTTTCAGCGACGAAAAAAATAAAAGTGTCGGTGAATCATAGCAAGAGACTCCGGGAAGTCGTCGAGGACGACATCACCTTCACAGAGAACACGCAATGTAACGACCCGACCGATCGTTTTGAGCTCTAGTGCATCGTTCGACAGTGTAAGGCCTTGAGCAGCTTCACTTCATGTGTTACAACTTGTACATATGGTCGGAATTAGATTTTGGGAAGTTCGGATTTGATTCGGAAGGAAAATTCTAATTTCGGAACCTTAAGTTAGAAGAATGGACTAAGGTTTGACTTTTGAATAAACTCTCAGAATCGGAATTTTAAGGTTCCAATATATTCGTATGATTATTTCGGACTTGGGCGTATGTTCAGGTTGAGTATCGGGTGGTCCAGAAGCATTTCGGCGCTTAATATAGAAAGTTGGCATTTTGAAGGTTTTAGAATTTCTTAAGTTTGATTTGAAGTAGAATTTGGTGTTATCGATGTCCATTTGAGGTTCCGAGCCTTGGAATAGGTTTGTATCGTGATCTGATACCTGTGCGTAAAGTTTGGCGTCATTCCGGAATGTTTAAGAATGAATCAGACGCATTCGTCAAAGTTTGAATGTTTGGAAGTTTAAAGAAAGGTTTCGATCGTCGATTCGTAGTTTTGATGTTGTTTGGTGTTAATTAAGGCCTCAAGCAGGTTTGTGTTATGCTTTGGGAATGGTTTGTGTAATTGGACGTGGTCTCGGGGGCCTCGGGTGTATTTCGGAGGTGTTTGGGTTGTGTCGCGCTCTTATTTGATGTTTCTGCGTCATTTCTTTGGGCATAACGGTAGATATATTGAGAAAATTACCTTTGATTTGTAATTGTATTTAACCATTAGATCCATATTGTAATTACAGAACAATAACAACAAGAATCGTCGAATTTCGATGTCGTATGAGAGAGTTATGCCTATTTCTCTGTCGGACAAAATTACTGGTTTCTGGTGCGAGGTTTTGTTCTTTGCGAACACGAGAGAGGTTTCGAGAAAGTGAAGAATGATTTATGGGTTGACCGGTCAACACAAAAAATTGCTCTTCGCGAACGCGAAGGTCTCCCGCGAAGGCGATTGTTTTAAACCGAAAAGTTTAGTATTTTGGGCATATCTTGAGTTCTAAAGCTCCGTTTGAGGTGATTTTCGTGGAAGTGTTCTCGTCTAAACAAGGGGGTAACCTTTTGCGTAGCTTGATTTGCGGGAGCATCGGGAGGAACAAGGCCTCTTCCATTCGCGTTGTTGGAAGCACCTGACAATGTCTGCCTTAGCTCTATCATGGCATGGTCTTGCCGAAAGAGATGGCCCATGATGGCCTTTTGCTGTTCTCTCAAGATTCTCACCGTTTTTGCAACGTGCTCGTCTTCAGCATCATCAGGAGTCGCCTCTCGTACACATCGAGGGTATCGACCGCCATGAACCGACGTTGCTACATCCTCTTCATTGCGAGTGTCACTAATCGAATCCTCGTGTTGAGGCAGATTTTCTTGTAACTCAACGTTGTGTGCGATGTTGACATCGTTAGCTTCCATTTTGTTTTTTTACGTTTTTTTGCTAAGAAACAAAGAATCAAACATGTTAGTAATAGATGCAAGGATCAACTCAATTACGCAGCTGTCTAAGCCCCACGGTGGGCGCCAAACTGTTTACCCGCAAAACGCTACCAGTTGAATTTATAGCATGATTTATAGACAAGTGAATTGATTTGATCCTCAAAATGGTAAATGAATTAAATAAAATGCAAGACATAGCATTGAAATCGAGATAAAATAGCAAACATATTGGTTTTGGGAGCAACGCTTCCGAAGGCAACAATATGAATAGCATTAGACAGAAAATAAAGTATTACTCGGCTTGGAATAATATTTAGCATAGGTTTGTCAGAATTTTCGTGTTTTACAATGGTTGTTGAAGCCACTATTTATAGCTATATCTAGGGAACAAGGTATTGGGATCAAGCCCTTCTTAAATGACAATAATGAGGGTTATTGATGAATATGTAATGGCAAGCCATGAATGTCAAAATTCTCTGCAACAACTATGTTATTTAATACTGAGGAATATTTTTCATTAAATATCATCTGGTGACAAACATTCATTTGCTTCCGTTGACTGTGTTTCCTTCAAGATCTTCCCGGTGACAACTAAAGCTATTGTCCTCGGACCTGATTTCTACCCGCTTCATTTTCCATCTGTTTCCGGTTCCACGTGTCACGCTATCATATGATCACTTAATATAAACCGATTTTACCCTATTTAACGATATGTTACTATATCAGCGCATTTGATTGAGAGGTTTATTAGTTCACAAATGTATGAGTTGAGATGTTCAAATGGGAAAATTATTAGTTCCTTTACCGGGTTGGCAATTAAGTACAAATTTAAGTGGGTAGAAGGTCATTGTACTTACATAAAATTGTTAAGTATTTGAATTTTCAAAATCTTCGTACATCTAATTATGTTTGACTTAAATCCATAATAAGAGTATATAACTAATATATGCTACGGTCAGATAATTCGTCCTATTTCATTTCCCTTAATTGCAACACTGTCTATATTCTATACTCTCATTCTGGTTGGGCATATTTTGGAAACGTTATTCTCTAGTACAAGTCATCAAATAGAACATGGTACCCATAGAAAAATAGAACAGCCTTATGTCACGTCCTTAGTCATTAAATAAGTACACGTGCGACACTTGACAACTCACTCACGATCTTGCACAACTTGCTCACGTTCTTGTTATGCCAAGTCAGCCTTACTATACTCAAGAACGCTAAGGAATGTTAGAACATAGGAGAATTTCTAAAGGAAACTTTTGTATTAGAGAGAACTTGATTGTTTTGCTTGATGATTTACAAATGAATAACTCCCTTTATATACTAGTTTCATAGGGGCGAGTGGGTAAATAATAATTATTACACAAGGCCCTTATTATTTACAAGTAAGTCACTTATCTAGAATATTCTACATAGCTAGAATCTTCTAAGGACTTTCCTAGCAATTCTATGGGGTTCTAAGGTCTTTTATGAGAAATTTTCATATTTCTCTATAACCTTCCCACATGTGCTAGTCTATTTCATATGTAAGCTTCCATATGGAAAAAATATAGGACAAATGACACCTACGTAGCAGGATGATATGGCAGGTCATGACACTCTCCCCCACCCAATTTTGTGCGGCACTCGGCACAAAGCATCGACATGTACGCGCGCACCTCGCCTTGGCGTCGCCGGAGATCTTTGTTCATTATCCATGATGCTCTATGGAGCGGTTCGCCTTCCCATGTCACAAGGTACCAGTCACCTTTCTTCTTGCCCCATTTGTACTTTGGACGGCTAGCAATGATGGCCTCGATCCTCTGCCCATCGGATGTCTCTCCTTACTCTTGGCCTGAATCTCCCCATGACTCGACCAAGTCTAGCAGCTTCTCAAGCATCGGACCCCTACTTTCATTCCCTATTTGGCTGCCCTCCATGGTCCCAACCTTGCTAGCAAACTTGACCCCTCTGCTTGGTGCCTCATCTAAGTCCGATAGCGTGCCATCACTTTGTAACTCGCCATCCTCTTCAACTATGTCCGCCCAACGTTTATTGCTACCACCATGCTTCATTTGCATGTCGCCAAGATAGGATTTGGAATTCCCTACTTTCGGCTTAGATTCCAAGCGCATCCCTTCAATGCAGACGGTCCCTCCTGTGTTACCCTTGAGTGCCTGAGCAAAGTTTCCGATCATTGTTGCAAGTTTTCCCAACTCTAGACATTCATTTGCCCGATGTGATCCTTTGCTCTGATACCACGTTGTCACGTCCTTAGTCGTTAAATAAGTACACATGCGGCGCTCGACAACTCGCTCACGATCTTGCACAACTTGCTCATGTTCTTGCTATGCCAAGTCAGTCTTACTACACTCAAAATCACTAAGGAATGTTAGAACACAGGAGAATTGCCAAATGAAACTTTTGTATTAGGGATAACTTGATTGTTTTGCTTGATGAATTATAAATGAATAACCCCCTTTATATACTAGTTTCATAGGGGCTAGTGAGTAAATAATAATTATTACACAAGGCTATTATTATTTACAAGCAAGTCTCTTATCTAGAATATTCTACATAGTTAAAAGCTTCTAAGGATTTTTCTAACAATTCCATGGGGTTCTAAGGTATTTCATGAGAAATCTCCATATTTTTCTAAAACCTTCCTACATGGGCTAGTATATTTCACATGTAAGCTTTCATATGTTAAAAATATATACCAAATGATACCTAGCATGATGAGTAGCGGCGGGTGATGATACAAGCTCCAAATTTCCATAGCTGACGTCACGAGCCAACCGTTCCCTTTTTAGTTTTGGTACTGTCTAACTAAGCCTTAATGATTTTGACTAGACTAGATGCCCTCGTGCTTAGTCAGATCTACTGGTAAACTCAACTTTAATTAGTTCCATAGTATCTCAAAAAGTTTCTTACGTCATTATTAGATCTATCAAATATTTTCCATCCAAGGTAAAGTATGCTTATATCTATAAAAGACGGTCAAATACACAAAATATCTGTATTCACCTTTAAAGGTAATTCGAACAAATGATCACATCCCTAAAGATGTATACACAGCCTAATCTAGTATAAATATTAATGACGACTTTCACCAATCGAACTCATGACAATTTTACCCCTTTTATACGTTAGATCTTCGTAGTCCTAAAAACAAAGAAATGCCGTCCAAAATTTGGTACATCTATAATATTAATATGAAGAAGAAAAAACATTAATTAATTCCAAATAAAAAGAGAACAAAAAAAATGCCGCACGGTAAGCCAGAGCAGCACCCAACACATACAGGTGGAAGCATTTGAGATCTGGAGTTTTTTTAAAAAAATTGCTTTTTTCTTTTTCTCCGTTTTAAAATGCTATCTTCATCTAGTTGTTAGAGTTTTGTCTCCGAAATTCTCTCTGATGTTAGCCGCCAGTGGCATTCCTGCTAATTATCTCAAAACAAGTGGCATTTTACTCAAAGTGTCAACACAACATTGATAATTTTCTGAAAGGTAAACTAACTTTTACTTTTTTCGAGACTACTACGCCGACGCCTTTCACTTTACCCTAACACGAAGCTTTTGTGAAATTATAATTACAACATTCCCGAATTTAGTATAGTACTATAAGTTTAAAAACATATTAATCGTATTTTTTTCGGTCCATAATAAATAAAATTTATTTTTTAATATTAATTAGTAATAAAATTAATAATATTAATTTTTATTATCTCTTCACATAAACACACCTAACATATACTTTAATATTATTTACTTCAAGGGCAATATAAGAAAAAAATAATTAATTTATTTTTAAAATTTAAAAAAATAACTTATTTTGGACTATAAAAAAAATTAAAAAATTACTTATTATGAATCGGATAAAGTATTTCTTTTAACATAAAAGTTCACAAGTAAATCAAAAGATTCATTCATTAATTTTTTTCCTGTTTTTGTATGGATACATCCCAGTTAAGGATTTTTTCCTGCTTTACTCCAATAGGCAAAAATATCTGATTTTTTCTAACTTAGTGGGTGAACTTTTTTGTTTAATTTCGAAAATTTTAATCTTCGGTCGGTGTTTTTTTTATACGTCCTAAAAAAAATATTAAATATGAAAAGTTTTTAACTGTTTAATTTTTATTTATATTTTAAAATATAATTTTTTATTTATTTAATATTTATTCATATTTGAGATATTTATAGTCTTCAAGAGTAATTAATATTAAGGATAAAATAAAAAAAAATAATTAATTTAATCTTAAAATTTTAAAATAATAAATATTTTAAGATAACTATTTTTGAAAATTACTATAGATAATTTGAGACAAAGAATCATTGTACTATGTTAAATGAGATATTAAAAGAATAATGACAAATTCAGGTTTAAATTTGATGGGTGTTTTCTCCGTTACACATAGGTGTTATAACTATCTTTTTACTCACTCTCTGTCTCACATACATAGAAACACAGATTAAAAAGAGTCCATACCACACACCAATACTTCCAAAATCTCCCCTTCTCTCTCCATTATGAATTTGCTGTTTCTTTCTTATCTCTACTCTACACTCATCATTTACTCTTCTTCTTCTTTTGCCCTATGCAACAATAGATTTTGATCTATAATTCTCATTTCTTGCAAAAACCAATGGCTGAAACAGCAAAATATGCACCTATTAATGGTGGAACTCTGGTTACAGACTTGAAAACTCACTTCTCACTTCTCAAAACCAAAAGAAGTATTGCATGTGCATATGGTTTTGTGTTTGTTTTCATTGTTGTCACCACTTTCTTGGCTTTTACTCCTAATCCTAATAACTCTTCTTCTCCATGGTTTACTAACATTTTATCATTAAGCACTAGCAGAGAAGAAGATGGGACTTATAGATCTCACTTCTCTTCAATTTTCTCTAACCTTTTCCCAAATAATGTTCCAAAAACTTCAAACACCAAATTTGAGCAACCCCATTTGAATAAAGAGCCATCAATTGGTCAAAAACATACTCATAATAATGAGTCTCATGATAAAGTTGGAATCTTGGAAAAGCCCTTTAATCAAAGTGCAATTTTGGACCCAAAGCCTTATGTAAATGTTACTTTACTAACAAATTCTTCTGTGTTGAGTTATAAAGAATCCTCAGTTGTGAAGAATCAGACTCAAAGTAAAGATTTTGATGATAAAGTTGGAATCTTGAAGGCAAATCAGAGTGCAATTCAGGCTGCTAACTCTCCTTTGAATGTGAATCAGACACAAAGTAAAAATTTTGATGATAAAGTTGGAATTTTGAAGGCAAATCAGAGGATAATTCAGGCTACAAAGTCTCCAGTTAATGTGAATCAGACTGAAAATTCAGTACCAAAATCCTCTTCTGGGGACAAAAGTGCAAACGGGAATGGAGAAAAGGGAATTATAGAGAAGGAAGTGAAGAAAAATTTCACTTCTTCTTTGGTGAAGAAGCAGAGAAATGGGACAAATTTGGATGTGTCAGTGAAGAAAGGAGATGAAGATTTGGTTAAGTCTTTGTTGAATTGTGATTTCTTTGATGGGAATTGGGTGACAGATGAGTCTTATCCTTTGTACAAACCTGGTTCTTGTTCTCTTATTGATGAGCAATTCAATTGTGTTGTCAATGGTAGGCCTGATAGTGGTTACTTAAAGATGAAATGGAAGCCCAAGGCCTGCAGTCTTCCCAGGTAAATTGTGCAATCTTTGTGCTCTTAAACTTTTTTTTTTCCACATTTCTAATTAGGAATTTATTTTGATGATTGAACTGCAAATATGAGACTTCAAAGATTCTGTGCTTTTAGAATTTGGATGTACTTAAGGAGTTTTATAGCTAACGGAGTGTGACAAGTTCTGCTGTATAAACTAAACTATGACACCCTTTCATTTTGATAAAGTTAATCTCATTCATCAATTATGTAATGTATATGCAGATCATTACAGGTATATGTGCTATGTTTTCTTGATTTAGGGAATTTAGTATCTTTGGCAATGGTTAATTGTTCTTATGGTAGATTTTGGAATGATTGACAGATTGAATGCCACTCATATGCTGGAATTATTAAGAGGTAAGCGGCTGGCATTCGTTGGTGATTCTCTCAATAGGAACATGTGGGAATCCCTTATTTGCACTCTTAGAAACTCCGTCAAAGATCAGAAAAAGGTTTATGAAGAATTTGGAAGACACCATTTCAGGACAGAAGCTTCGTATTCATTTATATTTGAAGTAAGTTATCTGATGTAGCCAGATTCATTTGTTACATTAGACTTCACCATCATATGTTTATAATCTTATGAAACCTTTCAATTTTGATATGTAAAATTTTTCAGGACTATAAATGCAGAGTGGAGTTCTTTGTGTCTCCTTTCTTGGTTCAACAATGGGAAGTTGCAGATAAAAAAGGAGGGAAGAAGGAAACGCTTCGGCTTGATTTGATTGGAGAGTCTGCTGAGAAGTATAAAAATGCAGATATCATAGTCTTCAACACCGGTCACTGGTGGACTCATGAGAAGACTTCCTTAGGGTGAAATCTGTTGTGTTTTTCAACATACATAATCAAGTTGTTTACTCTTAAATAACTGTAGATTAAACAATGTTGAAATTGTTGAATATTTCAGGAAAGACTATTATCAAGAAGGAAGTCATGTGCACCGCCAACTAAATGTGGTTGAGGCCTTTCGAAAAGCATTAACAACATGGGGAAGATGGGTCGATGCTCATATAAATCCCAAAAAGACAGTTGTTCTCTTCAGAGGTTATTCTGCTTCTCATTTCAGGTAATAACACAAAATTTAAGACCAAATCACATTTACTTGTCGAAAGCTCGTGTTCTTTATTGTTATTATTAGTACCACTTCGCGACTACTTAATCGATAACAACAATGTCATAACCTAGTTGTTGATTTTCCTATTATCATGTATCATTGTTTTCATCACCATTTACCGTAAAATATACAACCCTTTCACAGTGGCGGGCAATGGAATTCTGGCGGGGCGTGTGACAGTGAAACGGAGCCAATAAAGAACGACACATATTTGACACCGTATCCATCCAAGATGACAGTATTAGAGCAAGTCTTCAAAGGAATGAAAACTCAAGTTTCCTATCTCAATATCACAAGAATGTCAGACTATAGAAAAGACGGTCACCCATCGATATATAGGAAGCCGAATTTGACAGACAAGGAAAGGAAATCACAATGGAGGTATCAAGATTGCAGCCATTGGTGCCTCCCTGGTGTACCTGATGCTTGGAATGAGCTGTTATATGCTGAACTTTTGGCAAGACAACACCAGAGACAACAGCAGAAAAAGTCATAGGTAAACAAACACTTACATGATGCCCATGTTCATTTGAAATAATGAGTCAAGCCTATAGAAAATGTCCAGGCTTTTTTGTCTTTTCACATGTCTATATAGGAGAAAAGAACAAAGAAACTACCTGAAGAAAATCCAAGAAAGAGTACTCTTAGGGGTCGTTTGGTTAGAAAATAAGTTATCCCAGGATTAATTATCCCGGGATTAGTTATCTTACTCTAACATAGGGATAAAAATAATACTATAATCCCGAGATTAGTTATACCGCGGTTACCAAACGCTGGATAAACTCATCTAAAATCTCAGGATTAATTATCATTTATCTCTTTTGCCAAGCGAGCCCTTACGGAGTAAATTATAAGTATATGAGAGGGAGAGGGAAGTTTCTCTTGAAACAAGAGATCTGTCCTTATTCCTTACTAGTATTACAGGAGAGTAAGGAGGAAATTTTGCTGTTAAATTATGTAATTTTCTTTTGCTATAAAGTATTTTCAAGTCTTGAGGGCTCGAAAAGTGTAAATTCTCAGTAATTTTATTTATTGAATAATTTAAGGAATTGTACTAAACTACTAGTAAATTCTTTTAGTCCATCTTACGTGTTAATGGTTGTGGAGTCATGAGTTTCTTACCTTTATATTACATTATTGTATCTTGTCAAAGATGTGTTCAAGCTTTTTTAAACATAGCATTTTCTTAATTATTTGTTTTCCATTAAAGGGGTTTTGAATAATTGATGTTGACTATGACATCTGCGCTTGACTGTGACGCTAATCTTTTTATGCTTTTCATGAGAGCTTGCGTGTCACTCTAATAATTTGGAAACTAATTATGTATGTATTAGAGTACTTTGTTAGTACTACTTTAGTACCTTATATATGTTTTTCACATGGGATGTTTTGACTATGAGTTTTCAATACTTGTTTGAATGTCGAAAAATGTGGGTGTTCAGCATGTTGTTGAACTATCTTAGCTAAGGGATTGTTTGGTTTACTTGCTAGTTATGCGACGATCATAAATGCATGAATTATTTATACATTGATTAATAATGAAGCAATTGTTATGTTGTGATTACTTATTTTAAAAGGCATTTTGTCTTTAAACAGTTTAATTTGTGTATCGTTAACACATAGGGGTCGCTTGGTAGGGTGTATAAGAATAGTGTTGATTAAGGTGTATTAGTAATGCAGAGAATAGTAATGCATGAATTAATAATGCAAACATTAGTTATGCAGAGATTATTTTTTATCCATAGTTTGGTGTAGTGTATTAAAAATTAAATACATTGCATAATTTTTAAGAAAATTAGTTGTTTACAAAAATGCCTTCCATATTCCATATCCTTCTATATTCCATACTAATGCATGCATTAATAGCTTTGGTATTGCTAATACCATGGTTTGCTATGCATTATCTGTACATAGGATAATACAAAATATGATGTATAACAAATGCTTGTATTAGTTATACATAAGTTGAAAAAATGTACCAAACAAAATATTACTAATATGCAAAGCTAATGTATGCATTATTTTTTCGAACGCACTCCATCCATTTCATATTAGATGAGGTACTATTTTTTTAGTTTGTTCCAAAATAAATGATACATTTTTAAATTTGAAAATAATTCAACTTTAAACTCTTTATTTTACTCATTTTACCCTTAATGAGAAGCTTTTGTAACAACATAAATGTCATGGCTCTATAAAATTTTTACCCCTTAAGCTTTTAAGATCACAAGTTTCAAAAGTCTTTTTTTTCCCCTTAAATTCCGTACCGAGTCAAACTACCTGATCTAAATTGAAATGGAGTGAGTATATGGATTTTTGCGAGCGATTATTTCTTTCTTCTGCATACAATCAACTAAACACTTGTGCTCCATATTATTTTATGTGAACTTTTATGCTAAGATTAATTATGCCAATATAACCAACCGAATGACTCCTAAAAGTTCATAGTTCGATAAATATCATGAGTTTGTGTTGATATTAGTTATGTTAATACTTATAGGTGTGGATAAATTTTTACCTTATTGATTATATCAGTGCAAAAGGTGAAAGAAGAAAAAAGCATGTCACTCGGACTATGATTGTTGTGTCTTAGTCACGACTCACGAGTTGTAGTAGATGGACCTAAAATTATAATCAGGGAGCAAGATACAGACAAGTGACATTGTGATTCTAACCAAGCTTCTAAAATTAATTTATTTTGATTTTTTTTTCTAAAGTATCTTTTTAGCATTTTTGAGCGGTATTAATATTTGATCAAGATTTTAAAAATTATTTTTATGTGTATTTTCTGATAGGCTAGGTGGAGTAGTCGAGGTTCATCAAAATATTTGACGGGTTGTCATAATTTTACGAGTAATGATAATTGGCACGGAATTTTTATGGTTGCTTTATTTTTGTGCAATTGGCTACAAAATACTAGCACCAGAATTTTTCGCATTGTAGCTGAAAACTCTGGTGATTATCAGGATTCTTGGTGCTTTGAAATTCTTACCAGCATGCTTTAAAATTGACTACTTTCCTAAAATTTATCTTAACGGGATTAAAATATAAATGGTAGTTTACTCATTTATGTTTGTATCAAGACTGAACATTTAGATTTACAAAGACATCTAAATGGGCCTCCAAACTGGTGATTTGAAGCCCATTCTCTGGTGGAACTTGTAAATATGTTGGACCTCACCATGCTGATGATAACTGATCTAAAACTGTAGTTCTTACTTGAGTTGAACTATATTGCCGATGTTGTTGCACCAAATTCGTCTGTTTTCTGGAGGAATTGTATACATACGCCCCCGGTAGAAATGATCCAGGTAGCCATTCTAAAGGGGTGTTATTTAGAAATTAATCAGTGTGTTCTGAATTTTGCTTGTACTTGTTGGACATCATTATCAAGAAAACTAACTAGTTCTGGCTAAACCCTAAATAGCATTTCAATTCTGTTTTCCCTTTTTGCTACTAGTTCTTGTTGGACATCATTATCAAGAAAACTTCTCTTTGTGAACCATCCAGTCTCTAATCTCAAAGATTCTGAAATTAACTCTGTTGTTAGCTTTCAGAATGTACCAAAAAAAAATTGACACGTTTTGAGCAGCATTTTATTAATTAAGTAAAGAAAGAAATAAGGTCGGGGGTAATATAAGATACACTATTCATAGATTAACAGTTCAAACCCATAAAAATATTCAATTTTTTGAAAAAGGGTTTTACATTTGCCCCATATCTAACGGTGGATAGCGAAGATATAACCTACTTCTGTCACCTCTATTTTCTGTCGATGGGTTATCGCACAATCTTTCAAATTTTTACTGAGTTTAAATTCTATGTACTACTGTATAAAAAATATGTACATAATCAAATTATTTATAAAGTAATATGTTATTCTCTCCAATAAATACTTGCACAAATATATATACACATATCAGACACAACATGCTTCTACTATATATGTGTATCACTCTTTTATTGTCTTTCGTGGGAGGGGGGCAAGAATGATTAAAGAGTACTGTCCACCTTTCCATGATTTAAAAGTTCAAACAAGGTATAAGGTTGATGTCACATTTATGTTGGAAACCAATATCTTGTGAAGTAATAATAAATAAGTTTACGTACTGTACTCTTTAACTTATCATTAATGGCTTATAGGGAAAACTGTCTCCTGATTTTTCTGATCTCTGTAAATATGTTCTTTGTACCTCATTGAGCCATTATTCTCCTTACTATTGCATTTATTTCTCTTGACATTTTCTTTTTAACCGAGATATATAGTTTCTAGCATTTGATTTGACAAACGAGAAATTTATTTAAAAAATCTACCTTATTTCGCCAGAAATGAACATGTCATTTCAATCTTTTACGTTTTGTGATCTTGTATAGGACGATATATTAAACTTATATACAACATTGTTTTGCTCTATATTTAGTACTCGATGACTTAGTAATTTTTTTGTTTGCATATGCTGTTATAACATGAAAATAAACTTCCATTGATTTTCTTTAGTAAATTTGTATGAACTATACCGTTTTAATGTACCTTTTCACCATTTTCATAAATTTTCCAATTTTGGCATATATTTTTATTTTTAAAGATTAAAAGATATATATGCCTCGTATCTTGAGCACCCTCATATGATGAAATTTCGCACTCCTTGTCCTTCTCTTATTAAACATTATACCCTATTATATTGATGAAAGACATGATGAAAAGAATTTATTGGCAATTTTCCGCTAACTTGAGAAAATAAAATCCAATTTACTCTTCGTTCTTCTTCATTCTCTTACATTTGAATTTTGCAATCATTATTTTAAAATATTTTGTCACTATCTTTGATAGATGGAAGAATGGATCTTAAAGTTTTTAAAATTTCACTAATCGGCCTTCTGACATATTATAATGATATTAATAATATATTTTCGTTAATACTGCGCCTATTGAAGTTCGAACAGATGCCAGCTGAAGTCCAAATTAAAATATATTTTGATCATCTCATAAGTAATACAGCTTGAATAAATATTTTGATAATCTTGCTAATCATATATGGCAAGTAAAGAATGGTTTACACACCCAAAGCATTAGCGATACTTAATTTGGATTATTCATCGAATAAAGTTGAGGAAAAGTAACTTATTCTTTCTTCTACAACATCAATTTTGAGCAATACATAGTGTTTTTTTCCTCCTAATTAAAATCTCTAAAATATTCCTAGACAAACAAACTTCCTCCCAATCTTAAGTCCCTATCTAGTTTTAAACTCGCCATGCATGACAAAGTATAGTTTATAAGAAAAGAAAAAAAGGAATCTTTAGTTGAAAAATAACAACCAAAAACACCTATGTCAAAATCCTAACATGTACATTTTGTTAGGGAGTGTTTACCTATATAGAATACCAAATACAACAACAACTCAGTATAATCACACTAGTGGGATTTAGGTAGGGTAGTGTGTATGCAGACCTTACCCCTACCGTGGGGTAAAGAGACTGTTTTCGATAGACCCTCGGCTCCCTACCTCCAAGAACTCACCGCCTTGCTCTTGGGTGCTTGAACACCAAATAAAATTAAAAAAAAGAAGATTATGAAGCAGCCTGAGGAGCCTGAACTTGGGCTGGTGAAAATGGGAAGGGTCCTGGTTTAGCCAGAGTAAGCGTCGTGTTTGCGGCGGCGGCGGCAGAAGCAGCGGCAGCGGAGCTAGTGGCGGTGACCACGCGTTCACAAGATGGGCACATAGTGAGAGTGGTGGCAGGAAGCTGCATATAAAAAGGTTGAGAAGATTTTAAAGCTCTTAATTCTTGAAGCTCTTTCTGCAGTCTCTTATTCTCTTCTGTCAGTGTCTCACAGCACTTCTTTAAATACTCACAATCTACCTCTGTCTGCTTCAATTTTGTCCTGTCATTTTTTCAAATAAATATCTTTCTTAAATACACAAACAATAATGTAAAAATTGTCAATATTGTTTAATCAATGGCAGTAGGCTAGTTATCATTTTTATCAAACTACGAATTAATTCTAAGTGAACTTATATATTGTGTACATACTTTTTACATTGTCATATACAGAACTTAAAACTAAATACAGTAACTTTTACTGCCATACTAATGCTTACCTTGCTCTTCTGTTTTGGAACCACACTTCCACTTGTCTTGGACGAAGGTTTAACTGCTTTGCTAGAGCAAGCTTCTGTTTCTGCAATTACAGTTTTGTATTTTCCAAAACATCAAGAATAATACCAAGAAAATGAATTTAAGAAAATAACATCTAACATATTGTATTAAATTATTAATACTGTATAGATGATTAACGTCATGATTTTAGGATTTAACATATATAAGCTGTATAAATCAATATGTTATAGCGGATAAAAAGTCAAGAAAAGAATGATAAGAAGTTTGACTTACTGGATTGAGAGTGTTGTGTTCTTTGAAGCTTTCTTCAAGAAAAGCAGATTGTTCTTTTGTAAGTCTAAGCTTTTTTCTGGCCGAACCATCTTCTTCATCACTAGCTCTAGAAGAAGAATTACCCCATCTTTCTACATCTCCTTCACTCTCTCTCTTCCCTAATAACATATTTCCATTTCTGTATATTGGAATGTTCACTTGAAAAGTTGATATTGCACTGTTCGGAGATGACAACGCCGCCCCTTCCTCAGCCTCCTCCGCCACTAACTGCCGCCGGTTCATGTTCAACACCTTTCCCGCTGGTCCAGGTTCAGCAGCTACTGTTGAATAGTTCGTAATATGGAAAAGGTGTTAATCAAAGAGTTTAACTTAAATACTTTTGCAGTTAATCTACCTTTTTTTTTAAATTACAAATCTCATTTTATATAAAAGATTACTTGTAAATGTTTTTTTTGGATTACGTGATAAAATAGAAAAGACATTTGTTTCAAAGAAGTCCCTAACCTTTTGAAATCATGTTCTATAAATAAGAAGGATGTTGACACTTCATATAGAGAAGAAGATCAGACAAAAATTACATCAACCAACTTTAAATAACTGTAAATAACATTCATGTTGTATCTCCAGAATTAAAGTGTTCTACATCAAGCTCTTTTTTCAATATTTTCCTATTCTTTCAATTTTCTAACAAAAATCATAATTATGTTTGATAGACAAAGGGATCACACAAGTAACATGCTATAACTTCAAATCTTTTCTAAGCCCTAGGAGCAATAAGATTTACTTAAAAAGAGCAAACAAAGATGGTACGTTTGATGTTTTTTTGAAAAACCTCACAAATACAAGTATGTATAACATGGTAACACCCCATCACCAATGGCAGAATTAGAATTTTTACCAAAAAGATCCAAAATATAATGAAGAAAACATACAAAGAAGCTATCAACATATAATATATATGCATAAAGAATGAAATCTATCTATCTATATAGTGTAATTTTCTAGCGAATGGGAGAAAGGGTGACTCCTCCCCGCGACACACAACCACCCACATAATCCATATGGCAGAAAATTTTAAAAAAATAAATTATGCTAAAGCTCAAGTTGGACAAAGAAAACAACAAACAAGAAGAAAGAAAAAAGGTTGAAGGGGTGAGAGAATTTACTCACTGTTTTCAGTGAGCCAAGGAAAGTGAAGCTGTGAAGATGTGTCCCTAGAAACTGGAGAAAAAGGCAAGAGATCAAGCTGAAGCAGTGGATCTGATGACCCTTTACTTTCGTGATCTTCCTTTAAATCCTGGCTCCGTCTCTATTTATTTTTTCTGATTTTATCTTCATTGCACTTACCTAAACCCATGCAGAACCCTAAATCTTTGCTGCTATTCAGCTTCTCATGTAAAGAAGAAGAAGATGATGACTTTTCAAGAAACAAAAATGATTTTGGGGTATCCCCTCCTAAGCTCAAAGCTAACTCCATGGAAGAAACAAGAAAGGAACTTTTGGATATGGGAAATGGGAATTTAGTTTTGAGTTAAAGAAGGGAGAAGAAAAGGAGGAGTTGAGGGTCAATTTAAAAGAAGGGTTTGTCCAATCCTTCTTTTAATAGTACTTTTACTATGTGTACTTACCACACAGTGAAAGATAACAGGGAATTAAACCTCAAAAGGCTCTTTAAATTCTTTATTTTTTTTATCAATCTGATTTGCGGAAAATATACTCGTGGAAGAGCGCACGTGAATTGATATAAATATACAACGGTTATACTTACCAAGCCGTTGTATAGATCATACCAGCATAATATGTTAAGTGATTTAAAGCGGTGATAATATAGCGTGAACTTGTTTAATAGGGTACGGATATTAAGAAAAACATAAAGATTTTCCAAGGTTGTAGTCTTAAAAATATTATAATATTTGTATGGAGGTAACTTATGATTTGAAATATGTTATAATGCTATAAAAACTTATTATTAAGAGTAAAATAGGAAGTTTAAATCAAAGTATTTTTAAATTTAAAAATGTATCATTATTTTTTAAAGGGTTAGAAAAATAGATTCACATAATTGAAACGGAGGGAGTACTTCATTGACCATAGTTACATGAGAAAAATATATATGCAAACACATGATATGCATCTATTAGTTCGATATACCTACTTGATACCATTAGGCTTTCACCGTAAACTATATTGATTATACGAAAAAGTGTACAATATCTGTATACATATAACTTAAACCGTTCTCATATTTGCATCTGTATACATATAACTTAAACTGTTCTCATATTTGCTGCGTGCTCGGAGTTTCAAGCTATTGAGGCGATTAGTTATAGTTTAAAATTGTGCGTGGTTAATCTAAGTGAGTGAGTTAATTTGATCAATTCACTTATGAATAAGTTCACAATATTCATTCAATGCGGCGAGTTTATTAAATGCCGATCATGGCCCTCTAATCTAGCCGTCACAACTTTCGCCTCTAAATATAAAATTAAATGTAAGCCATTTACACGTTTAAATTATTGTTTATCCGTAAAACGGTACAGTTAAATTTATATGTGATTTATAGACTCAATGGGGGCCATTGAAGAATGTGTAACGACAAGCTATTAATGCCATATTCTCTGTACCGTTATAGAATATGTACTTAATGTTATAGAATATTCTCCATTGAATGTTACCGGGTGACAGGAATTTATTTGTCTTTATGAGCAACATTCCCTTCGGGGACAACCGAGATTGCTGCCTCCGGGCTTGATTTCCACCTGTCTCGCTTTCCACATGTCTCCGGTTTCACATGTCGCTCAATTATGCAAGTATTTAGTATGAACATATTTCGCCCTATACAAATAGTCCCCTTGCTTTCCGGTGTCACATCCTTGTATCACCGGGAAGTTGGTGAAGATACCTTTCTTGGCGGAAAATTCTCTGACCCCCTCAGAAAAATTTCTAACGGCTGATTAGACGCACGCCTATGCGCATTTAATGCCCCAAGCACGCGCCATCCCATGATTCAACAACACTTTTGCCGGTTCTCGAGGTAATCATGGCCACGATTTTAGCCGCCTATTCATTTACTTATATGCATCAATCTTCTTCTTTTACACTTCATAATTTTTCAAACTCTCTCAAACTTTCTTTACTCAACTCACTCTTGCTTTCAACCTTCTTCTTGAGAGAAAACCCTTATTTCCCTTTGTTAACTATGGCTTCTTCTTCCAAAAACTCTAGTTCTTCAAAGAACAAAGAAAGTACGGATGTTGCTGCTCCTCCTACGGTGAGCACCATTATCCCCAGAAAACTTACTACGACTAAGGATTTCGAAGAGAAGTCCCCTTCTGCTAACTCCCGCACATGGGCTGTTGGAGTATATCCTTCTTCCATCCGTCCTTCTTGCATCCCTGTCGTGAAGGAAGAGTGTGGTTGCCAAGATTTGAACATCATTTTTCTTGACCTAGCGGAGCGGGTAACCTTATCCAAGAAGGATTTTACGTACGTTTACACGTACCCCTTCACTTTGGGCCCGTTCTCATTGAGCGGGGGGCTTGACTCCGTTATCTTGGAGCTTTGCTTCCGTTACCAGGTCTCCTTGGCACATGTGAGCCCTTCTATGTGGTGGACGGTCGCCTGTCTTTGGCGTCTATGCCAGGAGACGGGGGAAGAGCTCTCCCTGGCTCGACTGATGAATTTATTCCCCCAAGATTTTTTGTGGGGGAATGATAAATTTGAGCAAACGTGGTCACCATGCTCTACTCACCAGCATAGATAATGACAATGATCATGGATGGATGGAGCGATTCGTTGTAATTGCCACCAAGGACATCATCCCGGCCACAACTCCATCCTTTCCTGAATCATGGAATCGTACACGTAAGTGCAACGTATGTCCTTTCTTCTAGTTAAAGGTTGTTCCATTCTATCATTGATCCTTCTTTTTCATTATTTCAGCAACTCGGTGGACACCATCAGGGGTCGAACTCTTGGACCAGTGAGTCCAGAAGATTTTGGATCTCACCACGACCGAGACCCGCCGGTGGAAAGAATTGGCCCTCAAATACGGGAGGAAGGCCAAAATCATGGTAAGTTGATTCTCGAACTTATCTTGTCTTCATCCACATATAAGAAAATCGGCTAATTTTTCCCTTTGTTGAATTCAGATCTTCTACAGGGATCTATTACCGTCCCCGAAGAGGACGTTTTAGCTGATCCCACTGATGCGGTGAGGTTGCTGCAGGAGGAGTTCACCCGAACGGGTGTCACCGAACCTATTTCCGGTGCAAGTGCTTCCTCTCGGAGTCCCCGGCTGGAGAACAAGCAACCAAAAAGGCGACGTTCCTCTACAGCCGAGGGTAAAAATAAAAAGGTAAACATCGCCGCACTCGAGCCAGCTATAGACACTGTGGTGATTGATGGTGATGGAGAAGCCAGTGATAAGGGGGCTTCTCTACATAGAAGACAATGGCCTTCATCATCTCAACATAATGCTCAATCTGCTGAGCTAATAATATCAATCGATGACGACACCCAGGCGCTCTGGGGGAGTTTGATATGGTGGAAGATGCCAACTCTCGTTTCTGAGTTCTAGTCGCTGCTCCTCAACCCACAACGCCATCAACTTTACCTCCTTCCTCGCCAATCATGCCTTCGCCACCACCAACTGCTACATCATCTCTACGGGCCATAGTCACTCGAGAGGATGATGTCCCTCCTCCCCAGTCCCCAGTCCACGGAAATTTGGGGCATAATTATTTGGCCCCCTCCGAAGATCCTTAGAGGAGGAAGAGTGTTTCCTTCTCGGTTTCTTCCAGATGCCATTTGTTGTCCCGGCCAGTGAAACTTGCTAATAACGGAAGCCTATGGCTTGAGAGAAAGACAAAAATAAGATACATCTCTCGAGAGAGAATGTATGATAAACAAGGCCTTGCACAACGCAGCAACGGTACTATCTTTATTCCTTCTATTGATTCTTCTAGCTTCGCTAAGACAAGATTTTTGATTTGAACTTTTGTTTTGAAGGATAATTTTCTTTCTTTCGAGGGTATTCAAATGTTGATCCTTGACAAAGAGAAACTCACCTCCGAGCGGGGTCAACTATTGGTCGAGCGGGATCAAATTGCTGCCTGCCTCCCAGAACTGGAAGCACAAGTTGCCGAGGTCGTTGAGTTAGAGGCTCGGTTACAGCAAAGCGAGCAAGAGGTAGTAACACTCAGCCAAGAGGCCACCCTGTTAAGGGTACAATTTGAAGAAGCCAAGGCAAAGTGGGTCGAGGTTCAAAATGTCGTTCTTGCTGCTACCGATCACGAGGTTGCCTCTACTGAAAGACTAAACAATTTGGAGACAGCCTTGAACTCCAATGCTAAAGAAGTTGTTGCTGCTGAGGAGAATCATGCCACGATGGAGGAGAAGTATAGGAAGGTCATGGAGCATAATAAAGTTTACAACTCTACTATCCGTGACCTCGACGTCAGCCTTCGGGCCATTAGATCTGAGCGGAATAACCTTTTGACCGAGGTTGACCAGCTTAAGGAAGAGCTTTAGCACCGAGCGGCCTCCCTCATTGTTGAGAAAACATACTCTATGTATAACATGAGGAGAAAAACCTTGGAAGAGGCCAAAACGGGTGTCATTGACTTTGATGCCGAAATCGCCAAGGCCCGCGAGCTGGAGTTAACTGCCTGTAGGGGTCTCCCGGTCCGACTTGATGCGACTGATTCCTCTGGTTCCAGTTTTGAGTTCTCGTGAATTGAAGAAGAACTTGAAGGAGATGATGATGATGAAGGTCAATACCTCGAACCGGCGGCCGACCCACCTACTTCTCCTGGGGGCGCAGATGCTTCTCTTCCCCCGGATTCCAGTGATGCAGTAGTTTTGCTTTTTGCTTTCTTTCCTTTTTGTTTTTTACTTCATACTTTTGTAATCGCGCTGCTTGGCACGCTGTTATATATAAGTACTTTTTTGTTTAAGTATTGAGCAATTTTTTTCTCTTGCATCAAATTATGCAAGGTTTCGGGTGTATTTTTCCCTGATAGCATTTGGATTCCGGGCATAAGTTCTTCTGGAATCAACCCTTTACTGTGAGGGTTTCATAAGAGAAGGACATTTTATGTTTACTGTGCTCTTGAAGAAGACATTTGATGTTCATTCCGACACTAGAATTTGAAGTATTTGTTTAAATTTCAAATGATAAAATTAATTCATTGTTCGGACAAGAAACAAGATAAAACTAAAAGGACTTTACTTTATTTCTTCCATTTTCAAAAGTACATAAGCATTCGTTGTGCTAAAAAGAAATTGCCACTACTTGTGGCTAATTTGTGCAACTTGTTTCTATGGGGCTGGGCCGCGCAGTCCCCGGTCCCGATGATACAACTTTATTCCCAAATTTCGTAGTCCCGGTTCATGTGGCAATTGTGTTGCCGTATTCTTATATCATTCCCCCGCTCCCCAATGTTAGAATGCGAATTTGAATACTTAAAGTCTTACTCCTTTGAAGATTCCACTAGTGAATGGTTGGATAATCTTTGGTTCGATAGCAAGCTTTGCTTCCCGTTAGGAACTTTACTACAGAGCCAAAAATTACCTAACTACCCTCCAGTGACTTGCACTCGTGAACGATCGGGTAATTTTTGGCCCGATAGCAAGCTTTGTTTCCCGGTAAGAACTTTGCTATCGAGCAAAAGACTATCTAACTGTCCTGTAGTGGCTCATTGCTTGCATGCCTTGCCATTTAAAGGTCTTATTTCGACTGACGAAGCTTCCTTCGTAGTATATTTTTCGTTGCTGCCTCGTTAAAAACCTTTCCAAAAAACCCAATTGGGACAAAAACTGGACGAATGGAAAAAGAGTGCAGCACATACTTTTAGTATAGACGGTGCTTATCAGCAATAGTATCATTTGAGGTGTACCACATTCTAGTTACTTGGAAACTTTACTCCGTCTTGATTTTCCAATTCGTATGATCCTTTCTCGGTGACAGCTGAAACCTGGTAGGGTCCTTCCCACGTTGGACCTAGCATTCCTGCATTGAGCTCCCGGGTGTTTTGAGTTACTTTCCTTAAAACCAAGTCTCTTACATTGAAATAATGGAGGTTGGCTCTTTGATTGTAATATCTTTCCATTCTCTGTTTTTGGGCCGCCATCCTTATGTGCGCCAAGTCCCTGCGTTCGTCGAGCAACTCCAATCTGACCAATAATGCTTCGTTATTTGTTTCTTCATCCGCCTAGAAATATCTTAAAATAGCTTCTCCTATTTTCATCGGGATCAAGGCTTCTGCTCCGTATACGAGAGACAAGGGAGTCTCCCTCGTGGTCGATTTTGTTGTTGTTCGATACGCCGATAGTACTCCCGATAATTCTTCGGGCCATATGCCATTGGCTGCTTCCAATATATTTTTGAGATTTTGGATAATAACCTTGTTTGTTGATTCTGCTTGACCATTTGCGCTCGACTGATAAGGTGATGATATGATTCTTTTGATTTTTAGGTTTTCAAGGAATTTTATGGCCTTTGCGCCTATAAATTATGGCATGTTGTCGCAGGCTATTTATTTTGGTATCCCGAACCTGCAAATTATATTCTCCCACATAAAATCTACCATTTTGCGCTCGCCATTTTTGTGTGTAAGGACCAGCTTCAACCCACTTAGAAAAGTAGTAAGTTAAAATTAGGAAAAATCTTACCTTACCGGGGGCGGCGGCAGCGGACCGACTACGTCCATTCCCCACTTCTTGAATGACCAAGGTGATAGAACCGAGTGCAATGACTCTGCCAGTTGGTGTACCAATGGTGCATGGCGTTGACACTTATCGCATTTATGAACATAATCCTTAGCGTCATGTTCCATCTAGGGCCAGTAGTATCCTACCCTAATCAACTTTAATACCTATGAGTCCGCACCCGAGTGATTTCCACAGATCTCTTCATGAACTTCTCTCATGATGTAATTAGCTTCCGAGGCTCTTAAGCATCAGGCCAACGGGCCTTGAAAAGATTTTCTAAACAGTTGACCTCCCCTAAAGCAGTATCGAGCTGCTTTTGTGCGCAGCGCCCGTGATGCCTTGGGATCTTCAAGTAGCTTTTCATGCTCGAGATAATCAATAATATCATTTCTCCAGTCCCAGAACAAATTGGTTGCGTTTACTTCATAATAGCCGTCTACGTCCAATACTGAATACATAAGCTGCACGATCGTACCAGAGTCCAATCCTTTCATTTTCTTGGACGATCCCAGATTGGCTAGTGTGTCTGCTTCCGTATTTTCTTCTCTCGGGATGTGGGTAATTGACCATTCCCTGAACAGTGTGAGAAGATCCTGGACTTTTACTACATATTGTTGTATTGCGTTCCTCTTTGGCTTCGAAGATCCCGTAGACCTGATTTACTACCAATTGGGAATCACATTTGATTTCTATGACCTCGGAGTCCAGTCCCCGGGCCAGCTCGAGTCTTGCAATCAAAGCTTCATAATCGGCTTCATTGTTAGTCAGAGGAACAGTTCTTATGGCCTGCCTTAGGGTTTCTCCCGAAGGCGTGATTAGCACTACGCCGAGCTCGGACCCTTTCACATTGGAAGCCCCGTCCGTGAACAAGATCCAAACTCCCGACGTCGATTCCGACACCATCACTACTTCTTTGATAGCCAAAGGTAGCAGTCCCGGACTTAAATAGGTCACAAAGTCGGCAAAAACTTGTGACTTAATCGCAGTTCTAAGTTTATACTCTATCTCAAATTCACTCATTTCGACTGCCCACTTGGCCAGTCGACCTGAAATTTCAGGTTTGTGAAGGATATTCCATAGGGGAAAGGTTGTCACCATGGCTATTGGATGACATTGGAAATAAGGCCTAAGCTTCTGAGAGGCGACCGCGAGAGCTAAGGCCAATTTTTCTAGATGTGGGTAGCGAGTTTCCGCTCCCGTTAAAATTTTACTAACATAATAAATAGGAGATTGCGTACCTTCGTCTTCACGGACTAAAACGGTACTTACTGCTACCTCTGAGACCACTAAGTAAATCAACAATTGTTCGCCTTCCTTCAGTTTCTATAATAATTGAGGGCTCAACAAATACCTTTTCAAATCCTTCATAGCCTACTGGCATTTCAGAGTCCATTCAAAGTTGTTCTTCTTTTTGAGAAGCGAAAAGAAGTGATGACATTTGTTCGAAGACCGGGAAGTGAATTTGTTTAAAGCGGACAGTCTTCCTGTCAATCTTTGAACCTCTTTCATGTTTGATAGTTGGTCAGGAATGTCTTTGATGGCCTTAATTTTATCGGGATTGACTTTGATCCCCCTTTGTGACACCAGGAACACTAAGAACTTACCAGAGATGACTCTGAATGCACACTTTTCGGGGTTAAGTTTCATGTTGTGCTTCCTTCGGATGTCAAAGGTTTCTTGCAGGTGTTTAATATGATCACTTGTGTTCAAGGAGTTATACAATATATCATCCATGTAAACTTCCATGATTTTCCCCATTTGTTTCTCAAACATTTTGTTTACAAGCATCTGATAAGTGGATGCGGCGTTCTTTAGCCCGAAAGGCATCACATTATAGCAATATGTGTCGGAGTTTGTTATGAACAAATATTTTTCTTGATCCTCTAGGTTCATCTTGATTTGGTTGAACCCATAGTAAGCATCGAGGAAACTCATTAACTCGTGCCCGGCCGTCGCATTAATCATTTGATCAATGTTTGGCAATGGGAACGACTCTTTAGGGCATGCCTTATATAGATCCTTATAATCTACACACATGTGAAATTTATTCTTCTTCTTGGGAACTACTACTACGTTAGCTAGACAGTGAGGATACTTTACCTCCAGTATTGAACCGATATCAAGCAAACGAGTTACCTCTTATTTGACAAATTTATTTCTGACCTCGGCAATAAGGCATTATTTCTTCTGCACTGTAGGGATGTTAGGATCCAAACTTAACTTTGCACTACCACTTCTGGTGGTATACCTATCATATCTGCATGCGACCACGCAAAATAGTCAACGTTAAATTTAAGAAATTCTATGAATCCTGACCTGAGCTCGGGGTTTAGTCATGCCCCCAAGTCGAACTTCATTTCCAAGAACTTTTCGAACAATGCGACTTGCTCGAGTTCTTCCGCTGTAGACTTTGTTGTGTCTATTTCTTCTGGTACATGAAATATCTTGGTACCTAATAAGGGTCCGATGACTCCTCCCCCGTGTTGTCTTCTTTTGATTCAGGTGTAGGCGTCGGTTCCAGTAATTGCTATACCGTATGTTCTTTCCCTTTGCTACTAGAAACTGAGACCGTGTTCATCTCCCTTGCCGCCGGTTGGTCTCCTCATATTTGTTTAATTCCCTCCGGAGTTGGGAATTTCAGTAGTTGATGATATGTTGACGGCACAACCTTTATCTCGTGTAGCCATGGTCTCCTAAGGATAATATTGTAGCCGATATCGCCGTGTACTACTTCAAAAAGGGTCGTCTTCATTATCCCTTCGGCATTCGTAGGCAACAGAATCTCTTCTCGGGTTGTCACGCTTGCTAAATTGAACCCGGCGAGGAGCTTTGTGGCCGGAATGATACTTTCGGTCAGCTTGGCTTGCTTCAGCACTCTCTATTGAATAATATTGGCTGAACTTCTTAGGTCCACTAAAACACGTTTAATTTCAAAATCTAAAACATTAAGAGAGACTACCAGGGCATCGTTGTACGGTAGTAAGAGTCTATCTACGTCCTCCTCTGTGAAGGTGATGTCATCCTCAATGACTTCCCAGAGTCTCTTGCTATGGGTCACCGATACCTTCAATTTGTTTGTTGCCGAGAAAGTTACACCATTAATCTTGTTACCCTCGAAAATCATGTTGATCGTCAAACGAGGGGGATCTCCTCCCGCTTTTGAGGGTTCCGCGTTATCCCGATTGTGGTCGTATTTGTTCTTAGCCCAGTCGCTTAAGAATTCTATGAGATGGACATTTTTCAGCAATGTCGCCACCTCGTCGCGTAAATACCGGTAGTCCCCAGTCCGGTGGCCGTTGGTCCCATGGTACTCGTACCATAAATTAGGATCCCTCTAACGTTGAAGTTGTTTCGGATAGCCTGGGGAAGGAGGAGTCTCGGGAGCCCGATATCTCCTGGTCCGACAATGATCTGTTATTCCGACCGCGATTAGCTCTCCTATCAGTAGTGAATTTATCAGCTGACCGAAAACCTCTGCCGCTTCCTTCGGCCCTTTCATAAAGCAAAAATCGACCTCTAGAAGACCGTCGCTCTGTGTCGAAATCATTCTTTGATTTCTCCTTATTCTTCTCCCGGTCCCAACCCTTGGTTGATGCCGGGAAACCGAGCTGGTCATCCTCAATTCTTATCTTTAATTCATACCGGTTATTGTACTGTTGTTGGGTTAGTCTGTACTGCTGATTTTGAGGTCCCCATTGCTGTCCACTTGCCTCTGACCCCCAAAATTATTGACGTAATTCATGTCTTCTCTGAAGCCGTTGTTATCATTCTCTCCACTCTACAAGCAAACATATGACTGATTTATGCAGGGAGTGCATGGACTCCATTTGTTGTGTCAACAATATGAACCTGTTTCGTGCCCATCTCATCAATTTTCTTTGTCAACAAGCTCATCCGGGTCATGAGAGTGGCTATGTTTTCTGCATTTGTATTGTTTGGGTCAAGAGCAACAAAATACACTATTGGAGTGAGTGTTATATCCCTCGCCATTCAGCCTGAATTTTGAACCATATTGTCAAGAAGAATCTTACACTCTGTGAATGATTTACTCAAGAATGCACCCCCGGTTGAAGCGTCTACATTGGCCTTCAGACTGTCAGCCAAACCCATATAGAATCTCTGTCCTAGCATCTGATCCGGGATGCCATGGTGTGGATACTTCACCAACATGCCCTTAAACCTCTCCCAGGTTTCCTACAAAGTTTCAGTTGGTTCCTGCCTGAACTGCAATATCTCATCAATTTGCCTTGCAGTCTTGTTGGGTGGATAGAACTTGTTTAAGAATTGCTTGACTAGTTCTTCCCAAGTAGCAATGGAGTTTATTGGAGCGAATTTAGCCAAGTTTGAGCCTCTCTAGTCACTAAGAATGGAAACAGTAACAATCTGATTGCTTCGGGTGTCACATTCGGCTGTCTTTGAGTGACACAAATTGATAAAAAATTCTTCAGATGTTATTGAGGGTCTTCGATGTACGACCCAGAGAACAACCTTTTATTCTGCAGCAAGTGCAACATGTTGTTGGTAATTTGAAACGTCTCTGCATGTATCGGAGGGACTGTAATTGCAGTTTCCAGATTATCAGCAGTTGGTTGCGCCCAATCATATAGAGCAGCTTCTGGCATAAGAGGTGTTACCACTCCGATGTTTGGGTCAACTTGATTATTTCTATTGTTCCCATTGACGTTCTCGACGTCACCCATTTCGATTTTGATTTGTTCATTCTGTTTTAGCTATTTGCTCTTCTTGTTAGCCCAATTTAGTGTACGGAATGCTTTCTCAGGATCTAAGAAACCTTCAAATAGTTCACCAGTTCTCAAGGAGCATCTAGGCATGCACCTGAGGCACAAAAGAATTCAAACGTGAGAATTTCAATGGAAATATTTTTAGTACCACGAAAAATTGATCTAAACTAAAAATCCTAGCAGTTCTTTCAAGTTGTAACGAATAACACCGTTAGTTCTTCGGCAACGGCGCCAAAATTTGATCACCGCCAACTATACCTTATAGAAAGGACTAAGCGGTCGCTGCAAAAATAATCCGGTTCAAGAGTTCGGAGTCGAATCCCACAGGGAACTAACCTATTTGCTACAACTTTTCAGTTCAATAATGATAAGCTCAGACAACTTTCAGAGTTCAAGAATTGATTTGTGAATTAAAAAATTATTTAACTAAGTAAAAATGACAATAAAAACTATCAATTAGGAAGTATGAGGTTGAATCACGGATAAAAGGATTTAGGATTTACGATTTCCCTAATTGTCGAATTAAGTCCTGGCACGTTAGCTATAATCTACCTGTAACACTCTCTAAAGATGATGAGTTCTTGTTTACCGCAATTATCTCTCGATCAATTACGATAATTTACTATAAGTATTCTCTCGAACTACTCTAGTTGACAATTTGCACAACTCATAAATATCGCCCAAAGTTTCGTTATCTCTAATCCCGCTTTTCAATTCAAGTAAAAAATTTTATAACTTACTCAAGAGTGGCGTTGTTCAACAACAATCTAATCAAGTATTCTTCTCAAGCAACACAAGATAACTAGACACGATTAATCAAGGGCCCTTCAATTAATCACAAGAAATATATAGTTGAACAATTAAAGAGTAAGAACGACTCAATTATATCAAAACGCAATCAAGACTTCATCTAACAATTGGTTCCATCAACCCTAGATGATGGGTTTAGCTACTCATAACTGTTTAAATAATCATAGTAATATCTAAATGCATTAAACTACAAATTAAAGGAAAGCAGAGCGAAAAACTCGAGTGATTCGTGCTTCCGAAGTATTCTGTAGCCTCTTGCCTCTTTAATGATGTCTAAACCTTCAAAAACTAACTTTTAGGGGTACTTATAGGGTAAGGGCCGGATTTACATGTCCAATAATAATGAGGACTTATAAACATTTTTTCGGATAGCATTGTTGGCACCTTGCACTGCCTGTAACACTGTCTGTAGCACTGTCTTTTCGGCGCAAGGCACTGTCTATAGCACTGATGACAGTACCCTGGACAATGCCTTGCACTGTCTATGTCTATGGCACTGTTGTTACTGTGCAAGGCACTGTATGTGGCACAGACTTTTCGTTGCCTTGCATGCCTTCTTTTATTGCTCCATTTTGTAGCTCTGAGGTACCATTTCATGCAACTTTTCTCCAATTCATGTCCAAGCATTGCTACACATGAAATAAGCTCTATTAAGCGCAATCGTCGCACAAATTATCATCCAAACAAAAATCAAGTAGGGTAAATAATGTCAAAATATATGGAATTATCTCACGACATCAACAACTTGCATAGATGCAGGTCAATTCAACTATTCTCTATATATTACTCTCAATTTATATGACGTACTTTGATTTGACATGATATTTAAGAGTAAAAGATAGAGACTTTTGAAACTCATGATCTTAAACATGTCATAATATTTGTATGGTTAGTACACATTTACTGTTTGTGGATTTAATCATTCCATAATATTTGTGTGGCTATAGTTTAAGTTGTATATATTGACGGTATAATATATATATATATATATATATATATATATATATATATATATATATATATATATATATATATATATATATATATATATATATATATGACCAAAAAAATTATAAATATAATTACAAAGTAAATTCATGATAAAGCCTTGCTTGATAATCTGATAAAAATAATAACTGACTTGCACTATCACATTTTAAACCACACTCATAGTGTAAAGAATATTTGCATTATCAGTATATATAGTTAAATTAAATTCTTACAAAATATGCCACGCTCTGTCGCTCTCCCTAGATATTGAATATATTTGCTGCTTATACGGCCACCAACATCATAAAGAAAAAACAGCAAATATGACTTAAAAGCAACAAATAAATGTAAAGCGTTGTTAATATCGTTTGATTACATTAAGCAGTTAATAATCACGCTGAAAATATTATACGTAGGGGCCAGTAGCCATAATGAAGGATGATTAAATGACCAATCATTAAAGGCCAAACCATCATTTTTCCATCTTGTTATTACAAATCTTTAAACGTGACATATGTGCTGTTCACCGTTAATAATTTCCATGATTTTGATTTGCATTTTATTGTGATTGTCTAAATCAGGATTGTGACTTCACATTTTATTATGATAGTCTAAATCATGAAAAATAAAGACATCATTGGAGACCATATACTATAAATGCCGAAATGGTATCCAGTAAAAATAAGAAAGAGAAATGTTTTTTTTTTTTTTGGATCTCTTACAAAACATATGCACAATTTTCAAATACAATTGGAGAACATAATGTGTTTTGTTTGATTCACAATAATACTAAAAAATATCTAGAAATAAATTAGTGGGGTGGGGGAGAAAGCAAATATTTTGCTAATGTTGTGTTAGCAAAGAAAAATGATTCCAATTTTCTTTCGTTAAGAATTTAACGCATGTATTAAGGCGTGAAATTCAAGAAAATTAGCTGACAAGTTTGGGAGAAGGGAGGATAAGTGAAGTAATGTGAGAATTTTTAAAAGGTAATTAAAAGTTTGGTCGGATTTTAAGATGGAAATTTGACCATAATTTGCCCTCTCTCCCGACCATATGTTTTATCCAGCAGACAAACAGAACACCTTTTGCTAATCCAAAACAAAATGTACAAACAGTAAATCATAGAGTAGACTCTCTACAATTTTTTATTTTTTTTTTAATTTGGTCAAAACCATTATCATTCTTTTTAGCAAACTCACCTTATTCTAATGCTTTAATTTTTTCGTCTCAAATTAACAGTAACTTTAACTCAAAACAATTATCCTAAAATAATTGTCACTTTAGAAACTCAAGACTAACTTTATTGGAGTAGTTATTTTCACCTTTATCCTTAATATTAAGAAGAATACACAATATTTAAGAGGAAAAAATTAATCTACTTTTATTAAATAGGGGTAGTTTAGTAAATGATATTTTTTATTTATTATTTTCTTATTAAGTACGGGAAAAACTAAAACAACAGTTAAAAAGAGATGGATGGAGTAAATGATAAGTATATACGTTCAACTTTCCAAATGTTTTTCATGCTTGAGGAGTAAATTGCGTGTGAATATTTTTCTTAAATCATCACGCTTACTTACTTACTGTCGGATAATGTAGTAACTTTTCGAGGGGTAGAAAGTACAATAACCATAACTCATGTATGTGGTCCAAAACAGTTTGGGCAAAATTTGGGTTGGGTTTTAATGAAGAAACGAGAAAATGTGGGGGGGTTATAAAGAATTGGGATGGTGGTCCACACAAAGCATGGAGTTGGCTGATTGATTTTTTGAAGAAGGGTTCTTTACTACTCTTGCAGAAGTATCTTTAGAGTATAGGTCAGGTTTGTCATGCTTTTGGGATCCTTGCAATTATTGAACTCATGCACACTTTAATGATAAGAATGACAAGCTCCCATTTAAATAACATATACTCCATCCGTTTCAATTTACATGAACATGTTTGATTTGTCATAAAATTTAAGGAAAAAATAAAATTTTTTAAAATTTGTGGTCCTAAATAAGTAAAAAAAGGTCTAGAATATTTGTGTGGTTATAAAAGCTTTTCATTAAGGGATGAATTGGAAGTGTAAGCTAAATTATTTCTAAATTTAAAAAAGGGTCATTATTTTTGGAACGGACCAACAAGAAAATAAGTTCACATAAACCGGAACGGATGGAGTATATATGTATGAGTTTGAGTTGTATGCACCAATAATATTAAAAATATTTATATAATTAGATGACTTATCGTAACTATAAATTAAAAAATAATAATAATTTGAAATCAATTAATAAAGATGATAACTAACCTTACTAATAGTTAAAATCCATCAATAATTTGAAAATTCTTTATATTATCTAAATCTTTTTTTTTGGTAATTAACTTTCTTTTGTATTAATCACCAAAGATGGAACTGTACAAATCCATAGTCAAGCTAACTCAGCTGACTATCTCAAAGTGTAAAAACAAACATAGCATACCTATTTACATATAGCACTAATGTATCTATTATGTTCCTATAGAAGATTGTTGTATATAACTCTTAACTCGAGTAGCTACTCTAACGTTGCAAATATATGCTATCTCTCTTGCAAGAACATCACTACTTCAATACTTTTGCTCAAATGTACGTGTGTTTCTTTCAATCTATATTGCATATGAGGTCTCAGCATATATCATTCTGAATATGCTAGCCTTATTGGACTTCCCTTTCCCTTGCTTGATGATCCACTGGAGGTGTTGGTCCCAGCAAGTGATGATCATTGGTACACTTTGAATCCACTTCATGACTTCCTTCCACAATTCTATAGCATATGGACATTACACAAAGAGGTGCTCCCTTGATTCAACCTGACCTTGACACATAACACCATGAGGGGTGACATTTAAGCCCCAGTTGAATAGCCTATCTTTAGTAGGTAGTCTTCCATGGAGTAACAACCACATAGTGAAGACTACCTTTGGTCTTGCAGAATTTTGAAAGACTAGACATTTCCAGCTCACTCTTGGTAATTCTCCTAACAGTTGTAGGTATATTTATCTGATAATGCTTTTGTTGTGATCACTTAAGTTCTGTGCCTGCAACATGGTAACTCTTGATCCAATTATTCTTCTCACCATCCAACTTGCTTGATATGGGATTGGCATATGCTGTAGCTGCTGCTGTTTGATGTAGTAAGCATTGATCCACCTTATCCATAATTTTTCTTGTTTGTGAGCTAAGTCCCAGCATATTTTAGCAATTGCTGCTTTGTTCCACAGAAGAAGGTTTATGAGATTATGTCCACCAGCTGACTTAGGGGTACATATCTTTTCCCATGCTACTAATGCCTTCCTGGTTATTGTGTTAGTTCCAGACCAGATGTAGCTTCTGCAGAGTGCCTCTATCATTTTCAATACCTTAGCAGGCAAGATGAACAATTGAGCCCAGTAAGCTTGAATGCCAAAAATAACAGATTGAACCAACTGCACACGACCACCATAATATAGCTTTTTAGCAGTCCATGAAGAGATCTTGGCTGTAATCTTTTCAATCAAAGTCTGCCATTGTATGAGAGCTATTTTCTTTATAGATAGAGGAATGCCTAGGTATTTGAAGGGCAGTGATCCTTGTTCAAATCCCAGGTGAGCCAAAATCTGCTCCTTCACATCTTGTTTCACCCTACCAAAATACACTGAACTTTTACCCAAATTAGCCTACAAACCTGATGCTTCAGAGAAGTGAGAGAAGCATTTGTATAATGTAACCACTGGGGATAGATTACCTTTGGAAAACAACAAGAGATCATCAGCAAAACTCATATGAGTTATGTCCAATTTCCTACACCTGGGTGATACTAGAATGTAGGCTCCTTCTTAAGCTCATGCAAGGATCTGCTCAAGTACTCCATCACTATTGCAAACAGAGAGATAAGATCTCCTTATCGAAGGCCCTTGGCAGCATTGAAAGGTTATGTGGTTTCTCCATTCACAAGGATAGTATAGTTGACTGTCTTGATGCATTCCATTATCCATTTGATAAACATGTCAGGGAAACCAATCTCCTCCATCACCTGTTATAAGAAGATCCATTCTACTGAGTCATAAGCTTTTTGGAAATCAATCTTTATCATACACCTAGGTGATATCTGAGCCCTAGTATAGGATTTAACTAGTTCATGAGCTAGGATGATATTGTCAGCAAACTTTCTACCAGGAATGAAACCTGCTTGAGCTTTACCGATGATGAATGACATGACTTTCTGCAATCTAGAAGCCAAGATCTTAGAGATCATCTTGTATAGGATTTAATAGCAGGCTATTGGTCTATATTCTTTGACTGTGGTAGGCTTAGTCACTTTAGGAACTAATGTAACAATAGTGCAATTTTGTTTCCTTATAGATATTTCCAGTTGAGAAGAATTCCTTTATAGCATCTGTGATCTGATTGTTGATAATGTCCCATGCTCTTTTGAAGAAAACTGCATTAAAACCATCAATACCTGGAGCTTTATCATCACCAATTGCTTTAATACTTTCAACAATATCTTGGTTAGTTACCTCTGTGCAGAGATAAACTCTTTGCTGATGAGACAGTGTAGGACCATTCTTCATGTATGATCTGTTGATAGCAGGCAAAGAATTGGCAGCTGATCACATTAGTCTTTTATAGAAATCCACAATCTCTCTTTTGATGACTTCAGGGTCAGTCAACTTGTCTCCTAGTAGAGTTGTGATTTCTGTAATCTGCTTACTTTGAGTTCTATCCTTCATTACTGCTGTGAAGTACTTAGAATTGGAATCTTTAAGTTGTATCCATCTTGCTCTAGCTTTCTGTTGCAGGACACTCTCTTCAATTAAGGACCACTTCTCAAGATTGAGTAGTGTTTTCTTCTCCATATCTAATAAATCATCATTGCAATTCAGTGAAATCTGCTCTTGGATAACCCTCAAATCTATTCTAGCCTTCTCAATTTTTTGAGTGATGCCCCTGAATTTCCTAGAGTTTAAAGCTTTCAAAGCAAGTTTCAGGTCTTTCAATCTTGTCCAAACTGATTTCAAAGTACCCTGTGTACTATGAGAATTCCACATGCTAGCCACTATTTGAGAAAAATCTTCATATGTTGCCATATGTTAAAAAATCTAAAAGGCACTCTACCAGTCCATATTGAAGATGACAGTGTTAATAGCATAAAAGCATGGTCTGAAATTTGAGGCAAATCATAATTTGTTTCCACATGACCCCAAGACATCATCCATTCATAACTGCCAAAAACTCTGTCCAATCTACTGCTGACTCTATCTACTCCGGGCTGCTTATTAGACCATGTATAATAGTCACCCTTCCAAGGTAGTTCTGTCAGTGTTGTATGTTGGAGGCAGGCAGCAAAGTCTTGAATTTCTGAGTAGCATACTGGATTACAAGATAGTCTATCACTGGGGTATAGTACTGCATTGAAATCTTCAGCTATTAACCATGGTATTTCTATACTCAGTGATAGTAGTTGTAACTTATCCCAGAGAGCTCTTCTTTGTTCCAGCCCATTGTATCCATACACTACAGTGAGTAAACAATCTATATCACATCTTCTACTTTTTACCAGACAGTGAATCATTTGAGCATCATCTTTAATACCAGTAATAATGAAGTGACTAGTATCCAATAGTAACCAAATCCTTCCATTCCTAGTATCCTTATAGTTTGTCAGTATACTCCATCCAGGAACAATAGCTTTTGAGATCCTTTGAGCATTCCCTTCCTTCACTTTAGTTTTTACAAGACCTATTAGCTTGATTCTATTTCCCCTAATATACTCTCTAACCTCCTTCTATTTATACCTTTTATTTATACCCCTTATCTTCCAGAACAACCAATTCATCATTGTTGAATAATAGTTCCACCTCTATCCCCAGGTGGAATGTGCTCCTCATGTCTACTTGTTGATACAACTTCAAACCTATTCCTCGCTGGGATGGGAGTCAAAGGTGGGAAGTTGATGAGATTAAGCTCAGGGCTTTGCACTGCTTTACCTTTGTCATCCTGCCCCTCAGCTACAGGTACCATGTTGTGGTGATTATTAATCTCCTTAGGATCACCTTAGGATCAGGTGCCTTTATTGTTCCTCTTTGATCTACAACTTTCACTTTGTTGCCAATTTGCTGTTGATCCTCAGATGAGATTACATTCTGAGGACCAGGTGCATTATGTATAGGTCCTTTGGTTCTCCATTCCTGTATGACCACCTTGTTACTCCTTATTTATTTTTTTAGTCTGGATGGGCTGTTGCATCATAGGTCGTGGCTGGTTGGAACACTTGTGTCCCACAACCAAGCATTTGTCATAATAAGTAGGTTTCCAGTCATAGGTAACAACTTGCAGAAACTTCTTTCCAGTAGGATCCATAGCCATAATTTCAATTGGCAATTTTGTTGTAACATTAACTTCAATAAGCATTCGAGCAAAGGATACTCGAGTCTGCTTAGTAGTGCACTCATCAGCAAATACAGTGGTCCCAATTACACTAGCAATTCTGCTGAGAGAGCCAACTCCCAAACATGACATAGGCAACTTAGGAAATTTGACCCACAATGGTATGACAGTGGGAAATTCTTCCGTGAAATCAAAGTCGGGAGTCCATGGTTTTAGGATGATAGGCTTATTAGCAATTGAGTAAGGACCAACACATAGTATTTCTCGAGCATCTGCAATAGTTTGAAATCACATGCGACCAGTGCAAATTGATGTACCGTTTCATCGCATTATACCCTGGTCCATCCCCTAAGATATAAGCAATCAACGCACACCTCAATTTGTTTTCTTTCTCTTCTACCTCTGATTTTTCTAATTGAACCATAGGCTGGCCATCAACAATTTATGGTGGAATATAGGATCGTGACATACCATTAGTAGCAAATCGATTCTTCTGGAACAAAGTTGTCCATGGAGCTTTAGGTGCAGCTTTATTTACTATCACTACCTCTTCTACTACTGATTTCTCTGACGAGCCTAGAGTGTTTACTTGATTTTGAGCTGGATTTACCAGTTTTACTGTTTCATTAACTGGTACTGTTGAAGAGGCTGCTAAATGACCAATTGTCATTGGATAAGTTAGATCTAGTCTCTTAGAAATGTCAGGATGAGTCGAAGTAGAACCAATTCACATGCAACACCTCCATTTGCTGGATCTGCAATTGGAACTGATGGAGGTGGGGTTGCTTTCTCCATCGGTGGTTGATTTTCAGTTACCATCGAGCTTACAAGAGTAGTTAACAGATGTTTTCTAGGTCGACCACGCCCTATGCCTCTCCCTTTCGCCATGGCTAACACAAGCGGTGTACATTAACTAACGTGCGCCGAGAGCATGAGGAAGGAGAGAATCTAAAAGGGTGGTGCTTGCATTTATGTTTATATTATCTACATCCTAAATGTGTAGATACTGATGGAATTATTGGAAAGGAATTAGTGAGGGTATAAAATCATAAATATATATTACATGGAAAAGCTACCCCCATTGCCCCTTTCTCCTACCAATAAAAAAAAAAGGGAATTTGAAAATAAAAAATCTTACGGTCTCTTAAATGGTTAAACACAACATCTTGATAACGATAAGGGTTGAGGATTAATACATAATTGTCTCTAGTATTGGTTTGGGCAAAGCCTTGTGCCTATTGCTTAGATGTTATTTACCCGAAAAATCAGATAGAGTTAAATTTGTACGTAGTTCTAAGGGTATGTGGTATAGCTTGATACAAATCGTAAAGAGAATAGAAATATCCAATCTTGACTATAAGAACAAAAGAAAAAAATTGTTGAAAAGAGAAAATAAATGGGCCATATAAGATGAAGTAAGAGAGCTCAAAGGATTGATCTTTCAATATAAGGAATAATCTTTTGTTCCAATATCTGAATATTGCCTCACGGAAACAACAATCATCCCTTTTTTAGTGGAGAGATCCTACTTTAGATATAATAAAAAATAAATAGTGGGGAACCCATGAGGAACTAACTTTTTCCTAATTCCTATGAGGATTCTCTCTCCTAGTGTGGTTGCAACGGCTCTTGTCTGTGAGCTCGATATTGACCCGAGCTCGATTCTGACTCGGAGTCTGGTATTGATTCAGGGTCGGTGTCGGTCGGTCTATGCATCTTAGGCTCGATCATTTCGCCTCGCTCCGTAGTTCGATTTGGATACGAGCTCGATAATGATACCGAGCTTGTCATTGATTGGTCCTAGAACTCGAAACTTGATGACCTGGTTTCGGACCTCGACCTGGTATTACGAAGCTGCCTTTCGATCAAAGTATTATCATACCGACCAGTCCGTAGGACGGACTAATCAGTTTTGACCGTATACAGATGTATACGTCGAGTCGAACTAACTCACTGAGTTGAATTTAGTTTAAATTCGATATAAAATTATTGAGTTAAAGATAATTATAGCTCGAACTGAGTTAACTCAATAAAAGTTCAGTATTGCATATAATGAACTTCATTGCAAGTGTTGATGTAAAGTTATAAGTATATACGTCTTCATTTGAACATAATAGGTTTGGCTTAAATTCGAAATATATGTTAAAAATTTACTATTAAGTATATAATTGATTCCGTAACCAGTAAATCAAATAAATCATGATAGAATCCTAAAATTGAACCCATAAAATTTAAATATTACATCAGTTTTTATTATATTGTTAGATTAGAAACAATTCGGCCAAACTTATAAGGTAGCTGAATATATATATATATAGCTCAAGAATCAGAATTTTTCGGCCGGAATTTAAGAAAAAGTGCAATAGTTAGCTCATAAAAGTTATAAATGATTTTCACGAGAGGCCTTTTGCCCCCTACAAGAGGGCAAAAACTAGGGAGGCGCCTTCATCCCATATCGCTATGTCTTATTAATTCTATCAAATCAATTGCTACTTCATTAGCTTAAAGAAAAGAATAAACAAAAGAGAGGATAGATAAGGACCTAGGGGCAAAAAGGGTTATATTTTTAATATGTATGTAATGCTAACAAGTAGTGTTACATATTAAAAACTTCATACCTAATATTTTAGGTATAAATAGCAATTTAGAATTAATCATTATCTAAGATCATATATCAAGTTTGTAATTTTATCTTGAAATTTAGGCTGACTGAATGGAAAAAAGTTCAGTTTAGGGTTTAAAACCTTAATGCTGACTGAATGGAAAAAGTTCATTTTAGGGTTTAAAACCCTAATGCTGACTAAAGGAAAGAGTTCAGTTTAGGGTTTAAAACTCTAATGCTGACTAAAGGGAAAAAGTTCAGCTTAGGGTTTATATTATAACATAACATAATAATCGATTCCGAAAAGAATCAATTTTTATAACAAATGACTATTATATAAAAATATTATTATAAAGATGTCTGATTGTATTAGGATAAAAGAAAAAAACAGAACAAGCTCATGAAAAAATAGAGGAGTTATGAGGCAAGAAAAGAAAAAAATAAGAGGTACTATGTAATTTGAGAAAATACTCAAATATAGCAAATAAAATGTATTATGATTGATTAATCATATTATTTTCTTAGTTTTACATTTGAATGAGATGTCTAGAGGACAAAAAAGGGGAAGAAGATACAATAATGAGAGATACTCATGATTAGTGAAATCTTTTCCTTAATGATTTTCAATGTGGTAAATCAACACCAAATAAATGAAAAGGAAAAATAAAAATAAAAATAAAAATAAAAATAGGAAAAATGATAAACGAGTATGTCACGTGAGTGACACATGCAATAATTGGGTAAGGAAAAATTTACACCGAAGAATGGGCAAGATGAATGATGACCAACAAATACTAGGCAAATTCATTGGCTCAAGGGTAGAAATAATTATTTGCTGAAATTAAGATGTGAAAAATAATAGAGAGTTGTGATGGGGACAGCTGCACCCATCCATAGCAGACAAATTCCTAAGTAGCAATCATTTGTACACTACATCTTTACTTTCTTGCCACCCAACATTATCTAATGCCCTCTAGTACTAAGCAACCTATCAAACAAAAAAGAATTATTATTATTTTAGTTTTTGATTATTATACCAATTCACAAAAAAGGGATTTGACTCCCTTCCATTTCTCATTCTCTCAATTTCTCCAAATTCATATTTAGATTTGTGACCCTTGTCCTCTTTAAATATTAATGGTCCAAATTTATTTAACTATCAAATAGTCTTAATCATGGTTAACATGCCTTTATTTTAGGGAAAAAAAATACTCTCTAACTTTAGTATGAAATCTTCATCTCCAAAAATAATATTAAAACAAAGATACACAGACTAAATGAAGATAATATGTAACTTATTTGCCTACTTGGCAGATATTTTAACCACACACAAAAACAAAATTGAATAAATTGATGCAATATATATCTAAAATTTGACATTATCGCCTCTATTTGTTTTTGTTTTTGTTGAGAAACATTCTTAAATGTTGTACGTCATTGGATCAAAAAATGCATAAGGTAACTGAGTCCATTACTTAAATGATGGTCACTTAACTATTCAAAATTATCTTGTAAAGTGATTTTTTATTTTATTTTTTTGTAACAAAAAAATTACTTAATTATGCTTATACCACTCAGAAGTCACTCAACCTGATTTCTTAAATTTTTGATTGTCAAATGCTAACTTTCACCTCTAAATTATCAATTTTTATCTTTTTTTTTTAATACATTTTTAATCAATATTATGGATTTACCTATTGAATAAATAAATTTTGTTTAAAGATAAAAAATTAGTTCCTAGCATATATAATATCGGAATGATAATATAATTGAGCATAATTTTCAAGAATATATAATGCATATTATAAAAATATATTTTTTAAATAATTATTTTCTATAGTACGTGTATGGAATATATATTTTAAAATTTTTATTTTCTTTCATTCTCATTTTTGTAAATAATTGTTTGAGATTTTGTTGTTAATATCAAAATTTTTATTACGACCAAATTGTTCTAATTAACTTTCTACTATGCTTAATATTTTGTTATTCCAACATTATATATGCTTAAATACTATTTTTTTTAACTTATAAATAATATTTGTTTATTCTAAGATAAGTCCATAATATAAACTAAAAAGTGAAAATTATAATATTAAAAAGCTAAAAAAAAATATCAAAGTTGATAATTTAGAGGGTAAAATAGGTATTTGGCGATAAAAAGTTTGATAAATTTAGTTGAGTGACCTTCTAGGTACTATAGGCATAGTTAAATGACTTTTTTTTAAAATAAAAAAATTTCGCCCAATTTAGGAGGATCTATAGTATTTTCATACTTTCCCTCCAGCGTGACTCGAACCCAGGACCTAACAGTCATGGGTGGATGTGTTTTACCAATTGAGCAAATCTCACTTGTGAGTTAAGTGACTTTGCTGTTACAAACAGAAGAAAAATAACTTTGATAGATAATATCGGATAGTTGAGTGACGATCTAAGTAATGAACTCTAAGTTAATTAGTTTTTCCACCAGCAGAAACTGAACGGAAGCCATGAAGTCACCCATTTATCATAGAACAAAATGAAGTTGAAACGTATTTATCAATTGCCAAAATCAACGTTTTCGTATTTTGTTAGGCAGATACTTTAATATTTTTGGAGACAATGATTTCTTACTAAAGTTCTAGAGTATATTTCCTAAAATAATGGTAATATCAACTTTATTAACCATGATTAAGACTATTTGATAGTTAAATAAATTTGGACCATTAATATGTAAAGAGGACAAGTGTCACAAATCTAAATAGGAACTTGGGGTAATTGAGAGAATGAGAAATGGAGGGGAATCAAATCCCCAAAAAGGGTTAAAAACATTGGCTATTTGTTCCAATGTCATTAATTTTTGGATCAAGGACATGTTAGTATTTTCTTCATTTTAATTTATGTAACACTTCTTTTTAGTCTATTCCGCCAAAAAAAAAAGATTCTTTTTTATTTGAATATAATTAAATTTCAAAAGGTTTTTTACTTTGTTAAACTTCATAACAATCTGATAACCAACGTAAACTAGGTTGTTTGTGTTTAATTAAAATAGAACAACATGACTAGTGAGATTTATATAGTGAAGACCAAATAGGAATTAAGGCGTTGTTATTGGAACGTGCTACTCCATTACATAAAAAGATGATTTAACTTTTGGTGAAAAACAAGAGAGTGCTGGCAAAATGTTAGTTCAATTAAGAAGCTTTGAACCAACAAGGTTCGGTGGAACAATAAGTATTCCTTCATTTTTAGCTAAAGATTTCAAGTTCGAGTCCTTCGGTATAGAGTCACCTTTGTTATGAATCAATTTATCCCCCAATATAAAATTTTTCGGCGCAAATCCGAATTTAGTCAAACTCCAATATGAGTACCGAATATCGGATGGAAACCAAAAGAAAAAGCTTTGAGATTTATGTTGGTTTCCCATTTGGGGGAGTAAGATTCGGGCTAAGTGAATTCGCAGAGTTTGAAGAGACAAAGCAACAAACTCTAGTACTGTGATGGCCAGAGTCAAATTCTGTCGTCATAAACCTTTTCAATCTTTTGTCAGCTTCTTTTTCTGATAAATATCTAAATGCAGGTTTAAATCACTGAAACAGAAGCTTTATACCATCTTTCCATTTGTTCTATGATCAGCTTTGTGCTTTGATTGCTTGTTTATATTACTACTATAGGACTAGTTGCTTACAAATGTCGGATTTTTCAATTATCAAACTAAATTAATGGTGTCGAGTTTTTAAATTTATAAATCAAACCAAACCAATAAAGTCGGGTTTTTTATTTCTCGGTTTTTCTCGGACTTTTCGGTTTTTTTCGAGTTTTCGATTTTTTTCTCGGTAAAGTCTTAATAACACAAAATATGTAACTTATGCTCCAAATATTTATTTTAGTCCTAATAGGATACAACTATATAATGTATTTTCCAAGAAAATAAAATAATAATATGAGATGAGCTATAACATTGTACTAAAGTATTCAATAACATAGATAATAAAATCACACAAAGAAAATATTACTAATTAATACACAATAATATTAATAATTAACATAATCTAAAAATACTATATAGGTCGTGCTAAAATAAGTAGAACTAATAAGTACTATTAATTATACAACTAAGCATAAAAAAAGATAAACTAGGTTATACATTTTCATTATAAATCAATGCAAAACTAAAAAATAGATATCCAACACTATTGTCATTCATAGTGTTGAATTGAATTTCCTTTATTAACATTAGTATTGATTTGAATTTTATTTGACTTACTACCTTTATGGGCTATAAAATTTATTGGACCATTCAAGAATGTTAAGTTCAAATTTTAAATAATATTTTTAAAGATAAAACTGTGAACAAGTTTAAGAAATATTTATAAATTATATTACAATAAATATTCATATGCATAATTTTTTTTTTAAATTGTATAAATATAATGTCGGGTTGGTTTGATTTCGGTTGACTTTTTTAGTTAAAACCAAACCAAACCAATTATGGTTGGGTTTATTTTTCCAACACCAAACCATAATGTCGGGTTGATTTATCGATTTTCTTGGTACACCCCTAGTACAAAGCTTCCACTTAGTTTGCTATATTCAACACATTTATTCAAGAACTTTTCATGATTTGCAGTGGAGTTGATTATTTTGTGTTCTAATGTCAAGCCATTTCAAAATTATGCATCATGAAAAAATGCATTATATGTCTAACTAGTAAGGAGGCCAATGACAAATATCAACTATCTATATATTATATTAAAAGCACGAAAATTCTTAACGAAATGTTGTTCGCATTTTTTATCCTTAAAAATTAGATTTCACATTGGACAAAATTATCATTTATTTATTTTCCTAATTTTTAGAATTGTAAAATTAACTAAAATTTTACTTTTTAAATCTTTCCTTATTTAAATTATGTAAAAAGATCATAATATTCAGGACTTTAAAATCAATTAAATTGTATTACCTTATATAAATTTTTTCTTACTTGAATTAGGTAACACAATTATAATTCCTTCTATATTGTTATTCCTAATATTTAAGACTATTAAATTAAATAATTTTTTATTAATTTCTTTTTAACTATATTGAACTTTAAATTAATAAGATTATTATTATTATAAAGAAGGATATGATAGCAAGAAACTTTAAAACGATTCTAAAATTTCAAGGTCAAGAGAAGAAAATTTTCCGCAAAGTTCTAAAAGGAAACAAAATAATGACGTGTGTTTTCTTTCTTTCTCTATTTTGTTTAAAAAAAAAATACTATTAGAAAGTACGAAACCAAAGGCTGGTTTTTACGAAAATAAACAAAAGGTTCCCATTAGATTTAATCTAGGGATGTCAATGGTTCTCTAAAACTCAATTGAACTTATTGAACTGAACCTTTCCCTCAATTGAAATATCTAGGGATATAAATGGTTCTTTTCCGGATTATTTTAAATTTTTCCGTAATATTTCAAACAACCTGTTGGCTTCGGCTTCGGATTCGAATTCGAATTTGGATTTGGTCAAAGATCGATTGATTGATTAATCTTATTGGACAAAATTCCTTTCAATTATTTAATTAATTAATTAAATAATTAACGAAGAATTCAATCCGGAATAACCCATGACTCACGACCCGATCCGGTCAGGCCCGTTTTCTTTCCCGAATTATTTTAAATTTTCCCGCAATAGTTCAAATAACATGTTCCAACAGCCATGGCTGTTTCTGAAAGGTTGCAAACCTTTTCAGAAACAATGCCAGCAACTCTATAAATATACTTTGAATTCCAAAATCTTTCCTTACGAAATTTTCTGATCTTCTTCTTCTTTTTCTGCACAAAAAATTTCAGTGTGTTTTACAGCCTTCGAGTGACTCGCTGTTCACTGGCGTTTTTGGTACCAACACTCTGGTGAGTTAAATCGTTCTATCCTGGGAGGATATATTCCAGCACCTCGGGTACTTGAGGGGAATAATTTCCTTAAGGACACACTGTGTATTCAGTGGGCTCGATTTATTCCTATACTGTTTTTCCAGAATTTATTTCTTTAAATAAGTGTTACTAACTTTCTGTTTTATTTATATATTTCAGAAAGTTTAATGATTTAATTGTTTATTACAGTAATACAGATTTATAACAATCTTAAGGAAATTATTTTATTATATTCTGTATTTTGTTTGTGGAGATTAAAACCTCTGTAGTTTTTTACTCCTTCTAAATTTTACTATTCTGATTTGAAGAACATAAAAACTTCATCGTTTTTATGTGAAACAGTATATAAAAACTTCGGTTTTATTATACATACTATTTTTTGTTAATAATAGTATTGTTTACTATTCTGATTTTGTCATTAATTGAACTCTTCTGTTGTTTACAGTGAGAAATGGCAATTGATAACGGAAATTCTTCTGCGACTGTTGCGGCAACGACGATAGCCTCGTCAAGCCGGACTGCTGTTCCACCGGCAGAGAAATCGGTGAAATTTTTCGGAGTCAACTTCAAAGGATGGCAGCAAAGGGTGTTCTTCTGGCTTACCGCACTTGGTATGCAAAAATTCACTAGTGAAGAACCTCCAGTGCCTGCTGCGGACATGTCGAGAAATTCATAATTGTTGAGGCGTGGAAGCAGGCAGATTTTCTTTGCAAAGGCTATATCTTAAGCGCTTTAGAGGATAATTTGTACAATGTGTACAGTGCGATGAATACTTCGAAAGAATTATGGGAAGCACTTGAGAAGAAGTACAAGACTGAAGATGCATACTTGAAGAAGTTCGTGGTTGCCAAGTTTCTAGGCTATAAAATGATAGACAGCAAAACTGTTGGAACCCAAGTTCAGGAGCTTCAACTTATTTTTTATGACCTTATTGCTGAAGGTATGGTCGTGAATGAAGCATTTCAAGTGGCTGCAATGATTGAAAAATTGCCTCCTTCGTGGAGAGATTTCAAGAACTATCTTAAGCACAAGCGCAAAGAAATGAAGTTGGAAGATCTTGTGATTCGTCTCAAGATTGAGGAAGACAACAAAACAGTCGAGAAGAAGTCTCGTGGAAATTCAACGATCATGGGAGCTAATATTCGTTGAGGAGACTGCTCCAAAAAGTAAGAAGAGAAAGAGGTCTTCTGGACAGACTAAGGAGCAGAACAAAAAGAAATTCAAGGGCAGCTGCTATAATTGTGGAAAAATCGGTCACAAAGCCCCTGATTGTCGTCTCCCGAAAAAGTATAAGAAGAAGGGACAGGACAACATAGTGGAGAAGAATGATGACATTGATGATCTGTGTGCAATGCTTTCGGAATGCAACCTAGTTGGAAATCCGAAGGAGTGGTGGATTGACTCTGGAGCCACTTGACATGTTTGTGCTGTCAAGGAAGCATTTGCGACTTACTCTACTGCTGGTCCCGAAGAAGAGCTTTCCATAGGAAATACTGCAACATCCAAGATTGAAGGTTATGGGAAGATATTCCTGAAGATGACTTCCGGCAAGGTGTTAACGCTCAACAGCATTCTTCATATTCCTACTATTAGGAAGAATTTAGTTTCTACTTCTTTGCTTGTTAAGAATGGATTCAAATGTATATTTGTTTCTGATAAAGTTGTTGTAAGCAAGAATGAAATGTATGTTAGAAAGGGCTACCTCACAGAGGGCCTCTTCAAACTAAATGTAATGGTTGTTGATAGTATGAATAAAATTTCAGCTTCTTCTTATTTATTGGAGTCAAATGATTTATGGCATATTCGTTTAGGACATGTCAATTACAAAACCTTGCGGAAGTTAATTAATTTAGAAGTATTACCTAAATTCGAGTGTAATAAATCAAAATGTCAAATATGTGTTGAGTCTAAGTTTGTAAAACATCCTTATAAGTCTATTGAAAGGAATTCAAATCCTTCAGACTTAATTTATACTGACATTTGTGATATGAAGTCGACACCATCTTGAGGTGGGAAAAAGTATTTTATTACTTTTATTGACGATTGCACTCGATATTGTTATGTTTATTTGCTTAATAGTAAGGATGAAGCAATTGAATCATTTAAGCAATATAAGAATGAAGTGGAGAATCAATTGAATAAAAAGATCAAAATGATTAAAAGTGATAGGGGTGGAGAATATGAATCTCCGTTTGCAAAAATATGTTCGGAATATGGAATTATCCATCAAACTACTGCACCTTACACACCTCAATCCAATGGAATTGCGGAAAGGAAAAATCGGACATTAAAGGAAATGATGAATTCTTTATTAATAAGTTCCGGATTACCGCAGAGTTTGTGGGGCGAAGCTATCCTTACAGCTAACCGAATACTCAACAGAGTACCCCACAACAAAACGCAATCTATTCCATATGAAAAATGGAAAGGAAGAAAACCCAACTTGAAATATTTCAAAGTGTGGGGGTGTCTAGCAAAGGTACAAGTTCCTTTACCTAAAAGGGTTAAAATCGGACCAAAAACTATTGATTGCGTTTTCATTGGATATGCTACAAACAGTAAAGCATGTCGGTTTTTGGTTCATAAATCCGATAATCCCGAAATTCACGTTAATACGGTAATGAAATCAGATAATGCTGAATTCTTTGAAAGCATCTATCAGTATAAAACTGAATATGAGTCGTTAAGTGAAAGACCTAAACAACCTCGGGAAGAACCAAAGAAAAATACTCCAAGTATAGAAGATCCAAGGCGTAGCAAACGTCAAAGAACATCTACTTCCTTTGGACCAGATTTTGTAACATTCTTGCTTGAAAATGAGCCTCAAACTTTTAAAGCAGCTATGTCATCTTCTGATTCAGTGTTCTGGAAAGAGGCAGTCAATAGTGAGATTCAATCAATTTGGATAACCATACATGGGAATTGGTAGATCTTCCTCTGGGAAATAAGCCTTTAGGTTCGAAATGGATCTTTAAACGGAAAGTGAAAGCTGATGGCACTATTGACAAATATAAGGCAAGACTTGTTGTCAAAGGTTATAGACAAAAGGAAGGCCTTGATTACTTTGACACTTACTCGCTAGTAACGAGGATAACATCTATTAGGGTGTTAGTGGTACTAGCATCCGTGTATGGTCTTGAAATCCATCAAATGGATGTTAAAACAGCTTTCTTAAATGGAGAATTAGAGGAAGAGATTTACATGGAACAACCTGAGGGTTTTGTGGTAACTGGTAAAGAAAAGAAAGTGTGCAAAATTGTTAAATCGCTTTATGGACTTAAACAAGCACCCAAGCAATGGCATGCCAAATTTGACCAAACAATATTGGCAAGTGGGTTTAAAATCAACGAGTGTGTTTACATTAAAAACACTCCAGGTCATGAAGTCATTGTTTGTTTATATGTTGATGACATGTTGATAATGAACAAAAATATGGCAGATATAAATGCTACTAAGCGCATGTTGGCTAGCAAATTCGATATGAAAGACTTAGAAGTTGCTGATGTGATCTTAGGAATCAGAATTCACAAGACTCCACAAAGTCTAGCATTATCACGGTCTCACTACATTGAAAAGGTACTTGACAAGTTCAAGTATTTGGATTTCAAAATTGTCAAGACTCCAATTGACGTGAGTTATGCACTTCAAAAGAATGAAGGTGAAAGTGACTCACAACTGGATTATGCAAGAGTACTGGGAAGTTTGATGTATATCATGAATTGTACGCGACCAGATATAGCATGTGCTATTAGTAAACTGAGTTGGTTTACAAGTAATCCCAATCACATACATTGGATGGCAATGAAATAAGTTTTGGGGTATCTCAAACATACCCAAAATTACGCTTTGCATTATAACAAATATCCCTCCATGATCGAGGGATATAGTGATGCAAAATGGATTACTGGATCATCTGAAGTTAAATCCACGAGTGAATATGTTTTCAAAATTGGGGGTGGAGCAGTGTCTTGGAAATCATCCAAACAAACGTGCATCGCCCGTTCTACAATGGAATCTGAATTCATAGCTTTAGATAAGGCCGGTGAAGAAGCTGAATGGCTTCGGAACTTCTTGGAAGATATTCCATTTTGGCCCAAACCTTTGGCACCTATTTGTATATATTGTGATAGTCAAGCGATAATAGGCAGGGCAGGGAGCGTTATGTATAATGAAAAATCTCGTCATATACGACGGAGACACAATACCGTTAGACAACTACTCTCTAGTGGTGTTATCACAATTGACTATGTAAAGTCAAGAGATAACGTGTCAGATCCACTTACAAAAGGCCTATCTTGAGAGGCAGTTGAAAGATCATAAAAGGGAATGGGGTTAAGTTCTAGGACAAGTCATCATGGCGGTAATTCTACCTAGCAGATTGGAGATCCCACGAGCTAGGTTCAAAGAGATCAAACAAAGTTATAAATTACGGTTCAACATTGTCAAATAACTCAACCCATTCTCGTGATGAAGACAATGTTCAGAAATCGAGGTAAAGCATTAAGGCTTTTTGATGAGTCAACAAAGCTTAAAGGTTTTTTAATGATTTGCTAAGTATGGCAGGATATGACCAGATAGTGTGTCTATAGGATTACACGTTTATAAATCACCTACGTGAGTGTGAAGTGTAAGCCGCTTCAAGGGGAATGAAAGTAAAGGCCCATTCTCTAAGCACTTATGAAACCAAGCGGTGTTCATGGTTGAAACGAACACAACCGTGAGAACCATAGATGGTTAAGGATTGATTGTGTGACTTATGTTGTCTAGGTATACAACAAAGCTCGACGGTTCAAAAATATCAAATCTACCGATTGACCGAGTATATCCGATATAAGTTCACTACGGAAAGTTCAAAGGAAAACCTACTTATCCAGATGCAATTAATTCTTGCATGTAAAACACACATGCGTCCGTGCATTCCTTTATTTTATAGCCATTCCCCATTCGTGTGGGGGATTGTTGAGATTTTAAGCTTGTGTAGCATAAAGAGGGTGAATGAGAAATGGAGAAAAAATAAAATATTTGAGTTTCCCTCCTTGGCAAAGGGACATTGTCCCATATTGGAGGAAGAAAAGACTTTTGATAGGTATATATATAATTGCTCTTATTCTAGCTCTTAAAAAGTTAAGAAGAAGGCAAGCCTCGTGCCGTCGTCGTCGTCGCTCGGCTCGGCTTCGGCTTCGGCTTTGGATTCTTCAAAGATCGATTGATTTATTAATTTTTTTGGACAAAATTTCTTTCAATTTAAGATCGATATCGGGCTAAATAGAGACCGATAGAGGCCTCGATCGGCCTCTATCGAGGAAAGCTTATCGAGCCAAAAAATAGAAAGCCGGAATATCCGCAATTGGGCGAGAATCTTGGCGGAAATGACGGCGCATATCAATGAGAGGCCAATTAATTAATCTATCATGTTATTCCTTGTTGTATTTAAAAAATTATATTAAGAATAGAACCTCCCCACTATATAAATGGGGGTCTGATTATTTGTAAGGGAGATTCATTCAGATTCATAGAACATAAGGCAATATACTATCTTTTTTCTAGTTTTGATATTTAGTCATATTGTTCTCCTATCAGTTACTCTCCATTCAATTTGAGGGTGATAAAACTTGAAGGCTTGGGCTAATTCATTCATTCGTTTTGCATTCATTTCTTTTATAGTTTATTTCGATATTCATTTATATATTTTTTCAATTTGCACAGAATTATACTACATATCCTTAGAACTGCGTATAAATTCAATTGTCATCTGTTTTTTGGGTAAATAGTTTGGCGCCCACCGTGGGGCTAAAGATAATAGTGATTATTTGATACAAATCTTTGTAAAACACACCATTTTACATTTTCTCTGGAAGTATCTTTGATTTCAGGCTAAAAATGACGAACTCTCAATTAATACCCCTACATATGAACAACGAAACTAGCCATCAAGGGGAGAATAACGACGAGACGCCCAGGGATGGAAGGCCACCCGCTGACCCCGTTGAAACTCGGGTCGTAGATTCGATTGATGTTAATTCGCATGTGGCCATCGAAGCGAGCCAACATTCTGGTCCCGAAAATAGCATCCATGGTGAAATCCGATATGCAGTTCGAAATACCTAAAATGTTGGAGAAGACGAGATCAGCCTGCGTACGATCTTCAAAATACTACAAGTTCAACAGGTGGCGATAGCTCAGTTGCAGGGCCAAACACAGGGACCGAGCAGGGCCGAGCCTGGTCCACCCTAAGAAGTCACCCACAGAACGGGGCCAACTGTGGTAAGGTCGAATGAACAAGAATCGGGGACTAACCCCAAAATTATAAAGATGCTCGAGGAACTGACAAAGCGGATAGAATCAGGGGAAAAGAGAATCGAAGCAAACGTCAAGAAAGTGGAAACCTATAACTCCAGGGTTGATCAGATCCCGGGGGCGCTACCAATACTGAAAGGTTTAGATTCCAAAAAGTTCATACAAAAGCCTTTCCCCCCGAGCGCAGCTCCCAAACCGATCCCCAAGAAGTTCCGCATGCCGAGATTCATAAGTATAATGGAACGACCGACCCCAACGAGCATGTTACCTCTTACACGTATGCTATTAAAGGGAATGATCTAGAGGATGACGAGATCGAATCTGTATTACTAAAGAAATTCGGGGAAACCCTATCAAAGGGAGCAATGATATGGTATCAACCCTATCAATTCTTTTGCCGTGCTTGTAAATTCTTTTGTAAAAGCACACGCCAGAGCCATAAAGGTCGAGACTAGGAAGTCGGACCTCTTCAAGGTAAAGCAAAAAGAGAACGAGATGCTAAGAGAGTTTGTATCTCGTTTCCAAATGGAACGAATGGATCTACCACCGGTCACAGACGATTGGGCCGTTCAAGCTTTCACTCAAGGACTAAACGAACGAAGCTCAGTGGCTTCACAACAGTAGAAGCAGAATTTGATTGAGTACTCGACTGTTACCTGGGCCGATATACATAATAGATATCAATCAAAGATTAGAGTCGAAGACGACCAGCTGGGGGCTCCTTCTGGTTCCGCTACCAAAAGAGACATCGATCGAGAACTAATGGTGAACATGGATCGATACCAGCCGTATAATAGAGATTGTAGGGGCAACAAACATGGGCACAACTCTATACGAGGTGAGAGGAGAAGCGATCGAGGCCAAGTCTCTCAAGGGATGATCAGCAAGAATAGTTTCACCGGACCTAAGGAAGCACCGTGATTTGCCGGAGTATAACTTCAATGTTGATGCATCCGCCATCGTATCGGGTCACATCAAAGCTACTAAATGGCCTCGACCTCTGCAGACCGATCCAACCCAAACAAATCCCAATCAAGTATGAAAGTATCATAGCACCCTTGGACACAGAACAGAAGATTGCAAGCAATTGAGAGAGGCAGTAGCCCGGTTATTCAATAAAGGGCACCTTCGGGAGTTTTTAAGTGATCAGGCCAAGAATCACTTCAAAAACAGAGAGTTCAATAGACAAAACAAGCAAGAAGAACCGCAACACATTATTCACATGATTATCGGAGGGATCGATGTTCCCCAAGGGCCAGTGATTAAACGCACTAAAGTCTCGATCGTAAGGGAGAAACGATCTCGGGCTCAGGATTACATACCGAAAGGAACCTTGTCCTTTAACGACGAAGACGCAGAGGGTATTATGCAACCCCATAATGATGTACTGGTAATATCTGTACTCATGAATAAGACTCAAGTTAAGCGTGTGTTAATTGATCCAGGTAGTTCGGCCAACATCATTCGATCGAAGGTCGTAGAGCAACTCGGTCTATAGGACCAGGTCGTGCCCGCGGCCCTAATACTAAACGAATTCAAAATGGCGTGTGAAACTACTAAGGGTGAGATAACTTTGCCAGTAAACGTGGCCGGGACCATCCAAGAAACGAAATTCCACGTGATCGAGGGTGACGTGAGGTATAATTCCCTGTTCGGGAGACCATGGATCCACAACAGGAGAGAAGTACCCTCGACCCTTCACCAGGTTCTAAAATTCCCAACACCAGAAGGAATCAAAACAATCTACAAGGAGAAACCCGACGCATAGGAAATGTTTGCCGTCGACAAAATGATTCCGATATCATCACTCTCATCGACAAAAGGGTCAAATTTGAAGGAGGAGACCAAATAGCAATCACAAACACCAGCCTCGACCCAACTAGAAAAGCAGGAGTCTAACGAAGATGATGATTATGGGATCTTCGATCCTTCATAGTCCCCGATGATTTTGATGCTCCCAAATCAACGGTCGAAGAACTGGAGCAAATCACGCTAGTCAAACAATTGCCCGAACGAAAGGTATACCTGGGAACGAGGTTAAATCCCGAGCTCAGGAAAAAGCTTATTCAATTTCTTATAGCTAAAATAGATTGTTTCACTTGGTCCCATCTTGACATGACAGGGGTCCCAAAGGAAATCACTACCCATAGACTACGCTTGGATCCGAAGTTCCATCCAGTGAAAAAAAAAAGAAAACCCCAGTCCGAGGTCAAACATGCTTTCATCAAAGACGAGGTAAACAAGCTTCTTAAAATAGGGTCAATCCGTGAAGTAAAATACCCCGAATGGTTAGCAAACGTAGTAGTAGTCCCTAAAAAACGGAACAAGCTTAGAATGTGTGTATATTACAAGGATCTAAATAAAGCATTCCCCAAGGATTCTTTTCCTTTGCCTAATATCGATCGCATGATCGATGCCATGACCGACCACGAGATCCTTAGTTTTCTCGATGCCTATTTCGGGTACAATCAAATACAAATGATCTCGGATGATCAAGAAAAACCTCGTTCATCACTTAGTATGGTACCTACTGCTACAATGTAATGCCATTTAGATGAAAAAATGTTGGTGCCACTAATCAACGCCTAGTAAATTGGATGTTCGAAGAACAAATATGAAAATCTATGGAAGTTTACATTAATGACATACTAATTAAGTCCCTGCGAGCAGAGGACCATTTAAAGCACTTGCAGGAAACTCTTAGTAAATTGAAGGAGTACAACATGAAGCTCAACCCGAAAAAATGTGCATTCCGGGTCGGGTCAGTCAAATTTCTAGGGTTCATGGTATCTAACCGAGGAATCAAGATCAACCCCTACAAGATTAAAGCTATCGATGGCATCAAGGTGGTAGACAGCGTAAAAGCCGTGAAGAGGTTAACCGGGCGCATGGCTGCCCTGGGGCGATTCATCTCGAGGTCCTCCGATAAAGGCCACAGATATTTCTTGTTGCTAAAGAAGAAAAATAAGTTCACACGGACCTCGGAATGCCAGCAGGCCTTGGAAGAGCTTAAACGGTAATTATCGAGCCCGCCGCTGCTTCACACACCAAAGACAGACGAACAACTTTACTTATATTTGGCAGTATCGGAGGTAGCGGTAAGTGGAGTGCTAGTCCGGGAAGAACGAGGTACGCAATTTCCCATTTATTATGTCAACCGGATTTTAGGTGAGGCCGAAACTAGATATTCCCACTTAGAAATATTGGCGCTCGCTTTGATAAGGGCCTCTAGAAAACTAAAACCATACTTTTAATGTCACCCCATATGTGTTGTAACAACATATCCACTTTGAAATGCTTTGCATAAACCCGAGCTTTCACGACGGTTGGCCAAATGGGCCATAGAAATCAGCGAGTATGATATCGAATATCGACCCCGAACAACAATTAAGTCTCAAATTTTAGCAGACTTCGTAGCTGACTTAACACCGGCCCTAGTACCCGAGGTTGAAAGAGAACTATTGATAAATTCGAGTACGTCTTCAGAAATCTGGACCCTCTTCACGGACGGTGCCTCGATCGCGAAAGGGTCCGGGCTCGGCATCATACTAAAACCACCCACAGGCATCGTGGTTAGACAATCTATTAGAACTGTGAAATTGACTAACAATGAGGCCGAATATGAAGCCATAATTGCAGGTCTCAAACTAGCCAAAGTCTTGGGAGCGGAGGTGATCGAGGCCAAATGTGACTCCCTCCTCATAGTGAATCAGGTTAACGGAGCGTTCAAAGTTAGAGAAGACCAAATGCAACGATACCTAGATAAGTTACAAGTAACTTTGCACCAATTTAAGGAGTGGACTTTGCAACATGTGCCTCGAGATCAGAATAGTGAGGTCGATGCTCTCGCAAACTTAGGGTCATCAATTGAGGACAACGAGCTTGATTCAGGGGCTGTCGTGGAATTTATGAGATCAGTAGTTGAAGAAGGTCACGCCGAGATAAATTCTACAAGCTTGACCTGGGATTGGAGAAATAAGTACATAGAATATTTGAAGACCGGAAAGTTCCCTCAGATCCGAAAGAATCTAGGGCCCTACGCACGAAGGCAGCACGGTTCACTTTGACCAAAAATGGGACTTTGTTTAGGATAACGTTCAATGGTCCATTAGCGATATGTCTGGGACCGGGAGACACTAAGTACGCTCTAAGAAAAGTTCACTTAGGTATTTGCAGAAATCACTCCGGTGCTGAATCATTTGTTCAAAAGGTAATCAGAGTCGTCTATTACTGGATCGACATGGAAAAAGATTTGAAAGAGTTTGTTCGAAAATCTGACGAATGTCAAAAGCATGCTCCAATGATTCACCAACAAGGGGAACTGCTCCATTCGGTTTTGTCACCATGGCTATTTATGAAATGGGGAATGGACATCGTCATCCCCCTCCTATTGGCACCAGGTAAAGCTCAATTTATTTTGTTTATGACTGACTATTTTTCTAAGTGGGTTGAAGTACAGGCTTTCGAGAAAGTTAGGGAGAAGGAAGTCATCGACTTCATTTGGGATCACATCATATGTCGATTCGGGATGCCATTTGAAATTGTATGTGATAACGGGAAACAGTTCATCGGCAACAAAGTAACCAAATTTCTCGAAGATCATAAGATCAAAAGAATCCTATCAACACCTTATCATCCTAGCGGGAACGGGCAAGACAAATAAACCAACAAAACCATCATCCAAAATCTTAAGAAGAGGTTAACCGACGCCAAAGGAAAGTGGAAGGAAATTCTACCCGAAGTTCTTTGCGCATATCGCACAACCTCGAAATATAGTACCGGGGCTGCCCATTCTTATTAGTTTATGGCACCGAAGCTCTAATACCGGTCAAAGTCCGAGAGACGAGTATCCAGTTCTGATATACAACAAAGGAATCAAATAACAAGGCCATGAATACGAGCCTAGAACTATTGGACGAAATGCGTGAAACCCCCCTCATCCGATTAGCTGCCCAAAAGTAACGAATCGAGAGATACTACAATCGAAGAACTAATCTTCGATATTTTAATGTCGGGGACTTAGTGCTAAGAAAAGTCACCCTCAACACCCGAAATCCTAATGAAGGAAAATTAAGCCCGAATTGGGAAAGACCGTACCAATTTCTCGAGGTCACCGGAAAAAGGGTCTTACAAGCTCGGAACACATCTTGCCTAAAACGGTACTACTGCTAAGGTACGCCTTTTCTTCATTCTTTTCCTATTTTCAGATTAACACACGCAGGTGGTCGACAAGAAATGACAACGGGATTTTTAGCAAACAGCACGAAGTCCTTAGGTCTGAAAGCACGTGTTGCACTCTTTTTTCCTCAGTCTGAGTTTTGTCCCAAATGGGTTTTTTCAGCAAGATTTTTAAGGAGGCAACAATGAATCGTGCTAAATTAGAATCAAGCCCGATTATGAATCGGCATCGGAGATTCATTCGGCATTATCTGAGGGTCCTTTGCAATCAACCTCGAATACTGGGGGGCTACCCTCAGATATGAATTATCTTCGAATATCAACTATAGAAAGGAAACTACTTCATAAAAGGAGGATATCGAGAAATAGGATTTATTATAAGGGTCAAACGATCAAATTGAATCGTGCCCATATAGATTGCTCGAACCTTGTTTCGATCGAGAATAAATAGAAATATGTTCCTTGCAAACATCTTATGCTTTAAAATTAGCAGAATTTACTTCTTCTTCCTTCTTTGCAAAGATCTTCGTACTTTCGAATATAAACAAGCCCAAGGGCAATACTTAACCGGAATATGAACGATTTTTCCCTCATTTGGGGACTGCCATCCCACTCAAACAGCCCAAGCCATCGGGCCTCGAGAGTAAAAGACCTAATAGGCAATGCCCCAAATTCTAAAAGTCACGGCCACCCCACTCGGGAACTAATATCTCTGGCAAGCCCAGATAAAATGGGAGAACAAGCCCGATGGGTAACTACCGAACTAAAAGGCAACGACTGATTTAACATAGCTCAGAGACGTCCGAAATTCACAACAAAAACAGGCCTTCGAAAATGTTAGAACTTCGGACGACCGGTCCTAAAGGCTACCCTCGGCAAAATCTCTAACTTAAGAAAGAAAACAAAAGCAAGATTTGTTCGAACCCTCGAACACAACCTTATTATTTCGTGCTAAGGCATTTTCAACCTTTGTAAATACAAATAAATATAAGGAAAATTACGAGAGCCAAAAGGATAAGAAAAGCTATATATTTATACACAATAGTTTTTACAAAGGTCAAATCGGCCTAAATTTACAACGGCCAAAAAACGTCCTCAGAAAAAATGCAAAAGGAAAACAAGAAACCTTATGTCCTAAGTGGCTTGGTCTTCATCGGAGGTTGCATCTCCATCCTCAGTATTTTCTCCGTCTTCGGATTCACTTGAGCTGCTCTCGGTGTCTTCCTCAGGGAAGGCCAGCCTTCGGGCCCTGTCTTCCTCCACTTTGGCATTTTTAATTTTGGCCACAATATCGAAACCCTGGGCACTGACCCCCTCGGGAGCTTCCCTCCGAGCCTGCCATTTCACATATTGATCCATGCCCTTGTCCTTGGCCTGGTTGACTTCGACATCGACCCTAAACTGGGCCACTTTAGTATCAGCTCTTTTGTTAGTCTCGATCATCTCGGATCTGGCCACTTCAAGTTTACCGGCCAAGCTTGCCTTATCAGAAACGGCCAAATCCAACCGATGCTGAAGCTCCTTAATCTGCACCGAGGCCTTCTCTTTCGTAGCATGGAGTTGGGTCTCGGCCGACTCTAGTTGAGCTTGGACGATCTCTTAAACTCTTCCGCCTCGGCCTGTATCGCATCCACCTGTGTTTGGAGTCATTCGATTTGTTCTAACCTCTGTCGGGCCTGCAGATTTGGATTATTAGTAGTTATCTCCAATTCATCTTCACTATCGTGAAGTACTTGAAATACCTGCTCATCCATCTCGGCATGCTCATCCCGAGCCGTTGCCAAATCTGCCCGAAGCTTTTCACTAAGGAGTTTGTAGGTGTCACTCTTCTCAGTGAGGTTCTGAACCTCGGCTTCATGCTCCTCCCGAATTCGGAGTAAAGCCTCGTGATACAACACTGAAGCCTGCAATAAAGAAAGAAGATGTTAGAATGATCTACAACTCTAAGTGTAAAAGAAACAGTAGAGATACCCTCGAGGTTACCCGATTTAGAGCATTTTAAGCCTCCTTGAAAAGGCAAGCGGCTCCTACCGCGTTCATCACGGCTTGATCCTCTTCAGTCACCAAGGACCGAAGGTAAGTACAATCCTCACGAGAGGAGAGAAAACTCGGGCATCCTCCGGGACGGAGAGCAATAATTTCTGTCTACGATCGGGATTAGCACTTGGGGCTACGGCCGGGAATCGGTCTACCAGCTTTGGGCTCGATGAAGATCCGATAGCGCCCGACTATGATGCTTTCTTCGGTACTGGTAATCTACCAAACTCGATAATATCCTCCGAGGCAGCATACTCGAGCTCATCCAGAAAGCCATGAATATAAGTCGGCCCCTAAACACCCTCGTAAGATCGACTTTCCAACATGTTAACCTCACGGATCATAGCATCCGAAATCTGAGGGGATCCAGTAATGTCGATTATATCGAGCTCATCCCTCGAGATATTTTCTTCTGCCCGAGAAGTCCTACCCCCGATCTCTCCTTCGACCATCTCAGCTCGGGACGCGATGACCTCGGCTTTTCCTTGTTCAGGAATTATGGCCAGAGCTCCCATATCAACCTCCGCCGATTCGGAGGATTGTTGAATCACAACATTAGCCCACATACTGGCTAATTTCTCTTCTCCTTCTTTGGGCTCATCCCTTAATCGGCGGATCGAGTCCGGAGGTATGATACCGGCGCCCCTATTGGGTTTGCAAGATTTATTCGTTGGTTTTTTCTTTTTCGATACCGGGGAACTTAGAGCCTCTTTTATTTTCTTCTCTTTCACCTTCTTTGGAGCAGGGACCTCTTCGTCACCAGACGAGGGCCTCATGGCAACGTCTTTCCCAAGGGCTACAAAGGAAAAATGGGGGGTAAGCAAGAAAAAAATATCAAACGAAAAACAATCTAAGAAAGAGACTTACCATGACTACGGGACTCTCATCGACCCTTCGATAGTTCCATCCAAGCACACTCGGAGTACGGTCCCTACAAAACCAGACCTTCAACCCATTGTTTAAGTTCAGAAATCGAATACACTGTCCGGGCCACAGCTGTAACAAGTATAAAAAAGTGGATCAAGAAAATGAAAAGCAGAACCACAAAATTAAATGTTTGAAGTGGAATAATACTCACGATTCATGTTCAATTTATCAGAAAACGGTATGTCATCATCATGGATCAGGTCCGAAGTTCTAACTCGAACGAATCGACCCATCCAACCTCGGTCACGAGTCTCATCTATGCTCGAGAATGGTTATTTGGTGGCTCGGCGAGCAAGTTTGATTAGCCCTGCTCGATAGAGTCGGGGATTGTAAAGGCACATGAGGTGATCGAGGGTGAAAAGACACACCTCGATTTTGCTCGAAAAGAATTGGAGAAGAATCACTATTCTCCAAAAAGAAGGTGGATCTGGCCAAGGGTCACGTCATATCTCTTGACGGTTGATCACCCTACCGGAGCGAATTCCTCAGGGTGAGGCTCCGTCACATCCCCGCCACCGGCGGGTAGTGATAAAGACGTGGCCTCTTCTTGCAGCACTGTTTTGGAGGTTTTCGCCATTGATGATCAAAGGAAGAGAGAATTAGGGTTATATGCGGTATGAGAATTGTGAAGCAAAAGGATTTTATGAAGAAGATGCAAGAGTAAAGAAGAAGTTTTGAGTGAAAAGTTTTGAATGAATATAAGGGTTTGAATACTTATAACCAGGTAATGATGTTTCAAAACTAGTAGTGGCCGACCAACGACTAACATGCATTTAATGCTTTGGTAACTGAACCGACAGGACGTTTGTCACATATGTCATAATCGGGCTCTTCGATGACGTCGTCACCCACTGTGATGACCCAAAAAGTCATCTTTAAATTTAATAATTATTTCTGTGTTCTAAAAACTCGAAAAAAATTATTCATTATTCCTCGACTTGCGTGCGCAGTCCACAAATTTTTTCGAAAAGTGTTTATATGAAACATTGATTAAAATGTGTAATATAGCTTTAAAACTCAACTAAGTTGACTTTGGTCAACATTTTGAGCAAACGAACCCGGATCAGTGTTTTGATAATTCCGGTAGGTCCGTATCATGATTTGGGACTTGGGCATAAGCCCGAAATTTAATTTGGAGGTCCCTAACTCAAGTTTTGGCCATTTAACAAAAACTAAAAATTTAAAGGCAAAAGATTTCCAAAGTTGACCACGGATGTGACTTTTTGATATCGGAGTCAGAATCTGATTCTGAAAATTGGAATAGCTCCGTTATGTCATTTAAGACTTGTGTGCCAAATTTGAAATCATTCCGGAATCATTTAATATGTTTCGGCACAAGTTTTGTAAATGGAAAAGTTTGAAACTCTTAAGTCCGAATCAAGGTGTGAATGGTAATTTCGTTGTTATTTGATGTGATTTGAGATCCCGAGTAAGTCTGTATTATGTTACAGGACTGGTTGGTATAATTGAACGGCATCCCGAGTGATTCCGTGAGCTTCGGGGTAAGTTTTGAGCGAGTTTGGACATTTCGACACTCTAATGTTGTTCTAGAACTTTTGGAAAAGTGCGGACCGCAGAGGAAAAGTGCAGACCGCACAATTTTGAGTGCGGCCACACTTCAGAGGAAAAGTGCAGACCGCAGAGTATAAGTGCGGACCATACAATTTTGTGTGCGGCCGCACTTCAGAGGACAAGTGCGGACTGCACAATTATGTGTGCGGCCGCACTTCAGTGGTTCTGCAGGTTCGATGGTCCGACTTTGGAGGCTTATATCTTTTAATCCACAATGAATTTGAAGATTGAATCTAGTTTCCGGAAAGGTATAGCATTAATCATTTGGACATTTGTACAGAAAGTTATGGGCATTTTACTGAAGCCTGGTAAGCTACCACAGTGAAGTGCGGCAGCACTCAAAATTATGCGGCCGCAGAACTTGAAAATGTGCGGCAGCACTTGAAAATGTGCGGACCGCACATTGGGAAATTAGAATTTTGTACTATATAACCGAGGGTTTGGGTATTATTTCACATTTTGGACTTTGGGAGCTCGGTTTGTGATGATGTTTCGTGGGTTTTCAAGAAATTCATTTGGGTAAGTGTTTCTTATCCTATATTGATTATATTCCATGATTCCATACTCATTTACATCATGAATCCGTGAATTTATGGAAGAAAAATTAGATTTTTATAAAATCTTCCAAAAATGTAAAATTAAGATTTGAAGGTCAATCCGATGTGGGAATTTGATAATTTTTGTATGGTTGAACTCGCATTTGAACGGGTGTTCGAATTTTCTAAGTTTTTTCGGGATTCGAAACGTGGGATCCACTGTTATTTTTTAGATGAATTTCGGATTTGAGTCCGAAAAATTTGTAATTTCATACGAAATTAATTCCTACGATTTGTATTGAGTATATTGAATTGTTTATGACTAGATTTGAGGATTTCGGACACGAATTTGCGAGGAAAAGGTTTATTGAAATCTTGAATTTGGTTGCAAGCGAGGTAAGTGTCGTGGTTCACCTTGACTTGAGGGAACAGAACCCTTGAATGATTTGTTATATGAAATTCATGTGAACGACATATAGGTGAGGTGACGAGTGTCTATACGTTGTCAAATTTATTTGTTTGCATAATTATTTAAACATCATAAATTATTTTTAAGACACAAATTAATTGTTATAATAATTGTTTCTCCCATATTCCTTGTCTAATATTAATTGCTGAATTCATGCAATAATTGTTTTATCCTTATTTGATTTATGTGTCTTAATTGCTACTTGACATTTAGCATATTAAATATGAAATTATTTATTTTCTCCCTGATTTCCACAATTAATTGCTACTTGTCATTACTTTTTCCTAAATAATTTATAAATATTGTGTGCTTTGTTGCCAAATAATTTCTTATTGAATGTGGTATTTATGGGAGTATTTTTATTATATTTAATAATTGTTAATTTATATTGTTGGAGCGGGTTGCATGCCGCAACGAAAATGAAAAGTAATATATTGGGGGATCGGGTTGCACGCCATAACTGATTATATTTTTAAGATTATATTGTTGGAGCGGGTTGCACGTTGCAACCGAAATTTCTTGAAGAATTATATTGTTGGAGCGGGTTGCAGACCGAAATTTATTGAAGAATTATATTATTGGAGCGGGTTGCATGCCGCAACAGAAATTTATAGAAGAATTATATTGTTGGAGCGGGTTGCACGCCGCAACGAAAATTTATTGAAGAATTATATTGTTGGAGCAGGTTGCACACCGCAACGGAAATTGATTGAAATAATAATTGGTTATGATTGTCGAGTGGCTTCAACTATTGAAATGAGTTACCTGTTTTATTTCTATTAAGGTTGTTATTACTATTATTGCGTACAGGTTAATGTAAGTGACCTGCCTTAGCCTCGTCACTACTTCGTCGAGGTTAGGCTCGACACTTACAGAGTACATGGGGTCGGTTGTACTCATACTATACTCTGCACTTCTTGTGCAGATTTCAGAGTTAGTCCCAGCGGTGTACTGTAGATTTGCTCGGATTCAGCTACCAGTGGAGACTTGTGGTATAGCTGCAGGGCGTTCGCAGCTCTGAAGTCGCCTTCTACTTTATTTTAGCTGTGTGTTTTCTTTCAGATAACTTTATTTTATTCAGACCCTTATTTGTATTATTCTAGAAGCTCGTGCGCTTATGACTCCAGTTCTGGGATGGTATTCAAACATTGCTATTATTATGGATTATTCACTTTACTTCAGATTTTATTTTCTCATTATTTATTTGTTATTAATTAAATTTTAAAAATAATTTTAAAATGGCTAATATTATTCTAACGTTGGCTTGCCTAGCAAGTGAAATGTTAGGCGCCATCACGGCCCCGGAGGTGGGAATTTCGGGTCGTGACACCCACCGAGTCAGAATTCGAAAATTCATATTGTTTCTCGTCATCATCTTTTCGAGAAATGAGGGTACTATCTGTATACGGTCAAAATCGAGTTTGCCCTTCGTATTAATAATCGAGATTGGAATATGATAGACTAATATTCTACTTCGTGTAATATCAAGCCATGATCGAAGTTAGGTTACCGAGCTCGAGACCTAGAGGTCGAGAAAAATAGAGGCTGCTCAAGTTCGAGATTGGCCAAGATCGGGATCGGGTTAAATAGAGATCGGTCAAGATCGAGATCGGCTAAGATCAAGGTCCAGCAAATTAGAGACCGGTCAAGATCGAGATCGGCCAAGATCGAGATCAGGCTAAATAGAGACCGATCGAGGCCGAGATCGAGGAAAGCTTATCGAGCCAAAAAACAGAAAGCCGGAATATCCGCAATTGGGCGAGAATCTCGACGGAAATCACGTCGCATATCAATGAGAGGCTAATTAATTAATCTATCATGGGGTTCTTTGCTGTATTTAAAAAATTATATTAAGAATAAAACCTCCCCGCTATATAAAGGGGGGGTCTAATTATTTATAAGGGAGATTCATTCAGATTCATAGAACATAAGGCAATATACTATCTTTTTTCTGGTTTTGATATTTAGTCATATTTTCCTCCTATCAGTTACTCTCCATTCAATTTGAGGGTGATAAAATTTGAAGGCTTGGGCTAATTCATTCATTCGGTTTGCATTCATTTCTTTTACATTTTATTTCGATATTCATTTATATATTTTCTTAATTTGTACCGAATTATACTACATATCCTTAGAAACGCGTATAAATTCAATTGTCATTCATTTTTCGGGTAAACAGGTACACATGCAACGCGCGTATCCTAAGACTAGTTGCTATAAAAAGAGGGATCGAACAAAGAGAATCATTATTTCAAGTTTTATTCTTAAACCTTTTTCAAAAAAAATATATCATTCAATGAAGACTCTGTTAGACATTTTTTCAAGGTTTGACATCAATAAATTTATCTAGGTACCACTTCTCTTGAATGACTAACCTCGTTTAGATTAAAAGGACATAGATTTTGACCGAACAAAATGTCGAGCGAAATGATTCGGTAAATTTTGTGTATACGGTCGAAATCGGGCTTGATTACTACATGACAGATCGGACTCGGAATGCGAGGGGTTGAATATCGATCCTGAGTGTCGTCGAACCAGAACACGAGGTCAGAATGTCCGTCATCGAGAATATTGAGTCCATGATCCCGAAATCGACCCTAACCCTGTAATGACCTAACCAGTCATTTTAACTTTTAGAACCCCGTTCCCTAAAATAAAACTTTCCGTAGGTTCGTGTAATGATTTATGACTTGCGGGGATGGTTGGTTCGGGATTTGGAAGTGTTTGAGGTGAAACCGGAACACTTGGTTCCTTAAGTTGGCCTTAATGTGCTAAGTTTGACTTTGGTCAACATTTTTAGAAAACGACCCCGGAATAGAATTTTGATGATTCCAACAGCTCCGTATGGTGATTTTGGACTTTGGAGCATGATCGAAATTTTATTTGGAAGTCCGTAGTGAAATTAGGCTTGAAATGGCTAAAATAGGAATTTAAAGTTTGAATGTTTGACCGGGGAGTTGACTTTTTGATACCGGAGTCAGAATCCATTTCTGAAATCGAGCCTCAGATCGAGACCCAGATATCGAGCCTCAGATCGAGCCCCAGATATCGAGCCTCAGATCGAGCCCCAGATATCGAGCCTCAGATCGAGCCCCAGATATCGAGCCTCAGATCGAGCCCCAGATATCGAGCCCACGATCGAGGCCTGAGTCGAAGCCAGGGACGAGGCTCAGTATCGAAGCCTCGATCGAAGGTAAGGCTCGAGGGCATGATCGAAGGTAAGGCTCGAGGGCTAGGATCGAGACCCATGCTCGATGCCCTGATCGAAGGCTCAAGCTCGATGCCATGATTGAGGCTATGATCGAAGGCCCAACCTCGACGCCCTGATCGAGACCATGACCGAGGTCCAGGCTCGAGCCTGTGATCGAAGCCCCGATCGAGGCCCAGTTCGAGGACCAATTCCGAAGGCTGCTGGGCAGTTTTATAAAAAGAGGGCATTCGTCCCATTAGACATTTTTGACGAACTTAAGCTTTAGCAGAGACGACTTTTGACAGATTTTCAAGGGAAAAATATTGGGGTAAGTGATTCTAATTCGGATTTGGTCTACATATACAAGTATATCATTGTTTTCACGATTTAATTAGTGTTTTGAGATTTGAGATTTGGAAAAGTTTAGAAATCTCATAGAAACGAAATTTTGAGATTTCGGTATCGATTCGGAGTCGGAATTGAGTGAAACTGGTATGGTTGGACTCGTAATTGAATGGGTTATCGGATTTCATAACTTTCGCCGGACTCCGAGATATGGGCCCCGCAGGCGGATTTTTAATTAATTTCGAGATTTTTATTAAAAATGTAGTATTTCCTTATAGAATTTATTTCCTATAATTTTTAGTGATTGTATCGAATTATTTTGGCTAGATTCGAGCCAGACAGAGTTGGATAATCGTGGAAAAGACAAAATTGTGGATTAAATTGGAGCAAGACGAGGTAAGTCTCTTGTCTAATCTTGTGAGGGAAAAATTACCTCATAGGTGATTAAGATTAAATAATTGTTGCTAATTGTGGGGGCTACGTACTCACGAGGTGACGAGAGTCCGTGCGTAGCTACTATTAATGCTAAAGTCCGGGTAGTTTTGGACTCAAAGCATGTATTACTTGTGTAAATTGTATTCTTTGATTAATTAATATAAATTAATATATATATATGAATATATTGTGAATTGTTTGATAAAGATATTAAAGGATGAAAATCTCATAGGCTTGATTTCTATTTAAATCAATTAATTGTCAAAAGAAATTATTCTCCTCCCAAATTTATCATATAATAAACATACTGTCCTTCCGGAGGCACATAAAAAAATGTCCTCCTTTCTTGTGGAGCGGGCTGAACGCCTCGGCAGGATAGATGCATCTATCGATCGCGCCGCACGTCCCTCGGCAGTGTACACGACACTCTGGATCGGGCCGTACGTCCTCGGCAGAAATCGTGCTTAATAATAATAATTACACGATACTTTAACAAATTATTTCAGCTCGTGAAGCTAATTAATAAATTGAAAAATCCTTGGAATTTAATAAATTATTATTCTTGCTTGTTAAGGAATTAATTGTTACTCCTGTAAATGAGATTTAATTGATAAATTAGAAATTATTTGAGTTGAAGGAATTTAATTAATATATTGAGAATTGTTACATTTGAAGGAATTTGATTATTTCCGCTGAGTAAATAAATTATTTGTAAATTCTGTAAATCATGCTGATTTAAATATCTTAGTTTTATTTCAATTATTATTGACCTATAATGAGTGTCAAAGTCGGCCATCTCGTCTCTACCACTTTGAGATTAGGCTTGATGCTTACAGGGTACACGTTGTTTACGTACTCATACTACACTTACTGCACTTTTTGTGCAGGATCTGAGATAGGTACTAGTGGAGGACCTATCATCACATACTCACATCATCCCGAGGCATAGTGGTGAGCTGCCTTTCTGAGCCATTCTGCAGCTACCAGTGTCTCTTCTGATATTTCTATTTTATCTATTGTATTTCAGACAGTATTTGGAATTTTGTATAATCTACTAGATGCTCATGCACTTGTGACACCGGGTCTTGGCACACACATTAGTAGAAATTAGTATTTTATTATCTTCTTGGAATAAAAGTTTAACCAATGTATGTTTGACTTAGTAGTTGGCTTGCCTAGCTGTAGTGTTGGGCGCCATCACGACCTATAGGCGAAATTGGGTCGTGACAAACCCCAAGTAAGCTCGAGGAAACATTGCCGGTGTAACTAACAGAAGACCGAAATAACAGAAGGCCGAAATATCCTTAACCGGTCAGATATCATGGCGGGAATCTCGGCACGTATCAATAGGGAACCGACAAATCAGCAAACCAGGAGATTTTTACCTTTTATAGAATTGTACCTAAAATAGGACTCCACTACTATATAAAGAAGGTCTGATTACTTATAAACACGCATCCAAAAGTAATATATTATTATTCTCGTCAAGTTCTTGTTATTCTCTTGCTGTTTCTGTTCTGATATCAGAAAAAGAATTTTTGTCTTAAGGGTGGCAAACCTTCAAAGCTAAGACTGTTTAACTTGTGTGGTTAGTATTTACTTATCCATTACTTATTTCAATTGCAATCTAATTTGTCGTTTAATATCAAATTAAATCACGTATTCTTAAAATCACTTATAAATTCAATTGTTATCCGATTTTTGAGGGTAAACATTTTGCACAATGATAAACAACTTATTAACTAGTAAATTTAGGTAGGGAGGGATTAGACTTCATATATCTTTATTGGCATGTAATTGGATGATTTCTCTCACAAATAAAAGAGGTAAACTAGCTAGTGGTTAATAAACACGACTTAAACTACTGCATTACGTGTTTGAATTAATAACTTTTAACTACTGTTTTACTTTCTCACACTAACCTACATAGTTAATGCTACACCATTTCATATGATTAAGCAAGATAAAAAGAAAGAAAATAAAGAAGATTAGTACAGACAAAATCTGAACAACTTTTTGAATTATTTAACTAATTAAGAGGGAAGATATGATTAACATAATTGTTGACATTATTATTAAGATAGGTGATAAAGCATTAACTGATTAGAGAAATACTACTACTACTAATAAACAGTAGCTCTCAAGACTTTAACAAATTGAGAAACGTGATGTTTTTGTGCTTACTAGAGAAAAGACAGGCTTGTCAAGAAAAAATCTCTTTTTAAAGAATAGAAGAAGGATGTTGTATTTACATTGAGAGACAACATAATTAGGTACTTGTCATGCTCTTCTAATTCCCTTATTTAATCATTGTAAATATTACCATCATTAAGATCATCATCACATGCCTAGTTGCCCCTCTCATATCTCATTTTTTTGAACCTGGAATGCTGTTTGCATGCAGGCAAATAAAGAGACAAATTAAAAGGCACTAAAAAAGATTTTAATAGTTTATGATGATCAAAATGATGCATCCTCCAACAATTATTACAGTACATTACCACAGTCCATAGGTATTATGTTTTCCATCTATCTATAGTGATAGTGATCCATCGCCTTGTGCCTAGAAGATGGGCCAGACGCAGCAGAGCGACGACCGGGGAGCGGGTTCCCCACTAGAAGGGGGACAGGAGACGGCCATCTCAAGGCACATCACCGGCCGGTTCATAGTGGAATCCATTGAATGAGCATTCTTTCGCCATCAACGGTTGTGATACGTTGGATAGGATTTTTGAATCCTTAATTAGAGATTTAAATTCGAGTCATGCTAGAAAATATTCGCACATTTCTGATGCTATTATTAGAATCTCTCAATCCTTAATTAGAGGTTTAACATTCGTATCTTGTTAGAAAAAATCTTAGTAGTGAGCGTAAATCTAATGGAACTTGCTAGAGAAAATGTTTTCCTGTTAATGGGACTTATGCGGAGCGAATCCAAATTAGTTTGAGCTCCAAAATGGATATTGGACAATGTAAAATAAAAAATAAAAAATAAAAAAAAAGTATCCTTCATCCTTTTTAATTTGACTTGGTCAATTTACCAAAATCAAATATAGGTATTTGTTTGAAGTGTTGGAGTTTTTGGATTTGCATACTTAATATTTGATTAATTAAGTTGGTGATTTTAATTTTATACTGGAGGAGTGATTTTAGTTGCAAAGGATAGAGAAAGTGATATTTTACAAACTAATTGGTTAACAATAAATCAGGTGCAATTACATGTACAAATTACAGTGACTAAAGCTTCACGTCTCCTAATTAGCTTGGATCAGACACTCATAATAGCAGAATAATATTTACTTTTACAAGATTTGAAAGTTGTTACTACTTTTCCTTTTTCTTTTCTAGAAGTAGTTAATTTGTCTTTTATCTGTTAAATTCTTTGGCTTTAGTCCTTTAAAATTTCTACAGTTTCACTTAACAAAAGGCAATTATGTTTAAATAATTATAAGTTTTAGGTGAAGAGTAATCATAAGCCCAGATAAGCTCAGATATTTGAGGCTGCACATGATCATGAAGGAACAAAAACGGAGTGATTAAAGGCAAAAATCACTAAAATACAATAGCAAGTAAATGATTAAAATAGAATGATGTATGATTAATCTAGTGAAAGAGTGGTTGACCATTTTCTAACCACAGAAAATAAAAGAAAAGAAAAAGAGTAAATTTTGGTCATAAACTGGTGGAACATACCCATCATTCTAATTGCTTTGAATCCTTTCTTCTTTCAAGTAAATGTTTTTCTGTAAACTGTTTATAGAGACAGGACCCTCAATACTTGATTTGAGTCCCGACTAATTCCGACTAATTCCAAGTCACATAGAGAAGTTAACTTTGGGGGTTAAACGTTTGTGTTATTAACGATTCCCTTCTAAGAAAACTCGAGATCTTTGATTAATGATAAAGAAATACTTATCACCCCACCGATCTTTGGTAAGTAAGGGGTTACTAAAACATGTTTTAAGCAAAACCCGCCTCAAGACTTTATTTTTTACTAAAATCTTATATTTCTATGAAACAAACTCAGAATATTAGCACACTACTAGAAAACTGACATATTTCGTCTAAGGCATACCGACCGAAATCGGTCAAAAATTGCTAAATTGGTCGCAAAAGTCAACAAAAATATTTCTAACAACGGAAATAGTGGTCCCATAGCAAAAAAAAAAAATATTCCGACCGATTTCGGTCGGAAATTGGTCAATATTTGACCAACACCTGGTCATACTTGTATATAATGTACAAAAATAATTTTTTATTAAAATCTTTTCAAATTTCCGACCGAATTCGGTCGGAAATTTTGAAATTATTATTTTCCGCCCAAGGCAATTGGTTTTTAATATAACAAAAATTATATATATTTAATTAACCAACCGGAATAAATTATAATTAAATATTTTCGACCGACTTCGGTCGAAAAATAATTTTAAAATAATTAAAATATAAATTTAATAATATTACCGATCGAAGTCGGTCGGTTTTTGTCACCCTTTATATAAATAGCCTTTAAATAAACAATATTTAATATTATTTGATATATATATATATATATATATATATCTTTTAATATAGTATAGATTGGCATGTGTCACGACTCAATTTCACCTATAGGTCGTGATGGCGCCCAACACTACAGCTAGGCAAGCCAACTAATAAGTCAATCGTACATTGGTTAAACTTTTATTCCAAGAAAATAATAAAAATACCAACTTCTACCAATGTGTGTGCCAAGACCCGGTGTCACAAGTGCATGAGCATCTAGTAGATTATACAAAACTCCAAATACTGTCTGAAATGAAATAGACAGGATATAAATGTAAGAAGAGACACCGGTAGCTGTAGAACGGCTCAGAAAGGCAGCTCACCACTATGCCTCGGGATGACATGGGTATGTGATGATAGGTCCTCCACTAGTACCTGCTTCAGATCCTACACAAAAAGTGCAGCAAGTGTAGTATGGGTACGTAAACAACGTGTACCCAATAAGTATCAAGCCTAATCTCAAAGCGGTAGAGACGAGATGGCCGACTTTGACACTCACTATGGGTCAATAATAATTGAAATAAAATTAGGATATTCAAATCAGCATGATTTACAGAATTTACAAATAATTTATTTAATCACCAAAAATAATCAAATTCTTTCAAATGTAACAATTCTCAATATATTAATTAAATTCCTTCAATTCAAATAAATTCTAATTTATCAATTAAATCTCATTTACAGGAGTAACAATTAATTCCTAAACAAGCAAGAATAATAATTCATTAAATTCTAAGGATTTTTCAATTTATTACTTAGCTTCACAAGCTGAAATAATTATTAAAGTATCGTTTAATTATTATTATTATTATTAAGCACGATTTCTGCCGAGGACGTACGACCCGATCCAGAGTGTCGTGTACACTGCCGAGGGACGTGCGGCGCGATCCATAGATGCATCTATCATGCCGAGACATTCGGCCCGCTCCACAAGAAAGGAGGACATTTTCTTATGTGCCTCCGGAAGGAGAGTATACTCATTATAAGATGAATTTGGGAGGAGAACAATTTCTTTTAACAATTAATTGATTTAAACAGACAATCAAGCCTATGAGATTTCCATCCTTTAATATCTTTATCTAACAATTCACAATATATTCATATAGATATCAATTAATATAAATAAATCAAAGAATACAATTTACACAAGTAAGGCATGCTTTGAGTCCTAAACTACCCGGACTTTAGCATTAATAGTAGCTACGCACGGACTCTCGTCACCTCGTGCGTACGTAGCCCCCCCATAATTAGCAACAATTATTTAATTTTAATCACCTATGAGGTAATTTCCCCCTCACAAGATTAGACAAGAGACTTACCTCGTCTTGCTCCAATTTAATCCACAATTTTGCTTTTTCCACGATTATCCAACTTTGTCTCGCTCGAATCTAGCCAAAATAATTCGATACAATCACTAAAAATTATAGGAAATAAATTCTATAAGGAAATACTATATTTTTAATAAAAATTCCGAAATTAATTAAAAATTTGCCTGCGGGCCCCACATCTCGGAATCCGACGAAAGTTATTAAATCCGATAACCCATTCAATTACGAGTCCAACCATACGAGTTTCACTCAAATCCGACTCCGAATCGATACCGAAATCTCAAAATTTCGTTTCTATGAGATTTCTAAATGTTTTTCAAATTTCAATCTGAAAACACTAATTTATGGTGAAAACAATGATATACTTGTATATGTAGACCAAATCCGAGTTAGAATCACTTACCCCAATATTTTTCCCTTGAAAATCTGCCAAAAGTCGTCTCTGCTCAAGCTCAAGTTCGTCAAAAATGGCAAATGGGACGAATGCCCACTTTTTATAAAACTGCCCAGCAGCCTTCGGAACTGGTCCTCGAACTGGGCCTCGATCGTGGCATCGAACATGTGCCTTCGATCGCGGCATCGAACATGTGCCTTCGATCAGGGCATCAAGCTTGGGTCTCGATCCTAGCCTCGAGCCATACCTTCGATCATGCCCTCAAGCCTTGCCTTCGATCGCGGCTTCGATCACATGCTCGAGCCTGGACCTCGGTCATGGCCTCGATCAGGGTATCGAGGTTGGGCCTTCGATCATATCCTCAATCATGGCATCGAGCTTGAGCCTTCGATTGTGACCCTCGATCTTGGGTCTCGATCCTGGCCCTCGAGCCTTGCCTTCGATCATGGCCCTCGAGCCTTGCCTTCGATCATGGCCCTCGAGTTGGACCTTCGATCATGGCTTCGATATACTAGCTCGAGCCTGTACCTCGTCAACCCTGGGCTCGATACCTGGGCTCGATATCTGGGCTCGATCACAGCCCAGAATGTCCAACAGAAGAGGAAATATTGCAGCAGCTTTTAACTCAAATTTTTGATCCGTTAACCATCCGAAACTCACCTGAGTCCCTCGGGACCTCAACCAAATATACCAACAAGTCCTAAAACATCATACGAACTTAGTCAAACCTCTAAATCATATCAAACAACGCTAAAACCATGAATCATACCCCAATTCAAGCTTAATGAAACTAAGAGTTTTTAACTTCTACATTCAATGTCAGAACCTATCAAATCAACTCCGATTGACCTCAAATTTTACACACAAGTCATAAATTACATAACGGAGCTATGAAAATTTTCGGAACTAGATTCTGACTCCGGTATCAAAAAGTCAACTCCCCGGTCAAACTTTCAAACTTTAAATTTCTATTTTAGCTATTTCAAGCCTAATTTCACTACGGACTTCCAAATAAAATTTCGATCATGCTCCTAAGTCCAAAATCACCATACGGAGCTGTTGGAATTATCAAAATTCTATTCCAGGGTCATTTTCTAAAAACGTTGACCGAAGTCAAACTTAGTACATTAAGGCCAACTTAAGGAATCATGTGTTCCGGTTTCACCTCAAATACTTCCAAATCCCGAACCAGCCATCCCCACAAGTCATAAATCATTACAAGCACCTATGGAAAGTTTTATTTCAGGGAACCGGGTTCTAAAAGTTAAAATGACTGATTGGATCATTACATATAGTATAGTATAGTATAGTATAGTATAATATAGTATATGTCACGACCCAAATTTCACCTATAGGTCGTGATGGCACCCAACACTACAACTAGGTAAGCCAACTAATAAGTCAATCGTACATTGGTTAAACTTTTATTCTAAGAAAATAATAAAAATCCCAAAATTAATTAAAAATTCGCCCGCAGGGCCCACATCTCGGAATCCGACGAAAGTTATGAAATCCGACAACCCATTCAATTACGAGTCCAACCATACCAGTTTTACTCAAATCCGACTCCGAATCGATACCGAAATCTCAAAAATTCGTTTCTATGAGATTTCTAAATGTTTTCCAAATTTCAATCTCAAAACACTAATTTATGGTGAAAAAAATGATATACTTGTATATGTAGACCAAATCCGAGTTAGAATTACTTAACACAATATTTTTCCCTTGAAAATCTGCCAAAAGTCGTCTCTGCTCAAGCTCAAGTTCGTCAAAAATGGCAAATGGGACGAATGCCCTCTTTTTATAAAACTGCCCAGCAGCCTTCGGAACTGGTTCTCGAACTGGGCCTCGATCGCAGCATCGAACATGTGCCTTCGATTAGGGCATCGAGCTTGGGTCTCGATCCTAGTCTCGAGCCATACCTTCAATCATGCCCTCGAGCCTTGCCTTCGATCGCGGCTTCGATCACAGGCTCGAGCCTGGACCTCGGTCCTGGCCTCGATTAGGGTATCGAGGTTGGGCCTTCGATCATATCCTCAATCATGGCATCGAGCTTGAGCCTTCGATCCTGGCCCTCGAGCCTTGCCTTCGATCATGGCCCTCGAACTGAACCTTCGATCATGGCCCTCGAGTTGGACCTTCGATCATGGATTCGATACACTAGCTTGAGCCTGTACCTCGTCAACCCTGGGCTCGATATCTGGGCTCGATCACAGCCCAGAATGTCCAACAGAAGTGGAAAAATTGCAGCAGCTTTTAACTCAAATTTTTGATCCATTAACCATCCAAAACTCACCCGAGGCCCTCGGGACCTCAACCAAATATACCAACAAGTCCTAAAACATCATACGAACTTAGTCGAATCTCTAAATCACATCAAACAACGCTAAAACCATGAATCATACCCCAATTCAAGCTTAATAAAACTAAGAGTTTTCAACTTCTACATTCAATGTCGGAACCTATCAAATCAACTCCGATTGACCTCAAATTTTACACACAAGTCATAAATTACATAACGGAGCTATGAAAATTTTCAGAACTGGATTCCGACTCCGGTATCAAAAAGTCAACTCCCCGGTCGAACTTTTAAACTTTAAATTCCTATTTTAGCCATTTCAAGCCTAATTTCACTACGGACTTCCAAATAAAATTCCGATCATGCTCCTAAGTCCAAAATCACCATACAGAGCTGTTGGAATCATCAAAATTCTATTCCGGGGTCGTTTTTTAAAAACGTTGATCGAAGTCAAACTTAGCACATTAAGGCCAACTTAAGGAACCAAGTGTTCCGGTTTCACCTCAAACACTTCCAAATCCCGAACCAACCATCCCCGCAAGTCATAAATCATTACAAGCACCTACGGAAAGTTTTATTTTAGGGAACGGGGTTCTAAAAGTTAAAATGACTGGTTGGGTCATTACATTCTCCACCTCTTAAACAAACGTTCGTCCTCGAACGGGTTTAGAATTATACCTGAAGTGCTGAATAAGTCTGGATATCTACTCCTCATGTTTTCCTCGGTCTCCCAAGTCGCTTCCTCGATTGGTTGGCCCCTCCACTGGACTTTTACTGTAGAAATCCTCTTGGATCTCAACTGGCGAACCTGTTTATCAACAATGGCAATTGGCTCCTCTTCATAACCTAAGATATTATCTAGGTGAACTGTGTTGAAGTCTAACACATGTGATAGGTCGGCATGATACTTTCGTAGCATAGATACGTGAAAAAACGGATGAACTCCCGGTAGGCTGGGAGGCAAGGCAAGCTCATAAGCAACCTCCCCAACTCGTTTCAACACCTTAAATGGGCCTATAAACCTTGGGCTCAATTTGCCCTTCTTCCCGAATCTCATAATTCCCTTCATCGGCGAAACCTTCAAGAGAACTTTTTCACCTACCATAAATGATATATCACGCGCTTTCTGATCCGCGTAACTCTTTTGTCTGGACTGTACTGTACGAAGTCGCTCCTGAATCAACTTTACCTTTTCCAAGGCATCCCTTACCAAATCAGTACCATATAACTTAGCTTCACCTGGTTCAAACCATCCGATAGGTGAACGACATCGCCGACCATATAAAGCCTCAAATGGAGCCATCTCGATGCTGGATTGGTAAATGTTATTATAAGCAAACTCGGCCAAAGGCAGGAAACGATTCCACTAACCTCCAAAGTCAATCACACATGCCCTGAGCATATCCTTCAAAATCTGAATTGTCCTCTCTAACTGTCCATCGGTCTGCGGATGAAAGGTTGTGCTGAGCTCTACACGGGTCCCTAACTCACTCTGTACTGCTCTCCAGAAATGTGAAGTAAACTGAGGACCTCTATCTGATATGATGGAAATTAGCACACCATGCAACCGAACTATCTCCTGAATATAAATCTGAGCCAACCTCTCTGAAGTATACGTAGTCACAACAGGAATAAAATGTGCTGACTTAGTCAACCTGTCAACAATCACCCAAACTGCATCAAACTTCCTCAAGGTCCGCGGTAACCCAACTACAAAATCCATAGTAATTCGTTCCCATTTCCACTCTGGTATAGTCATCTGCTGAAGTAGGCCACCTTGCCTCTGATGCTCATATTTAACTTGCTGGCAATTTAGACATCAAGATACATACTCAACTATGTCCTTTTTCATTCGTCGCCATCAATAATGTTGCCTCAAGTCACGATATATCTTAGTAGCACCTGGATGAATAGAATACCGAGAACTATGCGCCTCTTCCATGATCTTTTTCCTCAGTTCATCCACATTAGGAACACACAGACGATCCTGGAGTCATAGAACACCATCTGCACCAATAGTGACTTCCTTGGTACCACCTCGTAGTACTGTTTCACGAAGAACCACCAAGTGTGGGTCATCATACTGGCGAGCCTTGATCTGCTCAAATAGTGAAGATTTGGCCACAACACATGCAAGAACTCGGCTGGGCTCTGAAATATCCAGCCTCACAAGTCTGTTAGCCAAGGACTGAATATCCGAGGCTAATGGCCTTTCCTCTGCTGAAATGAAAGCCAAACTACCCATACTCTCCGCCTTTCTGCTCAAGTCATCTGCAACCACATTTGCTTTACCCGGATGATACATGATAGTAATATCATAATCTTTTAATAACTCCAGCCATCTACGCTGTCTCAAATTTAGGTCCCTCTGCTTAAACAAATGCTGCAAACTGCGATGATCAGTGTAAACTTCACAAGACACCCCATAAAGATAATGCCTCCAAATCTTAAGAGCGTGAACAATAGTAGCTAACTCCAAATCATGTAACGGATAATTCTTTTCGTGGGGCTTCAGCTGACGTGAAGCATATGCAATAACTTGCCCTTCCTGCATCAATACACAACCCAAGCCAACGCGCGAAGCGTCGCAATACACTGTATATATCCCCGAACCGGAAGGCAACACTAACACTGGTGCTGTAGTCAATGATGTCTTGAGCTTCTGAAAGCTCACCTCACAATCATCGGACCATCGGAATGGAGCACCCTTCTGGGTTAATTTGGTCAAAGGTGCTGCAATAGATGAAAAACCTTCCACGAACCGACGATAATAACCTGCCAAACCCAGAAAACTCCTGATCTCCGTCGCCGAAGTGGGACGATGCCAATTCTGAGCTGCCTCAATCTTTTTGGGATCAACTTTAATACCTTCACCCGATACGATATGTCCCAAAAATGCTACAGACTCTAGCCAAAACTCACATTTAGAGAACTTAGCATATAGCTTTTGTTCCCGCAATGTCTGAAGCACTACTCTCATATGCTGCTCATGCTCCTCCTTACTACGTGAGTAGATCAAAATGTCATCAATGAAGATAATGACAAATGAGTCAATATATGGCCTAAATACCATGTTCATCAGATCCATAAACGATGTCGGGGCATTAGTTAAACCAAAAGACATTACCAGAAACTCATAATTACCATATCTAGTACAGAAAGCAGTCTTCGGAACATCCTAATCCCGAATCTTCAATTGATGGTACCCCGACCTCAAGTCGATCTTAGAGAATACCCTAGCACCCTGTAACTGGTCAAATAGATCATCAATACGCGACAACAGGTACTTGTTCTTAATAGTGACTTTGTTCAATAGGCGATAATCAATACACATCTGCATTGTTCCATACTTCTTTTTCCCAAACAATACTGGTGCTTCCCAAGGCGATACACTCAGTCTGACAAACCCTTTGGCTAGTAACTCTTCAAGCTGTTCTTTCAATTCTTTCGGAGCCATGCGATACGGTGGGATAGATATAGGCTGGGTATCTGAAGCCAAGTCAATACAGAAATCAATATCACGATCATGTGGCATACCTGGAAGATCTGGGGGGAATACATCGGGGAACTCCCGAACTACAGCCACTGAATCAATAGCCGGAGTCTTTGCAGTAGTATCCCGAACATAGGCTAGATAAGCCAAACAACCCTTCTTAACCATGTGTTGAGCATTTATAAAAGAAATAACTCGATTAAATGAACTAATAGGCGAACCTTTCCACTCCAGCTTAGGCAATGCTGGAATAGCCAAGGTAACAGTCTTGGCATGACAATCTAGAATAGCATGATATGGAGACAACCAGTCCATACCCAGAATAATTTCAAAATCGGTCATCTCAAGCAATAGGAGATCTGCTCTAGTTTAATAATCACAGAATGTAATAACAGGACCGGTAGATCGGGTTCACGATAACAGAATCGCCCACAGGAGTGGACACATAAACAGGAGTACTCAAGGACTCACAAGAAACACCCAGGGAGCAAATATAGATGACACATATGAATACGTAGATCTTGGATCAAATAATACTGAGGCATCTTTGCCACAAACAGAAATAATACCTGTAATCACGGCATATGAGGCCTCTGCATCTGGTCTAGCCGGAAAAGCATAGAACTGAGCTGGAGCGCCAACTATCTGGCCTCCGCCTGGCTGACCTCCACCTCTAGGATGGCCCCTACCCATCTGCCCTCCACCTCTGGGTGGTCGGACTACTGGTGGAGCAACTGGTCCGGTAAGCATAGGCTGCTGACCCTGCTGTATTGGTCTACCCCGAAGCCTTGGGCAAAACCTCCGCATGTGACTGGAATCCCCGCACTCGTAATAACTATTCGGTGCAATGGGCTGCTGACTAAGTGTCTGGCCCTGGGGACCCGAATACCCACGGAAAGAACCCTGAATAGCTGGTGGGCGATAAGAACTCTCTGGTATAGCACTAAAATAAGGTCGTACTGGAGCACCTCGAGGAGGTGGTGGTGCTGGATATGGGGGTCTGCTGGACTGTCCCCTCACGAACTTACCTCTTCCCCCGGACGGAGCACCTCTGAACTCTCCAGAGTACCTGAACCGCTTATCTCTCATAATCTGCTCTCGGCTCCGCTGACGTACACCCTCAATCCTCCGGGCTATCTCCACAACTCGCTCATAAGAAGTACCCATCTCAACCTCTCGAGCCATAGTGGCCTGAATACCAGTATGTAAACCGGCTACAAACCTTCGCACTCTTTCCGCCTCAGTAGGGAGTATCATTAGTGCATGGCGAGATAATTCAGAAAACCTCGCCTCATAATCAGTCACTGACATCTGACCCTGCTGGAGCTGCTCAAACTGAAACCACAACTCTTTCCTCTAGGAGGGTGGAATATACCTGTCCAAGAAGATACGGGTGAACATGTCCCAAGTCATGGGAGGAGAATCTGCTGGTCTGCCAAGAGCATAAGACTGCCACCATCTACGGGCTCTACCCTCTAGTTGAAAAGTAGCGAAATCAACCCCATGGGATTCCAATATCCTCATGTTGTACAGTCTATCCTTGCAACGATCAATGAAATCCTGTGGATCCTCATGTCGCTCACCCCCGAAGATAGGAGGATGTAGTCTAGTCCATCTGTCCAATAGTTTCTGAGGATCGGCGGCTACAACTGGCCTGGGCTCAGGTGTAGCTGCTGCCACTGGCTGGACTCCACCCACGGGTAGTGCACCCTGGGTCTGATATACAGCAGCTGCCTGTCCATGAGCCTGCGCGGTAGGGGTCTGTGCTCCCCCGTCCGCCTGAGATGTGGCTGGGTCTGCCGGAAATAAATCGGCCTGAGTCATATTGTCCATGAATCGCAGCATACGACCCATGACATCCTGAAATCCCGGTGCAGATGTGAAGTCCACCGGAGCTGGCTCTGCCACAGGCACCTCACCCTGCTCCTCAATAATGGGATTCTCTGCTGGATCCATTGGCAGCATAACCGGAATAGTCCTGGGACGTCCTCGCCCTCTACCACGGGCTGGAGCCCTCCCTCGGCCTCTGCCTCTAGCAACCGGGGGAGTAGCTCTTCCCTGGTCTGGAATCTTATTAGAGCGTGTTCTCACCATCTGTGAGAGAATAAGAGAAGGATATTTAGTACCACATCAATTGCATGATAGAATATGAAGAAAGGTAGTTTCCCAACACCATATAGCCTCTCGAAGATAAGTACAGATGTCTCCGTACCGATCCGCAAGACTCTATTAGGTCTGCTCATAACTTGTGAGACCTACGTGAACCTAGTGCTCTGATACCATGTTGTCACGACCCAAATTTCACCTATAGGTCATGATGGCGCCCAACACTATAGCTAGGCAAGCCAACTAATAAGTCAATCGTACATTGGTTAAACTTTTATTCCAAAAAAATAATAAAAATACCAACTTCTACCAATGTGTGTGCCAAGACCCGGTATCACAAGTGCTTGAGCATCTAGTAGATTATACAAAACTCTAAATACTGTCTGAAATGAAATAGACAGAATATAAATATAAGAAAAGACACTGGTAGCTGCAGAACGGCTCAGAAAGGCAGCTCACCACTATGCCTCGGGATGACGTGGGTATGTGATGATATGTCCTCCACTAGTACTTGTCTCAGATCCTGCACAAAAAGTGCAGCAAGTGTAGTATGAGTACGTAAACAACGTGTACCCAGTAAGTATCAAGCCTAATTTCGAAGTGGTAGAGACGAGATGGCCGACTTTGACACTCACTATGGGTCAATAATAATTGAAATAAAATTAGGATATTCAAATCAGCATGATTTACAGAATTTACAAATAATTTATTTAATCAGCGAAAATAATCAAATTCCTTCAAATGTAACAATTCTCAATATATTAATTAAATTCCTTCAATTCAAATAAATTCCAATTTATCAATTAAATCTCATTTACATGAGTAACAATTAATTCCTAAACAAGCAAGAATAATAATTCATTAAATTCTAAGGATTTTCCAATTTATTACTTAGCTTCACAAGCTGAAATAAATTATTAAAGTATCGTGTAATTATTATTATTAAGCACGATTTCTGCCGAGGACGCACGGCCCGATCCAGAGTGTCGTGTACACTGCCGAGGGACGTGCGGCGCGATCCATAGATGCATCTATCCTGCCGAGGCGTTCGGCCCGCTCCACAAGAAAGGAGGACATTTTCTTATGTGCCTCCAGAAGGAGAGTATATTCATTATAAGATGAATTTGGGAGGAGAACAATTTCTTTTAACAATTAATTGATTTAAACAAACAATCAAGCCTATGAGATTTTCATCCTTTAATATCTTTATCTAACAATTCACAATATATTCATATAGATATCAATTAATATAAATAAATCAAAGAATACAATTTACACAAGTAAGGCATGCTTTGAGTCCTAAACTACCCGGACTTTAGCATTAATAGTAGCTACGCACGGACTCTCGTCACCTCGTGCGTACGTAGCCCCCCCATAATTAGCAACAATTATTTAATTTTAATCACCTATGAGGTAATTTCCCCCTCACAAGATTAGACAAGAGACTTACCTCGTCTTGCTCCAATTTAATCCACAATTTTGCCTTTTCCACGATTATCCAACTCTGTCTCGCTCGAATCTAGTCAAAATAATTCGATACAATCACTAAAAATTATAGGAAATAAATTCTATAAGGAAATACTATATTTTAAATAAAAATTCCGAAATTAATTAAAAATTCGCCCGCGGGGCCCACATCTCAAAATCCGGCGAAAGTTATGAAATCCGACAACCCATTCAATTACGAGTCCAACCATACCAGTTACACTCAAATCTGACTCCGAATCGATACCGAAATCTCAAAATTTCGTTTCTATGAGATTTCTAAATGTTTTCCAAATTTCAATCTCAAAACACTAATTTATGGTGAAAACAATGATATACTTGTATATGTAGACCAAATCTGAGTTAGAATCACTTATCCCAATATTTTTCCCTTGAAAATCTGCCAAAAGTCGTCTATGCTCAAGCTCAAGTTCGTCAAAAATGACAAATGGGACTAATGTCCTCTTTTTATAAAACTGCCCAGCAGCCTTCGAAACTGGTCCTCGAACTGGGTCTCGATCGCGGCATCGAACATGTGCCTTCGATCAGGGCATCGAGCTTGGGTCTCGATCCTAGCCTCGAGCCATACCTTCGATCATGTACTCGAGCCTTGTCTTCGATCGCGGCTTCGAACACAGGCTCGAGCATGGACCTCGGTCATGGCTTCGATCAGGGTATCGAGGTTGGGCCTTCGATCATATCCTCAATCATGGCATTGAGCTTGAGCCTTCGATTGTGACCCTCGATCTTGGGTCTCGATCTTGGCCCTCGAGCCTTGCCTTTGATCATGGCCCTCGAGCCTTGCCTTCGATCATGGCCCTCGAGCCTTGCCTTCGATCATGGTCCTCGAGTTGGACCTTCGATCATGGCTTCGATACACTAGCTCAAGCATGTACCTCGTCAACCCTGGGCTCGATATCTGGGCTCGATCACAGCCCAGAATGTCCAACAGAAGAGAAAAAATTGCAGCAGCTTTTAACTCAAATTTTTGATCCGTTAACCATCCGAAACTCACCCGAGTCCCTCGGGACCTCAACCAAATATACCAATAAGTCCTAAAACATCATACGAACTTAGTCGTACCTCTAAATCACATCAAACAACGCTAAAACCATGAATCATACCCCAATTCAAGCTTAATGAAACTAAGAGTTTTCAACTTCTACATTCAATGTTGGAACCTATCAAATCAACTCCGATTGACCTCAAATTTTACACACAAGTCATAAATTATATAACGGAGCTATAAAAATTTTCGGAACTGGATTCCGACTCTGGTATCAAAAAGTCAACTCCCCGGTCAAACTTTCAAACTTTAAATTCCTATTTTAGCCATTTCAAGCCTAATTTCACTACAGACTTCCAAATAAAATTCCGATCATGCTTCTAAGTCCAAAATCACCATACGGAGCTGTTGGAATTATCAAAATTCTATTCCGGGGTCATTTTCTAAAAACGTTGACCGAAGTCAAACATAGCATATTAAAGCCAACTTAAGGAACCAAGTGTTCTGGTTTCACCTCAAACACTTCCAAATCTCGAACCAACCATCCCCGCAAGTCATAAATCATTACAAGCACTTACGGAAAGTTTTATTTTAGGAAACGGGATTCTAAAAGTTAAAATGTCGGGTTGGGTCATTATAGTATAATTAATAAAAAATTATTTTTGTACATTATATACAAGTATGACTAGGTGTTGGTCAAATATTGACCAATTTTCGACTGAAATCGATCGGATTTTTTTTTGTTGTGGGACCACTATTTCCGTTTTCAGAAATATTTTTGTTGACTTTTGCGACCAATTTAGCAATTTTCGACCGATTTTGGTCGGTTTTTATTTCCGACCGATTTCGGTCAGTATGGCTTGGACGAAATATGCCAGTTTTCTAGTAGTGTGCTAATATTCTGAGTCTGTTTCATAGAAATATAGGATTTTAGTAAAAAATAAAGTCTTGAGGCGGGTTTTGCTTAAAACATGTTTTAGTAACCCCTTACTTATCAAAGATCGCTGGGGTGGTAAGTATTTTTTTATCTTTAATCAAAGATCTCGAGTTTTCTTAGAATGGAATCGTTAATAACAGAAAACGTTTAACCCCCAAAGTTAACTTCTTTATGTGACTTGGAATTAATCGGGATTAGTCGGGACTCAAATCAAGTATTGAGGGTCCTGTCTCTATAAACAGTTTACGGAAAAACATTTACTTGAAAGAAGAAAGGATTCAAAGCAATTAGAATGATGGGTATGTTCCACCAGTTTATGACCAAAATTTACTCTTTTTCTTTTCTTTTATTTTCTGTGGTTAGAAAATGGTCAACCACTCTTTCACTAGATTAATCATACATCATTCTATTTTAATCATTTACTTGCTATTGTGTTTTAGTGATTTTTGCCTTTAATCACTCCGTTTTTGTTCCTTCATGATCATGTGCAGCCTCAAATATCTGAGCTTATGATTACTCTTCACCTAAAACCTATAATTATTTAAACATAATTGCCTTTTGTTAAGTGAAACTGTAGAAATATTAAAGGACTAAAGCCAAAGAATTTAACAGATAAAAGACAAATTAACTACTTCTAGAAAAGAAAAAGAAAAAGTAGTAACAACTTTCAAATCTTGTAAAAGTATATATATATATATATAAGTTTTATAAGATGTACATATAGTCAGAGGCGGATGCAGTGTATTGATTACGGGTTCAACTGAACCCATAACTTTTGACGCGGAGAAAAAATTTGTATGTAAAAATTCATTAAAATTACAAAAATAGTAGATATGAACCCATAACTTTAAATATTGAACCCATAAGATTTAAATCCTGGATCCGCCTCTGCATATAGTATAGTTAAAATGTAATCATAATTTTATTCACTTGAAATAATGTTTTATTGATTTATGGAATCCTTATTTAATGCACTCTTTTTTTCATAAAAAAGAAAGAAACAAACAAACAATAAAATTGATAGATTAGTAAATAAATATTCCACGGGAAGAGAAGTAGTAGGTTTTTCCATGGAAAAATAATTTTTTATTATAATTTTTCAAATATTCCCACCGATTTCGGTCGGAATTTGAAATTATTTTCTTATCCCACATCGGTTGAAATGGAAAAATAATTTTTTATTAAAACTTTTCAAAAATTCCGACCGATTTCGGTCGGAAATTGGGAAATACTCTTGTCCCACATCGGATGAAAGATATGAGTTTTTCCATCTTATAAGTTGAGCTTTGATGCATATAGTCCAACAGTTGTGGACTAACAAAAAATAAGCAAATATAGGAAGAGTTGTAGTTAATGCTTAGTAATAAGATTTAATATTCTATATTTAGAATTAGAATTCAATAAAATAATAATGATAATATATACTAGTATTAATTACTAATATAGTAATAAGATATAATATTGTGGTGCTATGATATCTCGGGCTGGGGAGTATACATGCGATACAAAAAAATATATATCTGGAATATTTCTAAAATTATTATATATTTAAAATTCCGACCGATTTCGGTCGGTATTTTGAATTTTTTTTTAAAAACTAATTCCGACCGGTTTCGTTTGGTATTTTAAAAATTAAATTAAAAAAAATTAATTTATACCGACCGATTTCGGTCGGTAAATGTAGTTTGACTGTCAGTCAACGCATTGAAATTTCCGGCCGATTTCGGTCGAAACACCTTAGCGACTATCATTTTTCTGACTAATTAAAAGCGGCCGGAAATCGGTCGCTTTTTCTCAATTTCCGACCGATTTCGGTCGGTTTTCCTAGACGAAATTAGTCAGTTTTTTAGTAGTGGCATTTTATATTTGAATGTAGAACTTTAATTATATAAAGCATCTTCGAGCACCTCATATCACTACTGAAAAATTGGTCTACGGTAACGCATGAAAAACCGTTTCCACAGACCGTTAAACTGTTGCCATAGCGATATTGTTACGGTGTACAACCCATTCCATCAGCCCGCGTGCCCATAGGTCTATAGGAACGGTTCTTGCAACGGTTTGCATCGTCGTGACTATAGATACGTCTATCACAACGGTTTTCCCTTTCTCTATTGGAACGATTATTTTTTCCAATTGGAACGGTTTAAAACCATTACTATATTGTTTATACAACGGTTCTTAATTGTTACCATATTATTTAATGCAATACTTATGTAAGCTATTATTACGGTTATGTATGGATATAACAACAGTTTCTTAAATTATCGTAACCGTTATATTTGTATTTGGAACGATTTATAGATCATTTTGGAACAGTTTATAGGACTTATTACAACAGTTTGCATTGTCTAATGGAGCGTCATTAGTGTCTTATTGCGATGGTTCTGGTAGGTTATTGTATCAGTTCAGTTAAAACCAAAATATAGCACCTGTTATAAATAAATATTTATATATATAATAAATTATAATAACACTAAAATTTAAATACATCATAAAATGAAACTATTAATAATATAAAATTACCCATCAAGCAAATAATATCCATAAAGCAAATGTTCTACCCCAAGTGCATAAGTTTAGTACATTTCAAGAGAGTAAGTTTCAAAAATATTGATAACAAAAGATTCCTAGAACATTCATCTATAACAATTCAAAATTCATCTCAAGTAAGGTCTAGCTCTTCATTGCATTCATCATCCATTTCTTGATCTACTCCACCTACAAAATAGGATAAATAAAGTCATTATACCCTTCAAGAGAATCCAGTTTAAGAATACTGATAGCACAAATTGCCATGAAAAAAGAAAAGAACATGAAAAGGTAACATAAAAAATTCAGAATGCTTGGAGAAAGTGTAAGAATTAACCTCCTATATAATTTGTTATCACATGACCAACCCATAAGAGAAACCAAATGTTAAAGACACACGTGAAAAGCATCTGAGAGTTCCAAAGTCTTTTTGGTTAAAACCAACCCACTGCCAGCAGTGAAGCCTCACCAAGTAATAGGATTGTTCCCAAAATCACATTCAGATATTGATCGCTATTGAAATATAAAATCCAAATTTATGACAAAGTTACACTAATGCAGATAATCTCATTACATATGCTTCCAGTAACTCTGCATAAGCCAGTTGTTATACCAATCGGCGACCACCACAAAGATTGTATATTCAGATAAAACCAATAAAACAATAACTTCATGTTAAAATAATAAGTGAGGTGGGAGGTGTTAACTTAAAAATGTAGTCTTTTTTATGAGGAACTTAAAAATGCAGTCTTTCTTGTTGAGTCCTTTACTTTAGCTCCTAATTCTTGCAAGCATTCAATTAATTCATGTTTACTAATTCTTGCAATCTGGTGCAATTACAGCTGAAGCAACTGATGTTTTTTAAAAAGCTGGACATGAAAGTGTTCAAATTGCTGCAAATTCCAGTAGCAATTCTGCTGGGAATCTTGATGCATTTGTAGCTAGATTGAATGCCTATAAATTGAGCAACAATGAGGAGAAGAATGTGGAGGAAGGCTGGAGCACAGTAGCTTGCAAAAAGACTGCTGCAACACTAAATTCTGCTAGTCGTGACAAGGTTTTGGAAATTTCTACTGTAAATGTGGTTGATAAGGGGGCACGCTGATACAGTAACATCAATGTCCCAACATGTACAACAACTCAAATGTTGAGATTGGACAGTGGTTAATCGTTCTCATACACCACCTAGCACAACAGAGACCCTAGGGAATAGAAATCAGATTGTTGCAGCAAGTTCAGCAGCTGCACAATGTGATGATTCGAATAAATCAGACGCTCAAACACGTTTTAAACTTTGAACAATTAGCATAAATATACTGTGGGGATTTTGCAGCGGAAGGAGGTAAGTGCAAGTTCAAAAAATAAGTAAGAGAGCTTTCCAGGCGGTGCAAAAACCTAGCAAATCGTGAATAATTCTGGTGTTCCAGTAGATGTGTCAAAAGTCATGTTCCAGTTGGTGTTATCAAGGCAGTGGTATCTACTGAAGCCACACCAACACTGCAATTCTCGAGTCTAGAATTAACTAAAATGATCAAGGAATTCCAGGCAACTATGTTGATGCATACCACTCCCCCAATCGAACTTTCCACCCTAGTAAATTGGATATTCTAAAATCAATTAACTTTATAGTAATAATTGAATATAAATAAGACTTTTAACCCAGAATATATTCTCTCTCATGCAACAACTTTACCAATTAGCACAGAATTACGCAGCGACTATACAACAACAAAGAGCCTGCAAGGTAACATAAATAATATGCATCATTGTAATGACACTAGCTAAGCAACCACAAAATTACGCAGCGACTAAGTGCCATAGGCAAAGTAAAAAAATTACTAGACTATTCAGACTTTGCGAGAGAGAGAACGAGAGAAGTGGTAGAAGAAGCAGCACAAGGAAGGAGGAGAAGAAGAAGAAATAGAAGAAGATGTATAACATTTGGTACATACTGACCTTGATTGATACTACCAACATATGGTCGATTGTTTAGTTGAACAACAACTTGTTGTGCAGAGGAAGCTTCTACAGGTGAACATGCACTGAACCTTAGCATGTCAGGATCAAGTCGCAAATCTAGATTCAGACGCTGAAGTCGTGCGACGACGTTCATTATAATATTTTGTTCCATAGCACCCTTTTGTTCGTTCAACTTTTCCTACATTCTTTGTTGCATTCTCTCTTCGATTTTCTCCATTTTCTGTTGCATCTTCACACCAGTAGTATCTAAAAAAGATCCAAGATTCCCTTTTTGCCCTTTTAATACAGTCTTGGTAACCCCTCGTCCATACAAGCTCACGCGACCTGGATGTTCATGTCCCATGACTGATGCAAAAATGTCTACTGAATGACTGCCATCTTCACTTTCTTAAGTTGATTGTTGTAACGACCCGGTCGGTCATTCCGAGAGTTGTAGCCCTGTTTTCCCCATTTCTACTTATTTATGTGTTGTTCAGCTGTATTGAGTCGTATCGAGTTGGTAGGTTTGGGTTCAGAGTAGTTTTGGAGTAAAATGAGACACTTAGTCTCTTAGTTAGAAAGCTAAGTAAGAAAAGTCAATCGGAAGTTGACTTATGAGTAAACGATTTTGGACTTGGATTTTTATGATTCGGTTAGCTTCGTTGAGTGATTTTAGACTTAGAAGTGTGTCCGGATTGTTATTTGAGGTCCGTGGTAGAATTAGGCTTGAATTGGCGAATGTTAGAAATTTGGCGATTTTGGTCGGCAGTGGAAAAATTAGGTATCGGGGTCGAAATGGAATTTCGGAAGTTGGAGTAGGTTCGTAGTGTCATTTGTGATGTGTGTGCAAATTTTGAGGTCATTCGGACGTGGTTTGATAGGTTTCGGCGTCGTCGGTGAATTTTGGAAGTTTAGAAGTTCTTAGGCTTGAATCCGAGGTTGAATTGGTGTTTTGGTGTTGTTTTGGGCGTTCCGAAGGTTCAACTAAGTTCGGGTAGTAGTATATGGCTTGTTTGAATTATTGGTTGAGGTCACGAGGGGCTCGGGATGATTTCGGATGGGTATCGGGGAGTTTGGAAGTTGGAAGTTTCATAAGATTAAAGTTTCAAGTGAGTTCGCACAATACCTAACTTCAAACGAGCATAACTCTTATGATATTAATGTGTATTACCTATCAAACGAAAGGTCTATGTGTCTGGTTTCCAAGAAGTTATGACTAAATTACCAAAGTTTGGAAAAGTGCAATTCTTCGATCGCAGAAGTAGTTATGCGACCGCAAAATGGTCGCAGGCCTGTCTAGTGAAGCCCATTTCTGGGCATCGATTTTACGGTACATTTTGCGACCCGCATACCCATTCTGCGGTCCATTATGCGACCGCAGACCTATTTTTGGAGGGTTAATTTTTCTATTTTTATAACCCGAACCCATTTTGATAAATAGGCTTTGGGACTCATTTTGGAGCAAAAATCTAACCTTTTTTTTTAGAGAAGGGAGATTGTTCTAGAGAGAGGAAGAAGCTCAAGTTCTTTGTTCATCAAGATCTTGTTCAAGCTTTGAAATCCAACAAGAAAATATCACAAGATCTTCACCCAAGAGGTAAGGTTCTAACCCCTAGTCTTCAATTTCGAGTTTGGTTAAAGATGGGTGATTAAGAGTATGATTCTTGGGTTTAATAGTATCATTTATACATATCAATAAGGTTTATGGAAAGATTGTTGAGTTCAAATGGGTATAGATTGGGTTGAAAATGGTAGAAATCTTCAAAGATTTTAATTAAAGATTTGAGGGTCGAGTTGATGTCGGAATTTGGTAAAATTTATATGGTTAGACTCGGGTGAGGACGAGGTTTGTTATTCTGCCATTTTTGACTGGTTTTGAGACGTGGGACCGGGGGGCGGGTTTTGATCGATTTTGGATTTTTGGCATATTTATGTAGTTTTATTGTGAAATTCAATTCTTTAGCCTATGTTGATAGTAGTATTCTGATTTTGGTTAGATTCGGAGCTTTTGAAGACCGAGTCCAGAGACAAGTGCATCCCGGAGTAGGATTTTACGCTGCTAAGGTAGTAACTGTTTTAACTCTGGCTTTGAGGGTATAAACCCGGAGATTTGACATCACGTGATTGTTTGGAAGTGACACCCACGCTAGGTGACGGGTGTGCACCGCGAGGGATTGAGACTTAGTCCGTCCCATGAGGCCTAATGGCTATTATCTGTGGTTATGCGTTTATTTATTCTTGAACTTGTTTGCCTTCATGTTAGAGATCATGCTTAGGCTTTATTCATGCTCACATTATTTGCACTCAGTCATAGATATTATTGTACATATTTACCTCAGTCCCTATTATTTTATTGATATGCTATGATACTTGACGTGGGTTGTGTTTCCCTTAATTATTGATGATGGTGAGGCTAGGGAGGTACATGACTGAGTGAGGCCGAGGGCCTGTTGTGAGATATTTGATTGAGGCACGTGAGTTGTCCTTGCGGATCCAAGAATTTATATTATGGCACGTAATATGTCCGTGCAGCATGTGAGTTATCTGTGCTTAGCGCTTGGGCTTTGGGAGTCCCTCCGGAGTCTGTACAAACCCCAGTGAGCGCAGGTACCTATTGAGTGTTGAGTGCTGAGTGTCGAGTGCTGAGTGATGGAGTGACATCGCTGTGAGGTTGCATTTACTTTTGTTGTTGCTGCATTTACCTGTTAATTTCTTTGTGGCATTTGTTGGTTTTATGGAATTTACCTGTTTATTCATGTTTATTGTAAATTGTAAAAATAAATAATTGGACTGTTTTGCTTAGCTCGTCACTACTACTCAGTTCTTTAGTTATTTCTGTTACTACTGAGTCGGTTGTACTAATACTACACCCTGCACTTTATGTGCAGATCCAGGTGAGTTAGAGCACGACGATCGTTGAGTTCATGCCGGCTATATTTGGAGACTGCAAGGTAGCTGCTAGCGTCTGCATGACCTTGTTACTCCTTTTATCATTTCTTCTTTTGGACTGTATTGATAGTTAGATAGTTTTATTTCTTAGTTTATAGATTTAGACTCTCATGACTTAGTGACACCCCGATGTTTGGGGCTCGTTTACGTATTTTCTATAATTATATTTAGAGTTGATTTAGTTTATGAAAGATTCAAATGTTCGAAATATTTTATGAAATTCTTATAATTGATTTAGTAGTAATATTTTGGGAAATATGCTTGCTTTGTAATACGATAGGCGCCATCACGACATGGTTAGATTTTGGGTCGTGACAATTGTATTCTCTCCATTTCAGCCTACAAACCAAATGCGAGAGAAAAAAGTTTAAGTAAATAAAATTGAATCAATAATTAAGAAAAAATAAATAATCACGGCAAACTTTAAATTAGAAATTTCGTACAATTTTACTAATCGTATTGTCATATGAGCTTTTGTATACTCGACCAAGTTATATAACCATTGCGGAAAATACCGTCTCTCTCTCTCTCTCTCTCTCTCTCTCTCTCTCTCTCTCTCTCTCTCTCTCTCTCTCTCTCTCTCTCTCTCTATATATATATATATATATATATATATATATATATATATATATATATATATATATATATATATATATATGAGGAAATACTTAATTCCACTTTTGAACTTTGTGATCACAACTGAGCTTGAATTATTAGGGTCGAAATAATCCGGTGTCATGCGGAAGCTAGTAAAGCAAAAAGCTTGAATGACTATAAATCATACAACAAAAGAGAAATATACCAAAAGAGACACAAACATTTAACATAGTTCGGTCAATTGACATACGTCCACAAGCGGAAATGAGTAATTCACTATATAAAATAGAGTGGAAAATATCGAGAGAACAACCTCACAAAGAGGCAAACACAAGTGTCACGCTAACACTTGTTCCGAAATTCTCCCCCCTAAACAAGATTCTCAAACCCCTTATGGCTACGTTGTGGATGATGCTAAATGAGAAGGAAGGGTGCTCAATTTATAGAAGTCTAAACCTTTTCTTACAATAAAAGAGATTAGCCAAATATGAGAGATTTATAATATTCTTCTAAAAGAAGAAAAACCCAATTATGATAAATATTGTCATTTCCTTTTAGAGATAAGAAAACCAAATATGGTAAGAAAATTAGGACAAACACGTGACGTGAATTACAACTTTACAAGCTATATTTCTCTCATGCAAATTAAAAATCACAGATTTATATGAAATTTCGTTGAACAAACAGATCGAATTTAGAAGTTAAAAAGGATTATAAATATATATATCCTGAACAATTGTAACAATTGAGTTCATTGATACTCTGAGTTTAGTAAATACTACTTAAATTTAAAGTACTAGTTCGAATTAGAGTTTGATTTCAACTCAATTAAGTTGCCCATTCTCTTACCCTTTGAGGCATACACAAATTTGCATCAGCAATATCAGCCTATTGCACATATAGTCTCGTGAGTCTAGATTTCAAACTATAGTAATTTATAATTTTATTCCCTGTCTCAAATTAATATTTATTTTGCAATATTCTTTATAAAATATTATTTTTATACATATATAAAGTAATTTTTTTAGCAAGTAGTATCGAACGACACTCCTTAATAACGAGTATCTCCGCTGCAGCGCTGCTTATATTCCCACCGTTGGAGTTAAAGGAGATAAAACAAAGTGGCACTTATTTATTCATAACCTCATTAGTAAGTTGATTGGCAATTTGAACGGTCATCATTGAATCAATCTCATTTCAACAACTTAGAATTTCAGGGTTTCAAAATGGACTATAATTCTTCAAAAAGATTGATAAAATAACATGGCCTTCTTACACTACGTTCAACTGAACTTATAATATTTCAACACGTCATAAATTTATGCGTAAAAATTCATAATAGATATGTACCTATGTTTTTAAAAATATAATGAATTCAATTATAAGAAACTTAGAATCTGAAATCATAAAATTCAAATTTCGGATGTGACTCTACAATCGATTTCTATTGTAAAATGATGCATGAAAAACCCTTGCAATCATTTCGATTGTGGGTGCATGACTGAAAACAACTTCTGCCAGTAATTGAGATGGATTCTTTTTTTCTTCTCCTTTTTTCTTTAAACAGAGGCAATGATGAGAGTCGTTTGACCAAGTTTTGCTTTATATTTACGCCTTTCCTCGTGTGGTCTACTCAATCATTAAGTTTTTGAGCCAAAGGCCGTTTCCAGCTTAGGTAAATAAATTTGATGCTGGATTAAAATTTCTAGATTTATCATCATTAGAATAGGGACAAATGAGCCCAAAACACAAGAAGAAAATGAACATTATTAATGGCTTTAATCCGCCATTGCACAAGATAATGATCCATGATGGCAAATGGGAATTATGGAATCCCATTCTACTACACTTTCTATTAGTTTTATTTGGTTAATTTTCTTATTTTTCTTAATTCTTCTTGATACTTATGAACTGATACTAGTCATGTTCCTCGATTTTGCCTTTTTATTTGGTGTTGGAGTTGAAAGAAAATTGGTTTCTCCCAGATTTCCTTGAGAAGTACGTTAATAATACATAGAGTTGAACAAATCACTGTACCAGCCTTTGGCTCTTCAAGTTGATTCTATTATTATAACTACCCCTCAATCTCAACTAAATTAGGATTAGCTTCCGAGTTATGCATTAAGGGGTCATTTGATTGCCGGTTAGAGTTATGCAGATATTAGTTATACATGTATTAGTTATGCAGGTATTAGTTATGTATGTATTAGTTATGCAGGAATAAGTAATGTAGTGATTAGTTATGTATGTATTAGTTATGCATGAATAAGTAATGCAGGGATTAGTTATGCATGTATTAGTTATGCAGGGATAAGTTATGCAATGTTGAGTTATGTTGGGATTAGTTATGCATGAATTAGTTATGCGGGATTAGTTATGCGGTAGTTATATAAGGATTAGTAATATAAATATAATGTGAGTGTTATTTATTATTAGCTTACTTTATTTTATTAAAATTGTTAGTATAGTTTAAATATATATTTTTAAACAAAAAAATACAAGTTTGAATAAAGGGTATTCTTGTCATTTTGTGTTTTAATACATGTATTACTAATACATGTATAAGTTATTCTACCTTCTACCCTGCATAAATAATACATAGATTCCCTCATAACTTATACATGTATTAGTTATGCGGAAAAGAAAAACATGAACCAAATATTGTATTAGCAATGCTACATTTTATGTGAAAAAAAGGAAAAAACAATCAAACATTGTATAACTTATGCTAGCTTCTATGTGAAGATTATTTTTTCTCCTTCTTTTAATCAAATAATGCATAAAGTTAGCCAAATTTTAATACATATATAACTCTTCTCTAACCGGCTACCAAACGACCCCTTTGTTATTAGGAACTTGTCTAAAATGCTAACAGAGCAAGTTACCACCGAGTCTCTGATTATGCATTAAACCATGAAATGAACTATCATCAGTCGTGTTATAACGTACACTAGCATCTGTCGGGGAAAGTGCAAAGGTAGCCACTAGTTAGAGATGTTTTTACTTTTTAATTACTGTTTAAAATATATTTACTTTTTAACCAGTATTTAATAATTTTTTTATCCGTCCGCACAAAAATACTCATGTGCTAGACATGGATGATGTGTAAATATTAAGGACATGGTGTCCTTAACTTCATGAATCCTGTGTAAATATTAAGGACAAGGACAAAGTGTCCTATATTTGCACCTCCCGTTGTTAAACTTTAGGACATCATGTCCTTAACTTCATATGTGCAGTGTAAATGTTAAGGACATGACGTCCTTAATTTCATGTGTACATTGTAAATGTTAAGGACATAATGTCCTTAACTTGTATTGCACTTTCTGTTGTTAAACTTTAGGACTTCATGTCCTTAACTTCATATGTGCAGTGTAAATGTTAAGGATATGGTGTCCTTAACTTCATGTGTGCAGTGTAAATGTTAAGGACATAATGTCCTTAACTTTATAAGTGTTGTGTAAATATTAATGACATGGTGTCCTTAACTTTATGAATGCTGTGTAAATGTTAAGGACAAAGTGTCCTGTATTTGCACTTTTCGTTGTTAAGTTTTAGGACATCATGTCCTTAACTTCATATGTGCAGTGTAAATATTAAGGACATGACGTCCTTAACTTCATGTGTGCACTATAAATGTTAAGGACACCATGTCCTTAATATTTACACAACACTCATGAAAATAGGGTAAAATATTTTTTCGTCTTAATTTTAATAGAGTAGTGGCTATTTTTGCTCAGCATTAAAAATACTGGATAAAAACTAAATACCATGTTAAAAAATGATTATCCTACGCCATTTCTATGCATCTGTCATGGTTTTGGGCTACAAGAGTTGGGGCCAAAAGACCATAGGTGGACTGAAGCTGGACTTCTTTGGTCCTCAATATTGGGTTTCTTATTTGTTGGGCTCTATACAAGCCCTATGGCATGTCAGGCAATATAGCCCGTTATGTCCTACTGAAGAAGTAATAAAGCTCATTTCCCAGTACAAAGGGGTTGGAATCACAAAATCAGAGATGTTATGGTTAAAGAAAAGAAAGAGATGTTATTTGCTAATGGAGGACTTGAGATAGATGCTATGGATACATGATATACAAATACGGATTTAGAATTTTAACTCAATGATCACGCAATAAACCGTCACTCGTGAAAATAGGTGCAGATTTAGTTACGAATGTATAAATTTTTAAATTTTTGTTTAAATTATGTCAAGTAGTTTGAGTTGAAAGTAGTGGGTGCATCGGCCACTTGACACAAGCAGACTGTTAAATTTTGAAGAACTTGCAGTGCATTTGAAGCGTTACATAATTAAAATAGAGTTCTACAGGGTCTAAATTCCAAATTGAACCAAATACGCTTAGGTGTAATGTCCAGAAATGCAACGTCTTAATCACATTAGAAGCTTTTAAAGTGACTCCTCACAAAGTGACTCCTCACGTACAACTGTTTGACAAAAAAATATAGATCTTGGTTCAAATTATTAAATTTATGTGAATAAAGGTTAATCTTAGCTAACAATAGTATCCTTAGATGAGTTTATTTAAAGAGGCAATAAATATCGCGTAGATCTAGTCGTACAGTGATAATATCATACAATAAATGTTACGAGAATCAAGAGCAATAATGTAACATTCAATAACAATGAACAACAATAAATGACATTTAAGTAAATAGGAGGAATGATTCATCCAATAAAGGATGGAATAAGTGGATCTTCCTCCTCACAATGAGTGATGGACAAATCTTTGAATATTCGAGTTATTCTCGGATCTAATGCAAAAGCATGAACAAGAATCTCAATAAAAAGGTGATATTTATTTCTTAACAAGTGAGAGCCGAATCCTTTAGTCAAAATATGTTCTTTACAAATGAATATCACACGTCCCCTATCATTGTCTCTTTTTCTATTTATATGGGACATGTTTCTAAAAAAACCTTAATAGTACAAGTGCAGAGAATATCTACTAGAATATTCTCTTTAATATCCTATCTTGAAAACTAGCCGTTACAGCTCTGTCAATGGTACTCGGCCTCGACCTCGACCATTGTTGACACCTCGACTACGGCTCTTGTTGACTCTTCGACCACAAACTTCGCTGGTTCTTGGGCCATCTCGACAAGCGATGACTTGAGAGCTCTTCCCTTAGTATTATCCTGGCTTAAATATTCCAAAGACATATTTCTTTTGGTTCATGAAGCTCGAGTTGCTTGCGGGTATGATCCTGCTACGCCTGAGGCCGGTGAGGAGGAGGATGAGGGCATAGAACGACTTGAAGAAGATGCCTGGTACGATATTCGCTTATCCTGAGGGCGAAGGCGGCGATGGTGAGGGGGGTCGAGATGGCGAGGGCATTGGTGGCCAAGGTGGTGAAGGGATTGAAGATCGTTATGGTGACGATCAATAGTTTTGTTTTTGCCTTTTATATTTTTGTCTATTTTTGCAGGCATCTTCATAGGCGTTTGTAAAATGTTTAAGTATGAAATATCAAATTATTCTCTACATATTTTTTCCTTCCTGTAGTTTACTTTCTCTACTTGTATATTATTCTTTGCTTCTATTGTTTGCCTGTTTTGCTCTTTTCCCTTATTGGTGTTGTCTTTTAGCTGGCCATGGCCTTGGAGCCGATTTACGCGTTATTGTTTTTTTATTGAGATGTGGCCGAGGGCCGATAGGTGTTTTCTCGAACGGGGTCGAGCGGAACATTTCGTTAGATCGTGGCCAAGAGCCAGTAGGTGTTTGCCCAAACGGGATCAAACATAACCTTTTATTATATTACGGCCGAGGGCCGATAGGTGTTTGTTCTACCAGGGATGAACATAACCTTTTGTTATATCGTGACAGAGGGCCGATAGGTGTTTGTTTGAGTGGGGTCGAATCATATCTTTTTATTAAATTGCGGCCGAGGGACGATAGGTGTGTGTTCAAGCGAGGTCGAACATAACCTTTTGTTAAATTACGGCCGATGACCGATAGGTGTTTGTTCGAGAAGGGTCGAACATAGCCTTTTGTTAAATTATGGTCAAGGGTCGATATGTGTGTGTTCTAACGGGTTCGAACATAACCTTTTATTAAATTGTGGTTAAGGGCCGATAGGTGTTTGTTCAAGCGGAGTCGAACGTAACCTTAATACTAAAAAGGTGTCCTGATAAACATAAAGTTTATTGTTTGACATTTTTTCATACTTGGAGAAATTTACAGATTTTTAGGTATTGGCTGGTGTTCCAGTCCCAGTCCTAGTCTATCTAGTCCCTTCATTGGTCGATCTAGAGAGTATTGAGAGACTGAGCAATGAAATAGTAACTATGGCCCTTTCTTTGCGTACTTCGACTCGAAGCGTTCCCTTCGCTGCCTCATTAAAAACCTCCTTGAGAAAATCCAAATGGGACAAAACTCAAGTGAGGGAAAAAAAAGTACGGCTTGGAGGACGCTTTTTCTCTTAGAAGTTGAAGTATTTGAGGTGGCTGATGTTCCAATTGTTTGGTAGTAGCTTTCCTTCCATTGTCTCTAGTTGGAACGAACCCTTATTTGCTTTTGCTATGATTTTGTACGGACCATCCCAATTTGTTCCCAGCTTGCCTTCCCTAGGATCTTTGCTCGCTTGAGTTTTAGCTTTCAGTACGTAATCCCCGACTTTGAGCGGCCTGACCATTGATTTCTTGTCGTAATAGCGTTTGGCTTGTTGTTTTTGGGCGACCATTCTTATGTAAGCCATATCTCTTCGTTTGTCGACTTCGTCGAGTTCCTGCCTTCTGCTCTCGTCATTACTCATGCCGCTCTCGTGGGAATATCTTAAGCTGGGTTCTCCGACTTCGACTGGTATTACTACCTCGGTACCATAGACCAAAGAGTAGGACGTCTCTCTTGTGCTCCTTTTCGGAGTTGTTCGGTAGGCCCATAATACTTATGGCGTCTTCGAGCTTCTTATTCATGATGTTCAATATTGACTTGTTGGAGGACTCTGCTTGCCGGTTACCCACGGGGTGATATGCGGTCGAGAGTATCCTCTTGATATGACATTTCTCGAAGAATTCAGCGGTTCTCTTTCCTGTGAACTGAGGTCCGTTGTCACAACTGATTTCTTTGGGAATGCCGAACCAGCAGATGATGTTTCTCCATATAAAGGTGATTACCTCTTGTTCTCATATTTGGGCGAATGCTCCTACTTCCACCCACTAAGAGAAATAGTCTGTTAAAACCAAAAGGAATCGTACATTACCTCGCCCCGATGAACGACCAAGGGGAGGTGACCGAGTGGAGGTGCTCGCCTGCTTGGTGAATCATTGGGGCATACTTTTGGCATTGTTCGCATTTCCTCACGAAACCTGCTGCATCCTTCTTCATAGTGGGCCAGTAGTATCCTGCCCGTATGACATCTGACGATTGCTCGATTACCAGAGTGAGCTCCGCAATGGCCTTTGTGGACTTCTTCGAGGACACGCTGGGTTTGGTTCGGGCCCAAGCACTTCGCTAGAGGGCCGCCTAAGTCAACTTGTACAGGTCGTTATGGAGGAGGTTGTATTTGGCCGCCCGCATTCTTAGTTTTTTGGCCTCTTTTTTTGTCAACTGGGAGCGTGTCGTCCTACAAATATGCGATAATACGATTGCGCCAGTCCCATGTTCAGTTTATAGTTCTTACCTCGATTTGGTCTATTGATGAGTTGAGGAGGTGGACTACGTTTTTATCTCTGGTCGTTATGATTTTGGTTGCTGCGGCTAGTTTGGCGAGGCCATCTGCCTCGGCATTTTGTGCTCGTGGGATTTGATTGACCTGACATTTGTTGAACTTAGGCAGTAGTTTGCAGATTTCGGTTTGGTATTTTTGCAATCTTTGTTCCTTGATTTGGAAAGTCCCTGTGACTTGGTTGACTACAAGCTGGGAGTTACAATGCAGTTTTAACCGTTTCTCTCCATATTTGAGTACTAGCCTTAAACCTAAAATTATGGCCTCGTATTCGGCTTCATTGTTAGTCATATCCTGGCACCTTATGGACTGGCAAAAAACTTTGCCTGTTGGGACCTCGAGTACGAGTCCCAGTCTGGACCATGACGCGTTGGATACGCCATCAGTGTATAGGACCCAAAGATCTTGTATTTGGAGGGAATTTTGGATGTCTTCCCTTTCGACTTTAGACATTATTTTTGCGCTGAAGTTGGTGACGAAGTCGGCAAACACTTGTGATTTTATCGTCGTTCGCGGTTGGTATGTGATGTCGTGCTCACTTAGCTCGATGGCCCATTTGGCCAGCCTCCCCGATAGCTCGGGTTTATGCAAAATGCTTCTCAGGAGGAAGGTTGTGATGACCGAGATGGGGTGACATTAGATATATGGTCTAAGCTTCCGTGAAGCTACGACCAAGGCCAGAGCCAATTTTTCGAGGTGTGGTTACCTCGTCTCGGCGTCGACAAGCGTTTTGCTAATATAATAGATGGTAGATTGCATACCTTTGTTTTCTTGGATCAAGACTGCACTTACTGCTACTTCGGATACAGTTAGATAGACGAGGACCTGCTTTCCTGGTTCGGGTTTCGAAAGCAAGGGCGGTGATGATAGGTATGCCTTTAGTTCTCGTAACGCCTTGATGCACTCGGAAGTCCATTGGTGGCCGTTGTCTTTCTTGAGTACTCCAAAGAATTTATGACACCTATCCGACGACCGCGAGATGAACCTTGACATGGCGGTGATGCGACCAGTCAACCTTTGGACCTATTTTTTGGTGGTCAAGAGTTATGGTATCCCCTCGATAGCTTTGATTTGGTCGGGGTTGATCTCGATCCCTCGCTGCGACACCAGGAAACCTAAGAATTTTCCCGAAGCTACGCCAAACGCGCATTTCTCCGGGTTCAGCTTCATTCCGTATCATCTGAGTATGTCAAAAGTTTCCTTCAAATGATCGATGTGATCCTCTGCCCTTTTGTATTTGACCATCATATCGTCTACGTACACCTCCATGGTTTTGCCGAGCTGGTTTTTGAACATCCTTGTTACAAATCTTTAATACGTAGCCCCCGCGTTCTTTAGCCCAAACGGCATGACCCTATAGCAATACGTTCCTTGGTGGGTGATGAACGTGTCTTTTCCTGATCTTCTTCTTCCATCAGGATCTGGTTATAACCCGAGTAAGCATCCAAGAAACTTAATAATTCGTGCCCGGCCGTCGCGTCGATGAGTTGGTCGATATGAGGTAACGAGAACGAATCTTTCAGACATGCTTTGTTCAAATCATTGAAGTCCACGCACATCCACCATTTCCCATTTTTCTTTTTGACCATTACTACATTGGCGATCCACTTGGAATACTTAGACTCCCTGATGGAGCCGTTCTCTAGTAGTTTCTCCACCTCCTCGCGCACTGCGTCGTTGATTCCGGAGTTGAATTTACGCATGACCTGTCTCACTGGGGTTGGAATAGATCGACATTTAATTTGTGCATAGCGATTTCTTTTGGGATGCCCGGGATATCTGCATGGCTGAAAGCAAACAAATCTGCGGTAGCTGTTAAAAATTGACTGAATTTACCTTGATCCTTAAGTTTGCAACCGATATAGGCCTTCTTGCTACAATCGTTGGGGTCCAATTGAACGGGTTTCGAGGTTTTCTATGGTCAATCCTGCAACTTTGATCATGTCAGGGTCTTTGATATCGTCCCTAGTCTCATCGTACTCCGACCTCAACCCTGCTAATTGCTATGCCTCTTTATATTTGTCCTTTCTTTGTTGGGTGGCCGTGCTATCTAAGGCAATGCGGTATCACTCCTGGGATGTGCGCTGTTCTCCACGTATACTGAATATTACCCATGGAGTTGGGAATTTAATTACTTGGTATAAGTTGGAGGGGACGAATCTCATGGGATGTATCCATGGTTGACCCACTATGGCGTTGTATGCAGTGGCCTGGTCTATGATGTGGAATATTGTCTCTAGAGTTACGCCGCCGGCCAAGACGGGGAGTGTAATTTCCCCGGATGTTCGCTCAACTAAATTGTTAAAACCGGTTAGTGTGATATAACGCGGTACAATCTTATCCTCGAGCCTTATTTGGGCAAGGACTCGGGGATGGATAATGCACACACCGCTTCCATCATCCACCATGATGCGCTCTACATCAGTTTCTAAAATGTGTAAAGTAATAACAAGGGCATCATTATGAGGGAAAGTTAAACCGTCAGCATCTGACTCATAGAAGATGATACTTTCTTTGAGTCCGTCATACCGTTCGCGGATGAGCGACCGCTTGAGTTTGTGAGTGGTGGTGAACTTTACTCTATTGACAGAGACATCGCCACCGCCGTTGATGATCATGTTGATGGTACGAGCTGGTGATGTCGGTTTTGGCGGGACATGATGTTCATGCCCTCTGGCGAAGTTGGTCCTCCCCTTATCGCTTAACAGTTCTTCGAGGTGCTCTTGCCGTAACATGTTTATGACTTCCTGTCTGAGGGCGATGCAATATTCGGCTTTATGCCCGCGTTCCTAGTAGAACTCACAGAGGGCGTTGGACTTTCTGGTGTTCAGGTCTAATCTCATATTTGGATACCACTTTACTTTTGGTCTGAGTTTCTCAAGAGCGTAGACGATCTCTGTAGGTGACACAAAAGAATTGTGAGTAGATAAATAAGGTAGGCATACTGAGGTTAGCAGGTGAGTCAGTCATCCTGATATATGGTTGATGTTGTTCCCTGTTAGGTCGCAGAGTCGAATGATCTCTTCTGGCGTTGTCTCTTCGATTTGTTCTGGATTCAGCTTATACCAAGGTTAGTCGGTGAGTCGGCCCATTAAGATCGTCCTTGTCACGACCCAAAATTCCACCACAAACGTCGTGATGGCACCTAGTCTCTAAGACTAGGTAAGCCGATTTTAATTACATTTTGAAGCCATTTTTTTTATTAAATAAATAATCAAAACTGACAGCGGAACAAATATGAATATACAACCTCCCAAGACTGGTAGTACTGAGTCACGAACTCTAACTGAATACATAGAATGATCACGAGGACCGAATATACAATACTGTTTGATTACAAATTAACAGTACAATGAAACGAAAAGACTCCAAGGGATTGCTACGACCAAGCAGCTCTACCTTGAATCCATACTATCCCGCTTTAACTCTGCTCAAGTCTGTTATCTTCAATACCTGGCTCTACACAAAATGTACAGAAGTGTAGAGTGAGTACACCACAGCGGTGCCCAGTAAGTATCAAGACTAACCTCAATGCAGTAGAGACGAGGTACAGTCAAGACACCCACTAGTCTAATAACCTGTACAATATAATATACAAAATAATAGAAAATAAATAATAATAAAGGAAGGATAAAACAACCAGTGATATGCACAACAGACAACAAGAATACCATTAATATCACAAAATAATTAATAAACACAATTACACCTAATTAAATCAACCCCTTCAAATAAATGTCTTTCACATAATTCTTCCAGATAACTCTCTTCCGAATATAATTTTCTCTAATAATTATTTTTCAAATATAATTCTTTCAATAAATCTTTTCAAATACAATTTTCTCAAATAAATATCTTTCAAATACAATTCTTTTATATAATACTTTCTAAGTAAAAATCCTTCCAAATAAATATTTTTAATATAATTCTTTCAATTAAAAAGTCACCATGTGACACTTCATTTCATAATAAAAAAAATACGGGTATCAGCCTATTTTTCATATTTTCACGGCACCTCGTGCCCATAATTAAATCATCATACTTCCCCGGCACCTCGTGCCCTCATTTCATATCACAACTGGACGGACAATTCATGTGCCAAATATCATTATCATTTCATCACAGCACCTCGTGCCCACATTTTATATCACAACTGCATGGACAATTCACGTGCCAATATCCCCATTTCATATCACAATTCACGGCACCTCGTGCCCACATTTCATTTTATAAACTGCATGGCAATAGCCACATGCTCCCAATTTCAACATAAATCAGATTATTATCAATTTACTAACAACAAGACAAGTTGCACAAGGTATAAAAATAAACACAAAAAAATCACAATATCACATGAAAATTGTCGACACCACAAACCCACATCATCACATATCGTCCCTGACAATAGCCACCCTTATCGCTCCTATTGCCACCTTTATCGCTCCTATAGCCACCCTTATCGCTCCGCCCAGACAATATTAATAGCCACCCTTATTGCTCCTATTACCACCCTTATCGCTCCTATAGCCACCCTTATCGCTCCGCCCAAACAATATCAATAGCCAACAAACACAACAGTGAAACCATCCTTATAACCACATCATATCAACGGTGAAATGCCATCCTTATCTCCCCAAAATAACAACTCACACAATACAACAATTTACACGGAAAATTATCACAACATAACAAAAATCAATTCATATCACAATTTGCCCAATGGCCACAACCAAATTTCAAAGCTACAACCAAGTCAATTAATTTTACAATAAATAACCAAAAGCTCCACACAATGCGTACAACACCCAAAAACAATCAATAGAGATAGAAATTACTCAACATAAAGCAAAGACTTCATTTAAATTCAATTTTTCAATAATTATAAAAACACCTCTTCTTAAGCTCATTTAATTAATTATTTGCAGAAGGAAAATCCATAATGAAATTAAATTACAATAATTATCAAACCAGCAAATTCACGAAATTTCCTAAATAATCAAACAGCAATCACCTCACATTATCATATAACAACATAGTCAACAACAAGGGTTTAGGCACGGCAAGTAGATGATTAAATATATGCCAACAATTATCCAATTTACTACACAATATGCTCAAGACTTTAACTCAATAAAATTTGCACATATAAATCAAGTACGTACTCGTTACCTCGCGTATATAGTTTTCAATTACACAAATGGCATATAAGACTTAATGCCTAAGGAAAAATTCCCCCACTCGAGGTTAAGCAAGACACTTACCTCTTTGAAGTTATGCCGATATTCCAAAATCGCCTTCTTGCTTGAATTGACCTCCTGACAGCTCAAATCTATCCAAATTAATTGTATAACTTCGTTTAAAATTCATCGAAAATAATTCCGGATAATAATACGTTGACTTAAAAATTTATTCTAAAAAGTCAACAAAAGTCAACGCGGGATCCGCCTCTCGGAACCCGACATAATTTTTATGAAATCCAAACACCCATTCTGATACGAGTTCAATCATACCAATTTTATCGAATTCCAATAACAACTCGACTTCCAAATCTTAAATTTTTATTTTTGGAAGATTTTACAAAAATCTTGATTTTTCCTCCATTAAATCCGAATTAAATGATGGATTCAAAGACATAATCATGGAAATTAATTAAAACTGAATAAGAATCACTTACCCCAAACACCACGCAAGAATCTTTCCAAAAATCGCCTTCTACCGAGCTCCAAATTAGATTTTGAGTTATGAACTCAAACCCCCGTTTTGGGGACTTTTAATTCTGCCCAGATAGGCCTACTTCGCGTTCGCGACCATTGCTTCGCATTCGCGTTCCCGTTACCAGTGTCGCGTTCACGAAGGCCTGCCATGCATATCATCACGTTCGCGTTCACGATGCACTCAGGTCCTACTGCTTCGCGTTTGCGATTGAAGCTTCGCGTTCGCGAAGGCTGATGATTCCAGGCCCAGTCCCCTCTTTCCCTCTACGCGTTCGTGACTGGCCCCTCGCGTTTGCGTACGTTCTTCAGGCATACCTTCGTGTTTGCGAGACCTCCTTCACGTTCGTGAAGGCTAAATCTCAGCAACCTCAAAACGCTTCTTCACGTTCGCATGACTCTCTTCGCGTTCGCGAAGAAGGAAGTCAGATACCAGATACAGCAGTTTTGAAACAGCCTGAAATGATCCGAAACCACTCCGAAACACACCCGACGCCCCCGGGACCTCAACCAAATACACCAACAAGTCCTAAAACATCATACGAACTTAGTCAAATTCTCAAATCACCTAAAACAACATCAAAATGATGAATCGCACCCCAAATCAAAATCTATGAACTTTGAACTTTTAAATTTTATAACTTGAGCCGAAACACGTCAAATCAATCTGAAATGACTTTAAATTTTGCAGGCAAGTCCCAAATAACATAGCATAGCTGTTCCAACTTTTGGAATCACATTCCGACCCCGATATTAAAAAGTTAACCCCCCGATCAAACTTCCCAAAAATTTGACTTTCGCCATTTCAAGCCTAAATTGGCTACAGACCTCAGATTCACAGTCCGGACACGCTCCTAAGTCCAAGATCACCCAACGGAGCTAACAAAACTGACATAACTCTATTCCGGAGTCATTTTCATACAGTTCCGACTACGGTAAAAATCCTAAGACTTAAGGTTCCATCTGAGGACTAAGTATCCCAAATCTCTCCAAATCATCCGTAAATCAAACTCGACCATACACGCGGGTCATAATACATATTGCGAGGCTGCTCTAGACCTTAAGTCATTGAACGGGGCATAAGTTCTTAAAATGACAAGTCGGGTTGTTACAGTCCTCATCTGCTCGGACCTCGGCACAATAAGCATTGTGGATTTCCTCCCAAGTGGTTGGAGGATACTTTATCAATCGGCTCAATAATTTTCTGGTTGCTCTTGAACCATCTCTGCTCAGTCCATTCTGGAAGGCTGCGACCTCCATCCCTTTGAATACGTTTGGCAGAGTCATACTTACTCGGTTGAACCGGGCAAGGAAGTCCCTTAGTCCCTCACCCAAGGATTACTAGATAGCAAATATGTCGTTTACTCTTGTCTCGACCTTCTTGGCTCTAGAATGGGTGGTTACGAACTTATCGGCCATTTCTTCGAAAGTTTCTATGGAGCGGGCTGGTAGCTGCGAATACCATGTTAATGCTCCTCATGTGAGGGTTTCGCCCAAACTTCTTAGCAAAATATAGGACACTTGTTCCTTGGTGAGGTCGTTGCTTTTCACGGAGGTGACCTAATGAGTCACATGATCTTCGGGATCCGGTTTTCCATCGTATATCCTGAGGTAGGGTGGCATTTTGAAGGTCTTTGGTATGGCGTGCGGGGTTGCGTCATTACTGTACGGCTACTCTACGAACCTACCGGTATCCCTTTTTGGTAGCATCTTAGGAGTGCCTGGTATCTTATCAACCCGTTCTTGGTATTCTTTCATCTGGTCTCGAAGTGCCTTGTTTTCATTCTCCATTTCTTTCATTGTTTTAGAATGGCAATGAGGGCGTTATCACCCGTACTATCAGTAAAATTGTAAGTTATACCTGTCGTTGGAGGGAGGGGTTGGTTGCACTGCTCATTTATTTGTTGTATCGCGCATGTCCTCGCGGCTTCTGCGGTCGCGCCTGGAGCGGATTTGTTGAGGATGCTTGTTAGCGAGTCGATTAGCCATGCTTCGTGGAGTTTTTTCACAGCTGGGGGTGTCCCTTCATCTGCAGACGTAAAGGTCCTTTTCCCATTGGGTTTTGTTATGCTACAGTGTGGGGGTGACTTCTCTCGCCTAGGGGACGCACTGGGTGTCGTGTCCTCACCTACCGTTTCACAGCTTTTGTTAATGATGTTCAAGAGATTGGTTGGGAAGCCACCTGTTATCCTCGTCCTTTCCTCTCGGTTACCTGCCATGTAGAGTTTTGCACACACAAAGAAGGGAGATCTCGAGTTTTTTTTGACATTAGTGACTTGCGTCAATTATAGATCTAGAGGAAACTAAAAAACTTTAACTAAGAAATTCCCATAGAAGGCACCAATTATTTGACCAAAAAATATAGATCTTGGTTCAAATAATTAAATTTATGTGAATAAAGGTTAATCTTAACTAACAATAGTATCCTTAGATGAGATTCTTTAAAGAGGCAATAAATATCGTGTGGATATAGCCGTACAGTGATAATATCATATAATAAATGTTCTGAGAATCAAGAGCAATAATGTAACATTCAATAATAATGAACATCAATAAATGACATTTAAGTAAATAGGAGGAATGATTCACCTAATAAAGGATGAGATAAATGGATCTTCCTCTTGACAATGGAGTGATGGACAAATCTTTGAATATTCGAGTTATTCTCGGATATGATGGAAAAGCATGAACAAGAATCTCAGTGAAACGGTGATGTTTGTTTCTTAGCAAGTGAGAGCCGAATCTTTTAGTCAAAATATGTTCTTTACAAATGAATATCACATGTCCCCTATCATTGTCTCTTTTCCTATTTATATGAGACATGTTTCTAAAAAATCCTAATTGTACAAGTGCAGAGAATATCCACTAGAATATTCTCTTTAATCTCATATCTTGAAAACTAGCCGTTACAGCTCTGTCAACGGTACTCGACCTCGACCTCGACCATTGTTGACACTTCGAATACGACTCTTGTTGACTCTTCGACCACAGATTTCGCTGCTTCTTGGGCCATCTCGACAAGCGATGACTTGGGAACTCTTCCCTTAGTATTATCTTGGCTTAAATATTTCTAAGACAGATTTTGACCCTTACAACAACAAAGGAAGCTTCGTTTAGGATTTGGATTAGTGAAGGAATATCATATGTAACATGCAATGCAAATATAGATACAATGGTTTAGGCTTAGGAAACAGTAATCCAAAAATACATGAATGCAGCACTGCTAGACACTACATAGACAAACATATGAAGATAGAAGCTCAAAGTTTGTTTGCTCATAAGTTTAGTCTAATTTCTTTAGCAAAGAGAAAAAGCTATTTACTGAAATTACGGGATGCAAAATTGCATAGAAGATTTTCATAGTAATTGGAAAAGACACACCTTGTTCCTATTTGCTTCAAATTCAACAGTTGGATCCATAAGTACCTTAGACATATACTTAAAGTTGCTGTAATTACTTTTCTAGTGTTGTACTTACGAAAGGAGATTATCTCTAATACAACTGCTGGATGTATTCTTTCATAAGTGTTGATAGCAAACATCAATGGATTTGGACAAAGGGGCAGGGAAGGGAGGTATGGTAATTTCAGCCTTCATGGTACAACCAAAGCAATCAAACTAGAAGAAATATATTATATGAATAAAATTATAGACTTATTGAGGATGACAAGAGCAGAAATACAAAAGTAAGGCTGGCAATACTAGCAGGTCGATGTAAATTTGATCGGCAAAGTAACAAAGAGGAAAAACACCGGCTTTCCCACGCATCCAAGTGAGTAGGACTGGTCTATGACAAGTCAACTACATCCTCAGATGGAAGAGTAAGGTTTTGTTCTCTGCGCATTCCCCTAAAAGTTAGAATGCGGTTAAGCAATGAGTAGCTTCTCTTAGGCGATTCACGAGATCCTTCAGAATTTGCTGGCTGGACCTAAGACAAATCAAACCTATTTACAAGATAACGTATCATTCTTCTTCTATAGGAATGGTGAATGATGTCCTTTGAATAGCTTGCCTTTTGCTCTCAACATGCCATGCTGAAGGCCTATAAAGTACTTTTAGAGCTGAATCCTCTTTAGAACCACGTAGATCAATCCCACGACGTTAGATTAGGGTTACATTATTCATTGTAACTTCCCCTTTTCAAACAGGGAATTCATTTGCATCTGAATGATGATGTAACCATAGACAAAGGCAGGGCCAACAAAATGAGTGGCCACAACAAGTCACAACAGGTTATTTAGCCAAGTCCAGACATATATTACAATTAAAGATAATCATTCTTGTCTAATAACAGAATAAAATTCAAATTCCGTCCAAAATTAAGAACACAAAACACATTAACTAAAATAAGTTGAAAACCATTATCTAAATCCAAATGGATTGTCCTAATAGTAAGTAGTAACAATATCAAGAAGAGTGCTACCATCGACTCTAACATTTTCTTCCTTTGGACTTGGCTTCCTCTGACTTCTTACCTCCTGCAAAACAATGCTTATATGAATAGTAGCACCACTATCTAACCACCAAGTATATTCTGGTGCATCAACAAAATTAGCTTCAATGTGAATATAAGCAGACTCACCTTGATCACCTTTTTGCTTCTCTTTAAAAGCCTTAAACTTGAATCAATTTGCGATATTGTGACTCTTTTTATCAGAAATGGCATTTCATATCAGTACCTCTTTAATTCTCATTGTCATTGCCATTGATTTGCCCATTTTTACTATTTCTTTTGAAGCTCTAAGTCTTTTTTGGACCTTGCTACTTTTTCTTCCCTTTGAATTTATTAGAAGAAGATTTAGCCTGAGTAACCATGTTAGCAGGGCGAACTCCCACTGTAATACTTTAAGTTTCTTAGCTTACCCATTAACCTTGAGGCTTGAAACTTGAAAACGCTCACCTACAGCCTTGAAATATTCTTGGTGGAAATATTCCCCATTAAGCATATTGGTTTATCTCTTTGTTGCTGCTTTCCTCAGTTGGTTTTGGCAGTGCATCCTTTAGGATAGCCATATCTATTTCAATCAATTCAAAAGCAAACTCCACATCACGTCTACTTCTTATAATTTGACCTAGTCAGAATTATAATTTTAACAACATTATTGTTCTTTGTAAAGGAAACTATAATTTGTTTAGTTATGGCAATATATACATTAGTATATAATGCACCAATTATTGTAAAATTAATTGTATGATTATTGACTCTCCTTTGAGTGAAAAAAATAACATACAACATCTCACCACATCATGGAGTTCAAAGTATATAATAATGAGATACAATAACTTGTTTTAAAAAAAATTATTCCCTTTAGGCAGACAAACTTTTCAATTCATAAATCTCCCATGAGACATAATAATTTTAAAAATAATCTCTTTTAAGAGAAATATTTTCTCAATCGAGTCTCATTCCAAATACTCCATCAAAAAGATTAATTCATAAATTCACCCTCCTTTAGGCTGGTAATTTTATAAATTAATAGGATTATATGTGTATAATAATATTGTCTTTATTCAATAATTGTATGTGACATTCCAAGTTGCTACATTGAACAACAATTCAATTTTTGAAATTGTATTCTCTTATCGCAATATAAAGTGGGGTTAATATTTTTTCGAAATTAAGAGACCAGTTAATCTAATGATATACAAGGAGAGTGAATCATACCAATATCTTCAAAATAATGTTGAATAATGTTCAGTAAAATTTCAGAATTTTTGAAGGCAAAAATTATTTATTGTAATATTTCAAAAGTCTTAGAAGTAATAAATCTAAAAGAAATATTTCCCGAACTCCAAATATTATGAAAAATACCAAATAATGTTTGGATTCTACAGTAAATATTTCAGCAAAATTGGAGCTAAGAAAGGGGTCTACGCTCCCCCACGTGCCTCAGTTTGAGAGTGGGCGTCACTGAAAAGCTGAAATTTCAGCTTCTTCAACTTCCATTAGGGTTTTGTTTGCAGAAAATTGGGGTTTTTCAACCAGATTTAAATTTTCTCACTTTTGATATCTTTGATTCAATTTATTTTATGGATATTGTTCTTAAGATGTTTCTAAACATGTTTATAACAAATAATTATTGAAACACATAACAAATTCAATACAAATGAGGTCCAAAAATTCGGATTCAAGCTTTCAAAGAATCCGAAAACCCTAACTATTAAACTAGATTTTTTGTGACATAAAAATCAAGTAGAAGCAACAAAAACATATAAAAACGTTAAGGGAACTCCCTAGAACCTTTTAATCGAATCAAAAAACAGATTTAACGGTTCAAAATCGAAACTCACTTTGTTTTGAAATATGAAACCCTAGTTTCATAAAATCTTAAATTCTTCCTGAATTTTGAGAGTTATTTAATGAACCATATATCGAATCGAAGCTATAAAATAGAGGACCCTAATATCTCAATGTATCGACCGACCGATCATTTTGTGTATTTGAGTTTTGTTTTCCCTTTCGAAGCCTTTTGTGTATGTATTTGTGGTTACGTGATTTGCAGGGATAGTTGGTTTGGTTTCGGGGAGGTTTTGGATTGATTCGGAATATTGATTCTTAGTTTGAAAGCTTAAGTTGGGAGAGGTGACCAAGTTTGACTTTTGCGTATTTTATCTCAAATCAAAGTTTTGATGGTTCTTTTAGGTCTGGATGGTGATTTTGGACTTAGGCGCATGCCGAATTTGGATTCAGAGGTTCTTAGGTTGTTTTGGCTTAAATCGATGAAAGTTGGATAGTTAAAAGTTTGAAAGGTTGATAGGTTTGACCGAGTGTTGACTTTGTTGATATCGAGTTTGGATTACGGCTTCGAGAGTTGGTATAGGTTTGGTGTGTCATTTAGGACTTGCATGTAAAATTTGAGGTTATTCTAAGTTGATTTGATATAGTTCGGCATGGATTTTAAAAAGTTGAATGTTCATTAGTTCATTAGGTTGAGGTGTGATTTGTAGTTTTAAAATTATTTAGTGTGATTTGAGCCCTCGAGTAAGTCCGCATTATATTTTGGGACTTGTTGGCATGTTCGGATGGAGTCCCGAGGGGCTCGGGTGTATTTTGGATTAGTTTTGGACCATAGGCATGTAGCATTGCTGGACTTTTCTGATGCTTCAGGTGTTCTTCGCGATCGCGAAGGTGTGGCCGCGATCGTGATGTGTAAGTTGGGGCTGAGTGTGGTTCTTTTTACTGTTTGTAGATGAATGATCGCGTTTGCGAAGCTTGAGTGGTTTGTCAATTGCGTTCACACCTGGAAGTCTGCCATCACGAAGTGTGGTTGGAGGAGGCTGGCTCATTGGCGTAGGCGTTCGCGGTAGTGGACTCGTGTTTGCGCTTCTCTGGTTCACTGGTTGTTGCGATCGCGGGGTACATACGTGATCGCATAGCGCATATTTGGGCAGTGCTGTTTTTTTTCTACGCGATCACGATAGATTTTCCGCAATCGCAATGTGTTTAACTAGGCAGAATTATTAAAGTACTCTAATTCGAGGGTTTTGGTTATTTTATCACATTTTGAGTTATAAAACTCGAATTTAGGCGATTTTGGAGGAATTTTCATGATTTGAATTAGGGTAAGTATTTTTTACTCGAATTTGGTTGTTATTCATTATTTCTTCTTTGTTTTAGCATTTAATTGATGAATCTGAGCAAGAAAAATTGGGGGATTTAGTAAAAAAGTTTCTAAATAAAATTTGATGATTTGAAGGTCGATTTGAGGTTGGAATTGGATAAAATTGGCATGGTTGGACTTGTATGTGAATGAGTGTTCAGTATTTATGAGTTTTGTTGGGTTCCGGGGAGCGAGCACGGGGTTGACTTTGCATAATTGAACCAAGATCGTAGCTTTATCGTTTGGGCTTGTTTTCTATGGCCTTTATTGATACTATTAAGTTATTTTAGCTAGATTCGTGACGTCCGGAGGTTGATTCACACGGGAAGGGCATCTTAGATTATTGATTTACCTTATTTGAGATAAGTATCTTGCCTAATTTTGTGTGAGAAAAATTACCCCTTAGGATTTGGCTTAATTACTTATTTGTGTTATGTATAAAAGACGTGTACAAGAGGTGACGAGTGTGTACACAGACGTATGTGTGCTTTATGACCAGATTTGACCCGAGGTTGCTTTTATTGTCTTGTTTTGATTGAGAGGTCCCCGTACTATGTGTTTTCAATTTGGATAATTAATTGAATTTATGTTTCACTCTAGAGATCATGCTTAGGATTTTATTTCCTAAGTTGGCCAAGTTGGGCATTTGGAAGATTGCTACTGATTGAGTTAGCTTTCATGCTCATATGTTGAACATACATCCGCATTTCCTTGTTGGATTGTCCTTGTGCATTGTGTTGGTGGATTATGAATTTATTTCTTGGTGACAATTATTGTGGCACATGTGGACTTGTTGAGCGGATTGTTCGGGTGTTTGTATGAGATTTCTGTCGTGCTATTATTACTATTGATATTGCACATGTGGCGTGACAAGGCGGATTATATCGGGTTTGCACATGTGGCGAGACAAGGTGGGATGATTATTAAAACGCGTGTGACATGACAAGGCGGGCATTTAATTTATTATTACGTACGCAGTGAAATAAGGGTAACTATGTAGGGATAATATGTGATGGGCTAAGGGCGTTTTATTGATGAAAAAAGAGTATTCTTGTTTGTGTTAATGACTTCCTTGTGTATGTCATGCATTCTACGTGATTTGTTGCGTTGTTACCAATGTGCTACTCTGTGTCTTTGTTATTACTGTCACACCTATTTTTTATCGGGAAAGGAAAGAAAGGAGTTTTTCCAATTTAATTGACATTATTTGAAAAGGGATTAATTTATTTTATTTTAAAGAGTCGCCACTTGGAATAAATGTTTACGGTGTCCCAAGTCACCATTTATTTTAAAATTCTAATTCAAGAAAATTGACTCTGTTTAAGTCTGCGAAACACAGAAGATCGGGTAAAGAATTCTGTTAACCCGAGAGGAGGTGTGAGGCACTCCCGAGTTCCGCGGTTCTAGCACGGTCGCTTTAATAATTATACATGGCTTAACAAATTTTGGATATTTTATGTTCTAGGAAAATTTATGCACTTTTGCCTTAAAATCGCTTTTAATTGGTTGATTATTTGTAATTATGGAATTATCTTGAAATGAATCACGCGTACGTGAATTCATTTTGTTTGATGTGTCAAGAATCATGTCATGCGTATGTGTACACAATTAATAATACTTTATTATAATTAAGATTATTTTGCCAAAGTCGCGCAAACGCATACCTTGCCTTTAATTTTAGAACATCATAATTATGTCACGCGAACGTATACATAATTACGATAATTAATTTGTTAATACGCACCTAAAATTTACTAGCGATTTGTGAGTTATTCCTCGGAGAATTATCCTATGTGTTAGATTTAAGAAAAAATCGGGCCAGCTAAATTCAACCCAAATGCATGGCCCAAATGACTAAAATAAAAAATAGAAATGAAAACCTCAAAATTAATGACATGGTACGCACATTTAAAATCTATTGTGCCTATTCCAATATTTGCTTTAAATTTTTTTTTAAGAAATCCAGAACCTCAATAAATTACAATGAACAATCACATGGCCTATTCTACACTTTTTAGATAGTCTAAATTCCAACTTTAAGAAGCACAATTTAATATACTAACTCAATGATAATAGAGGCGTAGGCACACAAATAAAGAAAATTAAATTAAACTAACATGCTCATGCTCAGAAACAAAGCTTTATTCTCATTTGCAACACAAAAAGAACAACAGAATTAATATATTAATCAAATACAGAGTTAGAAAATGGACCTCAATAAACCTTCCAGCAAAGATAAGGACCAGCGACCGGAAAACCTTGGACGGCGACAACCTCGAGCGACAGAACTTCAACTCAAAAAATGTTGTTGTTTTATGTGAAAAAGTATACTGTTTTAAGGTGCTTTCAATGGAGTTTTTGGTGGGTTTAAAGGTGCATTTTTAGGGCTGAGAACTAGACGCGTTTGCTGGTGTTTGGTGCTTGTTTTTTTAGGTTATTTTAATGGAGATTCAAGGGCTGTTTTTGGGTGATTTAACTGAGGTTTCATGGCTGCATTTTCAGAGGTATTTTTATGGTATTTTGGAAAGTTTATGGCTGGATAGTAACGGAATTTAAGTTGGAAAGCTATGTAACTATAGAGTTTCCATGGAGATTTGAGAAATAAAAGAGATGGAGTCGAGATGATGCACAATATTTTGAGACCTAAAGCTCTAAAAGAAAGTTGCTCTTTAAGGCTTCTCCCATTTTTCTCTTCCGTCCTCCTTTTCTCTTAGTTGCTGAAATTTCTTATCATCATATGTTTTTTTTGGCTAAGTATCCGTTTTTCTCTTTATAGGGAATAATATTAGTAGTTTTCTTTTTTTCATTTGGAGTGGAGGAACGTGGTTTATATATTGTGTGTGTGTGCAGATAGAGATGTGAGGGGGGGGGGGGAGGGGGAGGGTAAGACGTGAGTGAAGTGATGTGTGTAGGTAGTGATTAGTTAGATTAGATATGAGTTAATCTTTTGATTTTATTTTAGTTTTTTTTCTTCTTCTTTCCTTTATGTTTTTCTTTAAAAGATAAAATATAAAGATAAGAAAAATTAACTACCCAATTTTTAGACTAAAATAATATAGGCAAACTAAATATTTACACTATAATTTAAATGACACCCAAAATATACTAAAGCTAAGCTAACTTATTTATTATAAATTTGATTTAAAAAAACCATATATTTTTGTAAATTTCCTTTTTTTCTTTATAAATAGGAATAAGATTTATACTATAAGCATGTGAATATTGTTTTGTAATTTTTAACTTTTCTCATATAAAGCCTATTAAAAATAAGATAAAAGTTTAAAATATCAGGATTAGACCTAGAAAAAATATTTACACTAAAATAGTATAGAATCCGGGTGTGGTCAAAAATTAGGTGTTCACAATTACCTGATCCTTTGGTTGCTAAGATGGATTTACCTACGTGAAGTTGTCATCTCATATTTTATTGAGTTGTTGATAGCATAACGGATTGAAATAAAAAGAATGTTGTTATCATGCATTACTTTATTTGATTTGTGATAAATTCCTCTTGAAAATGTTATTGGTATCTGACACGGATATAATACCTGTTGTGGCACGAGGTCTTTGCCCTGCGATTGGGGAATATATTATGGCATGAGGTCTTTGCCGTGCGGTTGTGGTATATATTATGGCACAAGTTCTTTGCCGTGCGATTATGATATATATATATATATATATATATATATTGTGGTGCGCAACCCGTTCGTCGTACAGGGTGTGACTTATGTTGTGTCATGAGGTCTTTTCCATGCGAGAGTGATTGATAATGTGGGCACGAGGTGCCATGTGTGTGTGATTCTATTTGATGATTTATTGTCGAAACTGAACCTTTATTTGTTCTGAATGATTTTCTCTTATCCTAATGAGATTATAATTATTGCCTTCTGATATACTTCTTGTTGTTAGTTTTTGATATTTTGTACAGGTTATTTGACTAGTGGGTGTCTTGACTTGAACCTCGTCACTACTCTACCGAGGTTAGTCTTGATATTTACTGGGTACCGATCGTGGTGTACTCATATTATACTTCTGCATATTTTTGTGCAGATTCAGGTATTGGAGATAGCATATCCAGGCAGTGAGAGCTTCTTTGATCGTGAGGATTCAAGGTAGAGCTGCTTTGATTGTCGCAGTCTCTTGGAGTCCTTTCCTTACATTCATACTGCCAATTTTCTATCCAAACAATATTGTATTTTGAATTATTTCTATGTATTTAGTTAGAGTTCGTGACTCTGTACTACCTAGTTTTGGGGATATGTTGTAATTTTTGCTGTGTTGGCGTGTATCACTTTTATTCATGCATTTTATTAAATCTTACTTCATAATATCATGTTTTATTGATTTAACTATTGTAAGTGATCGACTTACCTAATTTTAGAGACTAGGTGCCATTACGATCCTTAAGGTGGGATTTTGGGTCGTGACACTCAATTTGAAATTTCAAAAATTTCTTCGCGAAATTACAATATTTAATTTCGGTTTTACAAATATAAAGCAAATCTTACTAATCAATATTTTGATTCTAAATCATGTCCTTTGGCCTCTGATACCACATGTAAAAATATTGACATAATATAACCCAAGATCAACCATAATATTAAGACACAAAATAAAATCAAGATTAGCAAGAACGACTCCGTACCTGTTTGAGCCATATCACGGATTGATAAATAGGTCTTCCACTTTATTACCCTTTCTTCAATATGTAGGGGCGGCGCTACAGTAGTGAGTGCGGGTTCGGGCGAATCCAGTAACTTTTTTCCGAACTCTGTATTTGTGTTTGAAAAATTTAGTGTTCCTATATAAATATAATATGCCGAACCCATTAAAAAAGAGGCTCTGGGTTCAGCGGTCAAGGTTATGGGTTTGGAGCCAAAGGACGCAGATTCGATTCTCCCTTAAAGCAACTTAACTATTTTACAACTTTTCCTTTTTAAAAAAGAAAAACCACAAACTTAATTAAGACATACAAAGCTTCAAATTCCAAAACAAAGAAACCCATCAAGACTTAGTAACAAAGAAGCCCATTAGGACTTAGTACCTTATTTTATTTGTAAAAAATTAAAATATAAATCAAATTGAACAAAAAAAATTCCTCCTCTAAATGAAAAAGGACATCACGCTAGGGTTCTGCCAAATAAAAAAATTCAAAGAAACTGTCCGTCCAACTCTGCTCCCTTCTAACTCTGCTCCCTTCTTGTTCCTTCTGGTAAGTGGTGACCTCTGTATATATTATTTCTCCTTTCTTTCTCCTTCTTTTCTGTTCTTTTTTGTCATTGTTTTCCTCTTATATTTCATATTTGTGTTAACAATTTATACAAAAATTTAATTTTTAATCTTTGATTTTAGGGTTGTCCTATATTTTGACCTTTATTCTCTTTGTTAATTTGTACTTTTGTGCTTCCCAAAATTTCAAAAGTCGAGTTCCCGACAAGGTGTGTGGTCCTACTTTCTTGTTTTTAGTTTCTTACTTTCTTAGTGAGACCAATATCCTTAATAAAATTAGTGACTTTAGAAGTTTTCAGATTAAACTTTTGTGTTTGATCGATTGTTGACATTTTCTGTTATTTTTTGAAATAAAGTAATTGGTCGAGTGCAATTGAAATAAAGTAATTGATACTTTTTAAATATATATTAAATTTCGGTACTCGTTCTTTAGTCTGCTTGTTATTGTATATTGGTTTTAGGTCACAGTTCTATTTTAAATTTAGAACCCATCTCCGCCTCTGCCAATATGGCAGCGTCAATGTGACAGCTATCACACATACCAGATGTTATGAAATAACTCTGACTATGTTTTTATATAAGGGCTAGAGACGGGAGTATTGGGTTTAAGCCTCCTAGAGCTTAAAAGAGGGTGAATGAGAAATGGAGAAAAAAATAAAAATTTGATTTTTCCTCCTTGACAAAGGGACATTGTCCCATATTGGAGGAGGAAAAGACTTTTGATGGGTATATATACAATTGCTCTTCTTCTAGCTCTTAAAGAGTTGAGAAGAAGGCAAGCCTCGCGCCGTCATCGTCGTCGCTCGCTCGGCTTCGGCTTCGGATTTGGTCAAATGATTGATTGATTAATTTTTTGGACTAAATTTATTTGTTAATATTAATGCAATATTATTTAATACAAATTAGACTGTTACTTCTCTTTGAGTTCGTTGATCACTGGGGTTTGAAATACCGCTACACCAATGAGGTTATCCGTTCTATCATGAGAGAAAATAATCCTAAACCTCGGGTACTAGGAGGGGATTAAGTTCCTTAAGGAAACACTGTGAATTCAGTGGGCTCGGATTCATTTTCTGTTCTTCTACATTTCTGTTTTTTCCATTTCTACTGATTTTGAATATATTTTCGAATACAGATTTCTAACAAGCTTAATGAACTTAATTTATTTTTCTGTATTCATCTTATATTCTATTTGTGGGAGACTAAATCCTGACGATTTCTACTCTCAGTTTGGAGATTAAAATCTTTGGATTTTCTACTTCTTTTGTATTTGGTTTGAAGAAATAAAATCTTCACCGTTGTATGTAATATGTTTATGTTAAAGTTATTCAATTTGAAGATTTTTAATACTTCACCGTTAATTAATTTTGTTTCTGGTTTGTGATTAACATAAATGAAAGAAACAGGAACTCATGTGGTTGGCTCTACGAGCAATGTTGCTTCTTCCAGTTGTTCTCTGCCACCACCGGCTCTGGCGGAAAAGCCCAAAAACATTTTCGGTATTGACTTCAAATGGTGTCAACAAAAGATGTTCTTCTATTTGACTACTTTGAGTTTACAAAAGTTCATCAAAGAGGACGTTCCAGTTCTGCCGGAATCAACTCCTAAGAATGAACTTTTTATGGTGACCGAGGCATGAAAGCACTCAGATTTGTTATGCAAGAATTATATTTTTAACGGACCGGAGGATGATCTTTACAACGTCTATAGTAATATAGAAACTTCGAAAGAACGATAGGAGGCGTTGGAAAAGAAGTATAAAATCGAGGATGCCGGTTTGAAGAAGTTTTTTGTAGCCAAGTTTTTGGACTATAAGATGGTAGACAGCAAGCCTGTCATTACCCAAGTTCAAGAGTTGCAAGTTATCATTCATGATCTCCTTGCTGAAGGTATAATCTGAATTAATGCTTATGTTGAAAGTATTAATTCTATTACTAATTATGAATTTTTTGATGAAGGTTTAGTTATCAATGAGGCATTTCAAGTTGCAGCAATGATTGAGAAGTTGCCTCCTTTATGGAGGGACTTTAAGAATTACTTGAAACACAAGCACAAGGAGATAAAACTCGTAGATCTCATCGTTTGATTAAGGATCGAAGAGAACAATAAAGCTGCAGAAAAGAAGAAACGTGAGAACTCAACAATTATGGGAGAAAATATTGTTGAAACTGCTCCAACTAATCCGAAGAAGCGGAAGAAGTCTTCTGGACCAAACAACTATCCCAGCAAGAAGAAATTCAAGGGAAATTTCCACAACTGTGGAAAGGTTGGACACAAAGCTACAGAATGTCGTGCTCCAAAGAAAGAGAAGAAAAAGGGTCAAGCAAATATGGTTCAAACAAATGATGATATTGATGACTTGTGCGCTATGTTGTCTGAATGCAACTTAGTGAGAAATCCTAAGGAGTGGTGGATTGATTCTGGTGCTACCCACCATGTTTGTACTGTTAGAGAAACATTTGCTTCATATGTTCCCGCTGGACCCGACGAGACCATTTTTATGGGAAATTCTACAACGACCAAAATTGAAGGTTATGGAAAGATATTCCTAAAGATGACGTCTGGCAAGGTGGTGACTTTGAACAACATTTGTTAGGTTCCTAAAATACAGAAGAACTTAGTTTCTATTTCACTTCTCGTCAAGAACGGGTTTAAGTGTGTTTTTGTTTCAGACAAAGTTGTAATAAGTAAGAACGAGATGTACTTAGGAAAAGGTTACCTTACTGAGGGCCTTTTTAAGCTGAATGTAATGGTTGTTGACAATAATAAAATTTTAGCTTCTTCTTACTTACTTGAGTCAAATGATTTATGACATATACGTTTGGGACATGTCAATTATAAAACCTTACGGAAAATGATTAATTTGGAAGTATTGCCTAAGTTTGAATGCAACAAATCAAAATGTCAAATATGTGTGGAATCTAAGTATGTTAAACATCCTTATAATTCAGTTGAAAGGAATTCAAATCCTTTAAACTTAATTCATACAGATATTTGCGACATGAAGTCAATACCATCTCGCGGTGGAAAGAAGTATTTCATAACTTTTATTGACGACAGCACTCGATATTGCTATGTTTACTTACTTAATAGTAAAGATGAAGTAATAGATGCATTCAAGCAATACAAAAATGAAGTTGAAACGCAACTTAACAAATAAATCAAAATAATAAGAAGTGATAGGGGTGGTGAATACGAATCTCCTTTTGAAGAGATATGTTTAGAATATGAAATTATTCATCAAACAACGGTCCCTTACACGCCCAATCCAATGGGATTGCGGAAAGAAAGAATTGATCATTAAAGGAAATGATGAACGCTTTGTTGATAAGTTCTGGTTTGCCACAGAACTTGTGGGGGGGGGGAAGGAAGTAATTCTTACGGCTAATCAGATATTAAATCGAGTACCCCATAGCAAAACGCAATCCATTCCATATGAAAAATGGAAAGAAAGGAAGCTCAACTTGAATTATTTTAAAGTGTGGGGGTGTTTGACAAAAGTGCAAGTTACTAAACCCAAAAGGATAAAGATAAGACCTGTGAATACCTAATTTTTACACTGTTTTAACACCTCCTAAAGTCATTAGTATTTTGTTACTTTAATTATTTTTCTCAATTTTTGTGTCTTTGATTGCATATTTTCTATCATAAAAATACCAAAAAATAGCTCTTTCTTCATTTTTTGCATATTAGGAATTAACTAACTATACAATTGGTGAATTAATATAGTTAATTAATTATTTTAATAAATTATTTAATTAATTTATTTGTTTGTGTAAATTTAGTTTAATAAGTAGGATTAAGGAAGAAATTGGGCTAAATTTGAAAGAGAAAGTTGCCAAAAGTGCAAGATAAGGGGTTGCCCTTGAAAGGGTCTAAAACGACGTAGTTTTGCCTCAAAACTACGTCGTTTCATTAAGTGACCCAAAATCAAATCTCACCCATTGATCACCCCTTGATCTAATGATCCATATTTGATCTCTCAAGAGGTATTTAAAGCCTCAAAAATCTGAAAAATTCCCTCATTTCCCCCATAATTCGTTTCTTCTTCCTCTCTCTTCTCTCTCCCATATTCGCCCCCACCACCGTTGCCACCCGCCGGAAATCTCCCATCGGCGGCGTCCAACCTCCAAATGATCCCAAATTCACACAATGTAATCTCCACAGCCTCATCTTTCCATATCTCCAAACCAAATCCTTCAAAACCCCCACAAAATCCTTGAATTTTAGATCTAGGAAACTTTAGCCGCCATTTTTTTGCCCAAAGCCTTGAAGTTCCGGCCACTACCACCCTACAATACCTACATCAACAGATAGAGCACATCAAGACCTACCTATTGATGTCAATTCCATCACGAAGATCCGGCAACTAAAAATCCGGACAAATTCCGGCGACCACCCCGAACGCCCTAGTTTGGTATACCCCTATCCTCGTTTCCTTTGTCTATGTTTTCTAATTGTATTGTATTTAGTTTATGTCTAGCATAATTTATGATTTTTTATTTATTATTATTATTATTATTATTATTTATATTTTTATTATTAGTTGTATTTAATCTATGTTAGCTTAGTCGTTCATAGTTATTAATCACTGATAATTAGTTATTCATTAGTTTTGAAATAGCTATTCGCTTAGTCATGATAGTTTATGAAAAAAGTTTCAAGTGCTTAGTGAATTTATTTTTATTGGATTTGAGTATTTGAATTTTGTGTTGATAAAAGCTGAAATTAAAGAGGGAATAGTAAAAGTTTGGTTGTTTTTACTGTGCAAAGACTTTGGAGTACAAAACTCAAAAGTCATTGTGTGGTGACAAATACAATACTTTTTGACAACTTTTGAACAGTGTTTAGCACACAAAATCAGTCTTTTGGACAGACTTTTGGTGAACCAAAATCTATCTGAAAAATCTGATTTATTTGCCTATTTAAAGGGCTTCTCTTCTCCTATAAAAGAGGCGCACACACTATCTTACACGGGGACAGATCTTGGAGAGTTTCTTAAAGACATATATTTTTGAGAAAAATCAGCAGCTAAATACATATAGCAAGCTGAAATTTCAGAGCTTTGTGAGTATTATTTGAGTGCAAAAAACTTTGAGAAAAATAGAAAGATTGCTTAGGCAATTTGTGAAGTTGATAGCTACCATTTCAAGTATCTTTGTTGAGTTTTCTGGGTTGTCTTAACACTTGAGTTGCTGCTGTTTCTACTGTATTTGCTGCTGAATTTTATTTTTGTTGCTGCACTGCTGTATTTTATTATTCTACAAATCAAGTAACTTTCAAATTCTTATATTGCAGATTCTTGATGATAATAGGAAGGATTTAATCCCGGTTTGGTTGATGGAACATGTTAGATTTGATTTTGTTTCAAGATGAATGTTATATTAGTGTTATCATCATGTAAATCTGTTAAAAATTAGTTAAATTATCATTTTCTTCTTTATATATGTGATAGAAATTGCATTCTGTTAAGTTTACTTAGTTTAAGGAAAAGATAAAGACCCCATTTTTAACCATGTTTGTTTAGTTTGAGATCTTTTCTGTGAGTTACTTTCATGGTTCATGTATAATTATCTAAGAAAGACTTCTAGCTTCAAATATTTTGATGCTTTGAATTATAGTCAACATAATATTATAATATAACTATTCTCTTTAGCATTAAAGTATTACCGTTTTTGAAGTATTTATATTTAGTTTAGCTTTTTTATGTTGCTAATGGGTGTAGTTTGATTAGTGCCATGTTTATGTAGATGAATAGAAATATTATGTTAGTCCTTAAGAAATAGTTGGTTAAGAAGATAAAAGATAATAATTAGCATGTAAGTTTCTTTTATGAAAAATAATTTTAGTTTGGACATCAATGTAAAAAGCAATTTCGGCTTAGAAGAATACTTATTATTTTGTGTTGTCTTGGTCATCGAGGCTCTTAAGCAACATGGGCCACATAAGCTAAAATCTATAGGCCCAATGACAATAGAAAGTAAGATGAGCATTTTCGCTAAAATCAATAAATTATCTTTTGTTAAATAAAATAAGTGGCCCAATACCATGAAAGTTTAATATGAGCTTACCCGGGTTTAATGTCTTGCATTAGTTAGGAATATTTTTTAATAATAATATCATTTTTGTTTTCCGGTCGGACAAGTAATTAATAAAAAAGTGCTTTTTAATTAATTTAGATGCCGGGCAATTAGTAGGCGTGCTTTAACTTGACGGAATCGCTTGCGTAACGTGATGTTTAACATTCGATAATTTAATTCAATAATATCATACCATACTCGTTAGTTTTAGTTAATTTTTAATTTAATAATTCCATTGCTAAGCTCGTGGATTCATTTGCGTAGCGCGATAGTTAACTTTTAATAAATTTCAAAATTATTTTCTTCGAATGTAGTAATTTTCTCCATAAGTAATAACGTACTAATAATCCTCGTCATAACTGCGGATTCGCTTGCGTAGCGCAGTTATGAAAAAAATCAATAAAATTCATCGCGATCACACGTTCGTTTGCGTGGCGCGGTTAGGATAATTTTATTTAAATCTTTTCTTTAATAATTTTAATAATTAAAAGTGGATCGGTAAAATATGAAAATCCAAATAAAGCACAGTTTATCCAAAATAAATTCAAGCCAAGTTTAAGTCAATAAAGCGACCGTGCTAGAACCACGGGACTCGGGGAATGCCTTACACCTTCTCCCCGATCAACAGAATTCCTTACTCGGACTTTATTTTCGCAGACCAATTAATAATAGAGTCAATCCTTCCTTTGATTAGGGATTCAAATAAAAGGTGACTTGAAACACCGAAAAATCATTTCCAAATGGCGACTCTGTAAATAAAATAATCCCTATTCAAATTTGTCACTTCAATTGAAAAAACACTTTAACCCACAATCCATAAAATAACATACATTATCTTTTTGGGGTAGAAAAGGGTGTGACAAATCTGGCGACTCTGCTGGGGAATCTCAAGAATTCGAGCTTGTACATTGACTTTATTTGGCTTTATTAATTTTTGTATATATTGTGATTTATTTGGGCTTAATGTGTTACTTGTCGAGTTTTTACCGTTTTGATATTGTTGAACTGTACATATAAATTGTATTCTCTCTCGCACCCCTCTGAGTTTTCGTATAGTTAGTTATGTTGTGTTTGCCTACTAGCATCACAAAATTTTTGTCTTGAGATAAAACCAGTTAGCCTACCAGCTTCTGGTGAAGGATTTAGTCACACATGCTTAGGCGGGAGAGCCGTTAGCTAGCCAGTGTTGTTCTACTACTGGTGACACTTGACGCTCCTCGGCTCGGGTTGTCCGCCCGGATAAGCCAGGTCTAGATACCATCTCCTTTAAGATTTGAAAACTTAGAAGAACAAGCCACAAGCAATGAATATCCCTAGTAGGCTATGCTTTATTTGCATCATGTGCATTTGACTTAGTAGCGTTCGACACATGGGCCGAGTTCTATTTTAGGACAGGTACCTTGTTGAGACCATTATGTCATGTTATGTGCTACTTGTTGCATTATTTGGGAGGTTTGCATATCAACCGACTTTAGCTTAAATCAATTGAACGAACAGAAAAAAAAATGATGTGGTCTAGTGCATATGGTTTTTAAAGATTAATTTTTATTAAAAAAAGAAGAAAAAAAGAAAAAGAACATAGTCGGTTTTAACTGAACTACGCGGGTCTGATTCTCACTGGATGTGAGATACATAGGCAAACCTCATCGGTTTTGGCACCCAATTTTCAAAAATACAAAAATATATTTTTCTTTAATTCCTTCTTTAGAAGTCTTTCTTTGAGACGTCAAATCCAAAAATTCAAAAATATTTTCTTCTTTTTTTAAAAAAAAGTCTTTCTCCCAAAATTAAAAAAAAAAAAATCAAAATCCAAAAAATATTTTTTGTCTTTTTAAATTTACACAAACAAAAAATGAAAATCCAAAACATTTTCTTTCTTTTTTAAAAGTCTTTCTTTCGAAGATTCCAAAAAGAATAGAATTAAAAAAAAGAAGGAAAAAGCGAAATAAAAAAAAATTCTTTAGAAGTTTTCTTTCAACAAAACAAAATTGAAAAAAAAAATCCAAAATATTTTCCTTGCTAGGTGGTTTCGTGGGATTATTTATATATGAGTAAAAAAAAGAGTTAGTTTATTTACTTTATTACTGATCCTTCATGAACTACGCAAGATCTGATTCATGTTCCCACATGATACGTAGGCAACCCAGATCAGGTTCGATCAAATAATTTTGAAAAATAAAAAGGAAAAAAAAGAAAAGAAAAAAAGAAGAAGAAAAAAAGAAGAAAGAGCAAAAAAGTGTGTTCATTCTAACATGCTTGTTGTTTTGAAATAAAAGCTAGTTAAAGGTGGTCGGTTTGTCGGTTTGCAATGGTGAATCACAAAACACAATCCAGGATCACATTATCATATTCTCAACCAAGGGAATAAGCATCGCTATTGTTGATTCGACTAAGGTCACGAAAAGGCAAGTGCACAGTTTGGTGGTGAAAAGAAGAGGAAAATGTTGGTTGACTTTTACCAAGTTTGAGCAATTAGGCATGCTTTGTGTGAGATGATCTGTGATGTTAGGGACATGAGAATTCTTCCAAGTCTTTTGGCAAATTGGTTTCTATGAAGTTTCTCATGCCGCCAGTCCTGAAATCCGATAGCCAATATTTGGGAACGGTTTGACCAAAAAGTCAAAATTTGATTGTTGATTCCAAAACAATCTTATTGAATTCAGTAGTAATGCTGATGTGCAAATGTGTAGCTAAGATGTGAAGCTTGGTAATTGGAAAGTCACTCCCCTCCTTGCCGGAAAGGAGTCTTGGTATCTTATTTTGTCATAATTTCTGTAACGACCCAACTTCTCGTTTTAAGATTTTAAGCCCCGTCTGGCGGCATAAGGCCCTGAGCAGCTTCTTATTATGTGTATTGACTTGCGTGCGTGGTTGAATTCAGTTACCGGATGATTCAAGGGTGATTTGGGACACTTGGTCCCTAAAAAGGAAGCTTAAGTCTTAGGATTTTGACCATAGTCGGAACCATGCGAAGACGACTCCGGAATGGAGTTCCGTCGATTCCGTTAGCTCCGTATGATGATTTTGGACTTAGGAGCGTATCCGAAAAATTATTTGGAGGTCCGTAGTGGAATTAAGCTTGAAATGGCAAAAACTCAAAATTTTGGAAAGTTTGACTCGGGGGTTGACTTTTTGACATCGGGGTCGGAATGCGATTCCGAGAGTTGGAACAGCTCCGTTATGTCATTTGAGATGTTCTTGCAAAATTTGACGTTATTCTGGGTTGCTTTGATAGGTTTCGGCACCAGTTTTAGAAGTTGGAACTTTTGGAAGTTTTATAAGTTTGATTCATGGTGCAATTTATATTTTCGGCGTTATTTGATGTGATTTGAGACCTCGAGCGAGTCCGTGTTAGGTTGTGAAACTTGTTGGTATGTTTAGACGGGGTCCCGGGGGCTTCGGGTGTGTTTCGGATGGGTTACAGACTATTTCCTTCTATTTTTGAATTGTTGTTTCTGTTTTCTGGTGTTCTTCTTCGCGTTCGCGAAGATCACCTCGCGTTCGCGAAGTGTTACAGCTGACCACCTTATACTTCTTCTTGGTGTTCGCGTTCAGCCCATCACGTTCGCGAAGGTTTGTCTTTTCATCCACCGCGTTTGCGAAGCTCTTTGTAACGACCCGACCGATCGTTTCGAGAGTTATAACCCCGTTTTCCCCATTCCTACATCTTTTTGGTGTTATTCAGCTATATTATGTTATATCGGGTTAGTGGGTTCGAGTCCGGAAGGAACTCGGAGTGAAATGAGACACTTAGTCTCATAATTAAAAAATAAATTGAGTTAGAAAAGTGGACCGGATATGGACCTATGTGTAAACGACCTCAGATTTGAATTTTGATAATTCTAATAGCTTCGTATGGTGATTTTGGGCTTAGGAGCATGTCCGGAATATTATTTGAAAGTCCGTAGAAGAATTAGGCTTGAAATGGCGAAAGTTTTATTTTTGATAAATTTGACCGGGGGGTTGACTTTTTGATATCGGGGTCGGAATCCGATTTTGAAAATTGAAATACCTCTTTTATGTCATTTAGGACTTGTGTTGAAAATTTGAGGTCAATCGGACGTGATTTGATAGGTTCTGGAGTTGTTTGTAGAAATTAGAAATTTCAAAGTTCATTAGGCTTGAATTGGGTGTAATTCATGGTTTTAGCATTGTTTGAGGTGATTTGAGAATTCGACTAAGTTCGTATGATGTTTTAGGACTTGTTGATATATTTGGTTGAGGTCCCGAGGGCCTCGGGTGAGTTTCGGATGGTTAACGGATCAAAAATTGAACTAAAACAGCTGCTGCAATTTCCTTCTGTTGGAAATTGCTTCTGCCCAGAAATCGAGCCCAGATGTGAGCCCAGATCGAGCTCAGGGTCAAGGACCACGATCGAAGCCCAGATCGAGCTCAGGGTCGAGGGCCATGATCGAGCCTAGAGTCGAGGGCCACGATCGAAGGCATGATCGAGGCCAGGGCGAGGGTCACGGTCGTAGGCCTGGTCAGAGACATAATCGAGGGCCAGGATCGAGAACCAGGATCGAGGGGTAGGACCGAGGACCTGGATCGAGGCAGAACCGATGATGTCTAGGAAGAATTATAAAAGCAGGGACTTCGTCCCATTTGCCATTTTTGACAAATTGGAGCTTGAGGAGAGGCGAGTTTTGATATATTTTCAAGAAAAACTTGAGTTAAGTCCCTTGTGATCATTTCTACTCCATAATATTGAATTATCATCGAATAATCCGATTAGATTACATGATTTTGAGGTGTAAATCGGAGATTGGAACTTAGAAATTTGGAAATAAGATTTGTAGATTTGAGGGTCGAGTTGAGGTCGAATTTTGGTAAAATTAGTATGGGTAGACTCATGTTTGAATGGGCTTTCGTATTTTATAACTTTTGTCGGGTTCCGAGACGTGGGCCTCACGGGCGAATTTTGAGCTAATTTTTGGATTTTTATGGAAAAATCATTATTATCTTGTGGAATTAATTTCAATGAATTTTATTGACTGAAACGAATTATTTGTGACTAGATTCGAGGCATTCAGAGGCCGATCTGCGAGGCAAAGGCATAGCAGAGTAAAAAGTTTCACATTTTGAGGTAAGTAACGATTGTAAATCTAGCCCTGAGGGTATGAAATCCCGAATTTTGTATCATTCTACTATTTATTGTGACGCACATTCTAGGTGACGGGTGTGTGGGCGTGCACTGTTGGGGATTTGTGACTTGGTCCGCCCCGTAGCAACTGTAAAGTTGCATACTTTCTTGAAACCATTGATACTTATATGTTTTAGAAAGATTTTCTGTAAATTGGGCTGAATGCCATGTTTGGGCCTTGCGCCAATGCTGTTTGGACCCTTAGGGGCTGTTTCTTACCATTCTCTCACTGTTTTCGATTGAAAATCTATACTCAATCATGTTTATACTTGTTTACCTCATAACTCAGTTTTATGACTCTATTTTGATGCATATAAATATTTTGGGCCAAATACCCTGTTTTACTGAAATGCCCGAGTGGCCTGATTTGTGAGGATGAGTGTGGATCGGGGCTGCCCGCCCGCAGCATACTTTATGACTGAGTGAGGCCGAGGGCCTGATTTGTGAGGATGAGTGTGGATTGGGGCTGCCTGCCTGCAACATACTTTATTATTATCGCACGTGAGTTGTCCATGCAGATTATAGCGCTTGGGCTGAAGGAGCCCCTCGTCAACAAAAATTATAGAATCAATTCCATGAGTTCAACCATACTAAAATCATCAAATTCCGATATCATTTCGTCCCTCAAATCGTGATTTTTTCATTTTGAAAGTTTTCTTCAAAACCAACATTTTCCTCAACTCAAAATACAAAATAAATGATAAAGATGAAGATAAATATTGTGGAATATATTAAATACTAAGTGAAGAACACTTACCCAATCGAATTGCTTGAAAAACCTACCAAGAATCGCTCAAAACCGAGCTCTATAAGTCAAAATGTGATAAAAATGGCCTAACCCTCGATTTGGAAATCTTATATTCTGCCCAGGTGATTGTGTATCGTGAACGTGGAGAAAGGATCGCATTCGCGAAGAAGAAAAATGAACTGCCCAGTTGTGCTTCGCGAACGCGATGGGTTATTCACGAATGCGCAGAGCAAAAATCTAATGGCCCACGACTGACTTACGCGAATGCAAGCAAAGGGCCGTGAACGCGAAGAATAAGAACAGGAAACCTTCGTGAACACGAGATGCTCTTCGCGAACGCGAAGAAGAAACATGAGGCTTCCATGAAGAGTGTCACGACCCAAAACTAACCCCTGTCGTGATGGCACCTATCGTGGAACTAGGCAAGCCGACTCATTTCCAAAACAAAATGATATTTTCATTTTAAAGATAATTTCATGGTTATTTAACATAATACCTCCATTTAAAGAGTTCAAATCGAAGAAAAACAGAAGTGCGGAAAAGAAAAGCCCGACATCGGGGTGTCACTAGTCATGAGCATATACTATAATCTGTCTAACAATATCAAGGCTAACTCGGCCCGGAAAATAGCTAAATACAACTAGAGGAAGATAAGAGCGAGAAGAGCAGGGGCTGCGATCGCCAAACAGCTACCTTGCTATCTCCAAGAAAATCTGCAACCAGAACACTCAGTAACCGCTACCGTGTCCAGCTACACCTGGATCTGCACACAAGGTGCAGGGAGTAACGTGAGTACGCCAACTCAGTAAGTAACAACAATAAATAAAGACTGAGCAGTAGTGACGAGCAATAAAGCATATAACGTTCATATCAGGAAATCTCAGTAAAATACCACATGCTCTTAAAAAATCAGGATTTGAATCAAACATCTCGTTTAAACCCAGTTCCAGTAAAAAAATCATTTAAAGGCATTTTTCCAACAGTTTTTCAAACAAAGGCTCAATGCAAAGGTGGGCAAAAATGATGAAATCATAAACAGCCCCTCGGGCAAAACATCACTCATATACAGCCCCTCGGGCAAACCTCACAGTCACTCGTGCCACTCGGGCATACCTTACAATCACTCTTGCCACTCGGGCATACCTCATAATCACTCTCGCCACTCGAGCATACCTCACAATCACTCTTGCCTCCTCGGCACTCAGCACTCGCACTCAATAGGTACCTGCGCTCACTGGGGGTGTGTACAGACTCGTGAATTAATTATGACTAGATTCGAGTCGATTGGAGTTGGAAATGTCGAGAAAAAAGGCATACTACTTGATTTAAATTGGGGCAAGTCGAGATAAGTGTCTTGCTTAACCTCGAGTGGGGAAACTTTCCATTAGGCATTGAGTCTTATGTGCAATTTGTGTAATTGAAAACCATGTACGCGAGGTGACGAGTACGTACTTGGTTTATATGTGCAAATTTTATTGAGTTAAAGTCTTGAGCATATTGTGTAGTAAATTGGATAATTGTTGGCATATATTTAATCATCTACTTGTCGCGCCTAAATCCTTGTGTAACAACCCGGCCGGTCGTTTTGAGAATTAGAGCCCCGATCCCCTAATAATTGTTTTCCCCACGTTTGTTTCCGCTATTGAGACTTGCCAGAGTTATTGGTTATGGAATTCAAAGAGTTTTGGGACACTTAGTCCCTAGTTGTGAGTTTAAGCCTTAGAGTTTGGACCGTAGTCAGAATTGTATGAAGACGGCTCCTGAATGGAATTCCGTCGACTCCGTTAGCTCCGTTAAGTGATTTTGGGGTTAGGAACGCGTCCGAAATGTGTTTTGGAGGTCTGTAGTAGATTTAGGCTTGAATTGACGAAAGTTAGTTTTTTGGCGATTTCGGTCGATCGTGGAAATTTCGATATCGAGCTCGGAATGGAATTCCGAAGGTGGATGTAGGTTCGTGGTGTCATTTGTGACCTGTGTTTAAATTTTGAGGTGATTCGGACTAGATTTGATGTGGTTCAGCATCGTTTGTAGAATTTGGAAGATTTTAAATTCTTAGGCTTGAATCCGTGCTTAATTCATGATTTTGGTGTTGTTCGATGTGGTTTGAAGGTTCGACTAAGTTCGTATGGTGTTATAAGATTGGTTGGTAGGTTTGGTTGAGGTCCCGGGGGCCTCGGGTGTGTTTCGGATGCTTAACGGAATGAATTTGGACTTAGGAAAAATCTCGTATTTTTGTTGGTTCTGCTATAATCGCACCTGCGCAAGGCTGCCCGCAGGTGCGAGAAAATTGGCGCAGAAGCGGAGTTGGGTTGATTGGTTAGGGGTCGCAGGTGCGTGGGAAAAGGCCGCATCTGCGATGCCCGCAAATTTTCAAGACCGTTCGCAAGTGCGCAAGTTACGCAGAAGCGGATGGGATTTCCGCAGGTGCGGCCCTTTCGTCGTAGGTGCGAAGGCAGAAGAGGCATGTGAATTGCGCAGATGCGCACTTTTTCCGCACAAGCTCACCCGCAGGTGCGAGCCCAGGTTCCGCAGGTGCGAAAATACCTCGGCAGTGGTTAAAACCGAAGGGCTTCACGATTTTTGTCATTTTTGACTTTGCAAACTCGGTTTAGGGCAATTTTTGAGAGCATTTTCGAGGCATTTCTTGAGATAGGTCCCTTGTGCTTATTTTTGATCAATAATCTTGCTTTGCCATGTATTTTTCCACCTAGTTAGTGTGTATTTAAGGTGAAAATTGAAAGTTGGAGGCTAGGGATTTGGAAGTTTGATTTGTGGATTTGGAGGATCATTTGGTGTCAGATTTTAGTAAATTTGATATAGTTAGACTCGTGAGTGAATGGGTGTTCAAAATTTGTAATTTTTACCCGATTTCGAGATGTGGGCCCCGGGAGACTTTTTGGGCATTTTTCCTAATTTCACGCTTTAGCTTCGAATTAATTACTTAAATTTGTTACTTGTAGTTATATTTATATTATGCAATTATTTTGAATAGATTCGGGCCATTTGGAGTCGGATACTCGTGGCAAGAACGTGATATCGAGTTGATTTGAGCGGTTCGAGGTAAGTGGCTTGCCTATCCTTGTGTTGGGGACTTTTGATGTGTGGGCGCCGTGTACTGAGGTGACGAGTACGTACACGGGCTATTATTGCATAAATCCCATTTTTCCTTTATAAATCATAAACTGTTTTCCCTTATTAAATTGTACTAATGCGTTTAATTGTTTAGCTTAGATTAGATGAGCATGCTTACGTGTTTTAACTGCCTATTTGACATTCTGTGCGCCTTGCTTAGGTAAGTCCCTATTTTCCTTATCCGTGTTCAGTATAAACTGTATAACTCGATGCCATACCTGCCATTTCATCTTGCGTTGCATATTTAAATTGGGACTACGGGCGTATTCCGGGAGATCCCCATGTCTTGCATATTTAATTTGGGACTACAGACGTATTCCGGGAGATCCCCCAGCACTACATATTTACTTTGAGACTACGGATGTATTCCGAGAGATCCCCCAACACTGCATGTTTACTTTGGGCCTACAGACGTATTCCGGGAGATCCCCCTGTACTGCATATTTATTTGGAACTACGGGACGGTATCCCGAGAGATTTTCCACTGTGTTTACCTTGTTCTGAGCCGAGGGCTCCCTTAACTGTTAAAGTTTTCGAGAATTTCTTTAACTGTGTTACCGTAAATTTTACTTATATTTTTTACTGTCTAATTTATTATATTTACTCTGGTAGGGCCTTGACCTGACCTCGTCACTACTCAACCGAGGTTAGGCTTGGCACTTACTGGGTACCATTGTGGTGTACTCATGCCCTTTCCTGCACATGTTTTCGTGTACAGATCCAGGTGCGAGCTATCAACCTCAGGGTTAGTGTGTGCTGCTGGTTCTAGGAAACTTCAAGGTACTTCTGCTTGCGTCCGCAGATCTACGGAGTCCCCTTCTACTCCCTCGCCTAGAGATTTTCTTTATTAGCTTCAGACTTTTGTATAGAGCTACATAGATTATAGCAGCTTGTGACTTAAGTGATATTCCGGGTCTTGGGAAATTATTTTGTATATGCCGAGTGGTACTACTCTTGGCTATTCACAATATGCTATTTATCTTTAAAATCTTGTGTTTTCTTTATATTGTTTTCGTAATATTAGGCTTACCTAGTCGTAAAGACTAGGTGCCATCACGACACCTTACAGAGGGTTAATTTGGGTTGTGACAAGTTGGTATCAGAGCACTAGGTTCATAGGAGTCGCGAGTCATAAGCCGGTTTATTAGAGTCTCGCGGATCGATGCGGAGACGTCCGTACTTATATTCGGGAGTCTATGTAACTGTTAAGAACAATCATATTTCTTTGATTTCCTTGTCGTGCGAGTTATTGATACCAAAAATAAAAATTCTAAGATTCTATTCTATTCTTTCTCACAGATGGTGAGGACCCGTACTAGGAGGACCGACGATCAGGCACCCGAGCCCCCTGTCAGAGCCGTCAGAGGCCGGGGTCGGGGTTGAGGACGACCACACGGTGCAGCCCGAGCACCTGCGAGAGCTGCATCAGAGGAGCCCCCAGCAGCTCCAGCTGGAGGGCCAGCACAGGAGATCCCTATTGCTACTCCAGCCCTCCAGGAGACTTTAGCTCAGTTCATGAGCATATTCAGCACTCTGGCTCAGGCTGGACTATTTTCGATAGCTCCCGCTACATCTCAAGCCGGGGGAGGGGCACAGACTCCCGCAGCCCGCATTCCTGAGCAAAGGGTCCAAGTTGATCAGGCCCCAGAGTATATTCCTATGCCCCCAGTGGATCTGGTTCAGCATGAGATCAGGGTAGCTGCTTCTGAGGTAGAGCAACTCAGACTTGAGAGGTACAAGAAGTACAACCCACCTACTTTCACAGGACTAGCTTTAGATGATGATCTGGGTTTTCTTGAGGAGTGTCATCGTATTCTCCGCACTATGGGCATTGTGGAGACGAGTGGGGTTTCTTTCACTACTTTCCAACTTAGGGGAGCGGCATATCAGTGGTGGCGTGCCTATGAGCTGAGTAGTCCAGACGAGGCAGCCTCACTCACTTGGACTCAGTTTTCAGAGATGTTCTTGCGTGAGTATGTTCCCCAGAGCCTCAGGGATGCTTGGCGCGCAGAGTTTGAGCAGCTGCGTCAGGGTGCTATGAATGTGTTGGAGTATGCAGTCAGTTTCAGTGAGTTAGCTTGCCATGCATCGGCTCTGGTTGCTACAGTCAGAGAGAGGGTTCGTCGCTTCATTGAGGGACTCCACCCCAGTATTCGGACCAGTATGGCCAGGGAGTTGGAGATGGACATCACTTATCAGTAGGCAGTGAGTATTGCCAGGAGAGTGGAGGGCATGTTCACCCTAGACATAGAGGAGAGAGAGGCCAAGAGGTCTCGAGAGACTGGTCATTATTCAGGAGCTCGTGCGCCAGCAGCACGCTATGGTAGGGGTTTTGTGAGTTGCCCTGTTCATTCAGCTCTTCCAGCAGCCAGCAGTGTTCCAGCTCCTCCTAGACCTTAGGAGCCCTATTATGCACCGCCAGTATCCAGTATACCTCATACTCGAGATGCTATTACCGGCCAGTCCAGCAGGCCAGGTCCGAGTCAGTCTCAGCCGCCGCATCCTCCGAGGGGTTGTTTTGAGTGTGGTGACACTCGTCTCATGGTTAGAGATTGCCCCAGAGCCAGGAGGGCTACACCTCCACAGACTTATCAGCCTCTACGTGCTCCACCGGGTCCTTCGGCCATTCTTCTAGCCCCAACTGCCACCCCACCTCCTCAGCCAGCTCGAGGTGGAGTTCGGGGAGGTCGAGGTCACCCTAGAAGGGGAGGCTAAGCCAGGTACTATGCCCTTCCAGCCCGTTCAGAGGCCGTTGCTTCAGATTCAGTCATCACATGTATCATCCATGTCTGTCATAGGGATGCATCAGTATTATTTGACCCAGGCTCTACGTATTCATATGTGTCTTCTTATTTTGCTCCACATTTGGGGATATCTCAGGATTCTTTGAGTTCCCCTATTTATGTATCTACTCCCTGTGGGAGATTCTATTATTGTGGACCGCGTGTATTGGTCGTGTTTGATTGCTCTTAGTGGTTTTGAGACCAGAGCCGATTTATTATTGCTCAGCATGGTGGACTTTGATATTATTTTGGGCATGGACTGGTTGTCGCCCCATTATGCTATTCTTGATTGTCACTCTAAAATCGTGATGATGGCTATGCCAGGTTTACCGTGATTAGAGTAGAGAGGTATCTTAGAGTATACTCCCAGCAGAATTATTTCTTTTCATAAAGCTCAACGAATGGTTGAGAAGGGGTGTGACGCATAGCTAGCTTATGTGAGAGATGTCAGTATTGATACCCCTATAGTTGAGTCAGTTCCAGTAGTGAAGGACTTTCCAGATGTGTTTCCAGCTGACCTTGCGGGCATGCCGCCCGATAGAGATATTGATTTTGGCATTGATTTGTTGCCGGGTACTCAGCCCATTTCTATTCCTCCCTACCGTATGGCTCTTCCTGAGTTGAAGGAGTTGAAGGAGCAGTTGCAGGAGTTTCTTGATAAGGGTTTCATCAGGCCCAGTGTATCACCTTGGGGTGCTCCGGTCTTATTTGTGAAGAAGAAGGATGGTTCTATGCGTATGTATATTGATTATCGGCAGTTGAACAAGGTTACAGTGAAGACCAGGTATCCATTGCCTCGTATTGATGACTTATTTGATCAGTTACAGGGTGCCAGAGTGTTTTCCAAGATTGACTTACGTTCAGGTTATCATCAGTTGAAGATTCGGGAGTCGGATATTCCGAAGACTGCTTTCAGGACTAGATATGGTCACTATGAGTTTCTTGTCATGTCATTTGGGCTGACCAATGCCCCAACAGCCTTTATGCATTTGATGTACAGTGTGTTCCGGCCTTATCTAGATTCCTTCATTATTGTGTTTATTGACGACATCCTGGTATATTCCCGGTCTCGGGAAGATCATGAGTAGCACCTGAGGACCGTGCTTCAGACTTTGAGGGAGAAGAAATTGTATGCAAAATTTTCTAAGTGTGAATTCTGGCTTGATTCAGTGGCATTCTTGGGACACATAGTGTCTTGTGATGGGATCAAGGTAGATCAGAAGAAGGTGGAGCCAGTACAGAGTTGGCCTAAACCTTCATCAGCTATGGAGATCCTCAGTTTCCTTGGTTTGGTGAGGTATTACCGTCGCTTTGTGGAGGGATTTTCATCTATTGCGGCACCTATGACCAGATTGACCCAGAAGGGTGCTCCAATCAGGTGGGCAGAGGAGTGTGAGGAGAGCTTTTAGAAGCTCAAGACAGCTTTGACTACATCCCCAGTATTAGTATTGCCTATAGGTTCGGGGTCCTACACTGTCTATTGTGATGCCTCGAGGATTGTCCTTGGAGCAGTATTGATGTAGGATGGTAGGGTGATTGCCTACGCGTCTAGGCAGTTGAAGGTGAATGAGAAGAATTATCCGGTTCATAATCTCGAGTTAGCAGCTATTGCTCATGCCCTGAAGATCTGGTGTCATTAATTGTACGGTGTTCCCTGTGAGATTTACACTGATCACCGGAGTTTGCAGCACTTGTTCAGGTAGAAGGACCTTAATTTGCGTCAGCGGAGGTGGTTAGAGATACTTAAAGACTATGGTATCACTATATTATACCACCCGGGGAAGGCCAATGTAGTGGTCGACGCCTTGAGTCGTCGGGCAGAGAGTTTGGGGAGTTGGCATATCTTTCGGCAGCTGAGAGGCCCTTAGCATTGGATGTTCAAGCCTTAGCTAGTCAGTTCATGAGGTTGGATATTTTAGAGCCTAGCCGGGTATTAGCTTGTGTGGTTGCTCGGTCTTCTCTTTATGACCGTATCAGCGAGCAGTATGATGATCCTCATCTTCTAGTTCTTCAAGACAGGGTCCAGCGAGGTGATGCCAGTGATGTAACTATAGGTGATGATGGTGTGATGAAGATGCAGGGTCGGATCTGTGTGCCCATTGTAGATGGGCTTTGGGAGTTGATCCTCGAGGAGGCCCATACCTCGCGGTACTCCATTTATCCCGGTGCCGCGAAGATGTTCCAGGATTTGAGACAACACTAGTGGTGGAGGAGGATGAAGAAGGATATAGTTGGGTTTGTAGCCAAGTGTCTCAACTGTCAGCAGGTCAAATATGAGCACCAGAGGCCGGGTGGATTACTTTAGAAGTTAGAGATCCCAGAGTGAAAGTGGGAGCGGATCACCATGGACTTTGTAGTTGGACTTCCATGGACTTTGAGAAGGTTCGATGCTATCTGGGTGATCGTGGATCACCTGACCAAGTCAGCTCATTTTATTTCAGTGTTGACCACTTATTCTTCTGAGAGGTTGGCTGAGATTTATATTAGAGAGATTTTCTACCTTCATGGTATTCCAGTATCCATCATTTCAGACAGAGGTACGCAGTTCACATCACGGTTTTGGAGATTCGTACAGCAGGAGTTGGGTACTAGGGTGGAGCTAAGCAGAGTCTTTAACCCTCAGACGGACGGGCAGTCCGAGCGCACGATTCAGATTCTTGAGGATATGCTCCGTGCCTGTGTGATAGAGTTCGGAGGGTCATGGGACCAATACTTGCCACCTGCAGAGTTTGCTTACAACAACAGTTACCAGTCCAGCATTCGGATAGCACCGTATGAGGCTTTGTATGGTAGGCGGTACTGGTCCCTAGTGGGGTGATTTGAGCCGGGCGAGGCCCGATTGTTGGGTACCGACTTGGTCCAAGATACCCTGGATAAGGTGAATGTGATTCAAGAGAGACTTCGTACAACCCAGTCCAGGCAGAACAATTATGCGGACCGGAAGGTTCGTGATTTGGCATTTATGGTTGGTGAGAGGGTCTTGCTTCGGGTATCGCCTATGAAGGGCGTCATGAGGTTCGGGAAGAAGGGCAAGCTGAGCCCGAGGTTCATTGGTCCTTTTGAGATATTTCGGTGAGTTGGGGAGGTTGCTTATGAGTTTACCTTGCCTCCCATCCTAGCAGGAGTTCAACTCGGTATTCCACGTGTCTATTGTCTAGAAGTATCACGGTGATCTGACTCATGTATTAGATTTTAGCTCAGTCCCACTGGACAAGGATCTATCTTATGTTGAGGAGCTAGTAGCCATTTTGGACAGGCAGGTCAGAAAGCTCAGGTCAAAGAATATTGCTTCAGTAAAGGTCCAATGGAGAGGTCAGCTGGTCAAGAAGGCGACTTGGGAGACCGAGCAGGATATGCGCAGTGAGTACCCTCATCTTTTCACAATTTCATGTTTGTCTTTATACTCGTTCGAGGACGAACAATTATTTTAAGAGGGGGAGCATGTGACGACCCGGCCGGTCATTTTGAAAATTAGAGCCCCGATCCCCTAATAACTGTTTTTCCCACGTTTGTTTCCGCTATTGAGACTTGCCGGAGTGATTGGTTATGGAATTCAGAGAGTTTTGAGACACTTAGTCCCTAGTTGTGAGTTTAAGCTTTAGAGTTTGGACCGTAGTCGGAATTGTGTGAAGACGGCTCCAGAATGGAATTCCGTCGACTCCGTTAGCTCCGTTGAGTGATTTTGGGGTTAGGAGCACATTCGGAATATGTTTTGGAGGTCTGTAGTAGATTTAGGCTTGAATTGGCGAAAGTTAGTTTTTCGGCGATTTCGGCCGATAGTGGAAATTTTGATATGGATCTCGGAATGGAATTCCGAAGGTGGCTGTAGGTTTGTAGTATCATTTGTGACATGTGTGTAAAATTTGAGGTCATTCAGACTAGATTTGATGTGGTTCGGCGTCGTTTGTAGAATTTGAAAAATTTTAAATTCTTAGGCTTGAATCTGTGCTTAATTCATGATTTTGTTATTGTTCGATGTGGTTTGAAGGCTCGACTAAGTTCGTATGGTGTTATAAGATTGGTTAGTAGGTTTGGTTGAGGTCTCGGGGGCCTCGGGTGTGTTTCGGATGCTTAACGGAATGAATTTGGACTTAGAAAAAATCTGGTGTTTTTGCTGGTTCTGCTGTAATCGCACCTGCGCAAGGCTGCCCGCAGGTGCGAGAAAATTAGCACAGAAGCGGAGTTGGGTGGATTGGTCGGGGGTCACAGGTGCGTGGGAAAAGGCCGCATCTGCGATGCCCGCAAATGCGCAAGACCGTTCGTAAGTGCACAAGTTACCCAGAAGCGGAGGGGATTTCCGCAGGTGCGGCCCATTCGTCGCAGGTGCGAAGGCAGAGGGGGAAAGTGAATTGTGCAGATGCGCACTTTTTTCGCACAAGCGCACCCGCAGGTGCGAGCCCAGGTTCCGCAGGTGCGGAAATACCTGGGCAGTGATTAAAACCGAAGGGCTTCGTGATTTTTGTCATTTTTGACTTTGCAAACTCGGTTTAGGGAGAGTTTTGAGAGCATTTTCGAGGCATTTCTTGAGATAAGTCCCTTGTGCTTATTTTTAATCAATAATCTTTCTTTGCCATGTATTTTCCCACCTAGTTAGTGTGTATTTAAGGTGGAAATTTGAAGTTGGAGGCTAGGGATTTGGAAGTTTGATTTGTGGATTTGGAGGACCATTTGGTGTCGGATTTTAGTAAATTTGATATGGTTAGACTCGTGAGTGAATGGGTGTTCAAAATTTGTAATTTTTACCCAATTCCGAGACGTGGGCCCGGGGAGACTTTTTGGACGTTTTCCCTAATTTCACGCTTTAGCTTTGAATTAATTAGTTAAATTTGTTACTTGTAGTTATATTTACATTATGCAATTAATTTGAATAGATTCGGGCCATTTGGAGTCGGTTACTAGTGGCAAGAACGTGATATCGAGTTGATTTGAGCGGTTCGAGGTAAGTGGCTTGCCTAACCTTGTGTTGGGGACTTTCCCCTTAAGATGTTTGATATTAATTGATGTGTTGGCGCTGTGTACGTGAGGTGACGAGTACGTACACGGGCTATTATTGCAAAAATCCCGTTTTTCCTTTCTAAATCATAACTTATTTTCCCTTATTAAATTGCACTAATATGTTTAATTGTTTAGTTTAGATTAGAGGAGCATGCTTACGTGTTTTAACTGCCTATTTGACATTCTGTGTGCCATGCTTAGTTAAGTCCCTATTTTCCTTATCTGTGTTCAGTATAAACTGTATAACTCAATGCCATACCTGCCATTTCATCTTGCGTTGCATATTTAAATTGGGACTACGGACGTATTCCGGGAGATCCCCCTGCCTTGCATATTTAATTTGGGACTACAGACGTATTCCGGGAGATCCCCCAGTACTGCATATTTACTTTGGGACTACAGACGTATTTCGGGAGATCCCCATGTACTGCATATTCATTTGGAACTACGGGACGGTATCCCGGGAGATTTTCCACTGTGTTTACCTTGTTCTGAGCCGAGGGCTCCCTTAACTGTTAAATGTGTCGAGAATTTCTTTAACTGTGTTACCATAAATTTTACTTATATCTTTTACTGTCTAATTTATTATATTTACTCCGGTAGGGCCTTGACCTGACCTCGTCACTACTCGACTGAGGTTAGGCTTGGCACTTACTGGGTACCATTGTGGTGTACTTATGCCCTTTTCTGCACATGTTTTCGTGTGCAGATCCAGGTGTGAGCTATCAGCCTCGGGGTTAGTGCGTGCTGCTGATTCTAGGAGACTTCAAGGTACTTCTGCTTGCGTTCGCAGATCTTTAGAGTCCCTTTCTACTCCCCCGCCTAGAGATTTTCTTTATTATCTTCAGACTTTTGTATAGAGCTACATAGATTATAGCAGCTTGTGACTTAGTGATATTCTGGGTCTTGGAAAATTATTTTGTATATGCCAAGTGGTACTACTCTTGGCTATTCACAATATGCTGTTTATCTTTAAAATATTGTGTTTTCTTTATATTATTTTCGTAATATTAGGCTTACCTAGTCGTAAAGACTGGGTGCCATCACGACACTTTACAGAGGGTTAATTTGGGTCGTGACACCTTGTTGTTGACTCTGTTGTTATATGACAATGTGATGTGATTGTTGTTTGATTATTTATGAAATTTCGTGAATTTGCTGGTTTGATAATTATTGAAATTTAATTTCATTTTGGATTTTCCCCTCTGCAAATAATTAATTAAATGAGCTTAAGAAGAGGTGTTTATATAATTATTAAAAATTTAATTTATTTGAAGACTTTGCTTTATGTTAAGTAATTTCTATCTCTATTAATTATTTTTTGGTGTTGTACACATTGTGTGGAGCTTTTGGCTATTTGTTGTGAAATTAATTGACTTGGTTGTAGCTTTGAAATTTGGTTGTGGCCATTGGGCAAATTGTGATATGAATTGATTTTTGTTATGTTGTTGTGATACTTTCCCGTGTAAATTGTTATGTTGTGTGAGTTGTTATTTTGGAGAGATAAGGGTGACATTTCACCGTTGATATTATGTAATTATAAGGGTGGCATTTCACTGTTTTGTGTTTGTTGGAATATTGTCTGGGCGGAGCGAAAAGGATGGCTATAGGAGCGATAAGGGTGGCAATAAGAGCGATAAGGGTGGCTATTGATATTGTATGAGCGGAGCGATAAAGGGTAGCTATAGGAGTGATAAGGGTGGCAATAGGAGCGATAAGGGTGGCTATTGTCAGGGACGATATGTGATGATGTGGGGTTGATGATTTTTATGTGATATTGTAATTTTTCTTGTGTTTATTTTTATGCATGTGCAATTGGTCTTGTTGATAGTAAATTGATAACAATCTGTTTTATGTTGAAATTGAGAACCTGCGGCTATTGCCAGGCGGATTATAAATTGAAATGTTGGCACGAGATGCCGTGAGTAAATAATGATAATATTTGGCACGTGAATTTCCGTGCAGTTGTGATATGAAATGTGGGCACGAGGTGCGGTGATGAAATGGTAATGATATTTGGCACGTGAATTGTCCGTGCAGTTATGAGATAAAATGAGGGCACGAGGTGCCGGGAAAATATGATGATTTAATTATGGGCACGAGGTGCCGTGGAAATATGAAAATGGACTAAGACCCGTGTTTACGAAAAATATGAAAATGGGCTAAGACCCGTACTTTTGTGATTATGAAATGAGGTGTCACATGGTGACTTTTTAATTGAAAGAATTATATTCAAAATATTGATTTGGAAGGATTTTTACTTAGAAAGTATTATATGAAAGAATTGCATTTGAAAGATATTTATTCGAGGAAATTATATTTGAAAAGATTTATTGAACGAATTATATTTGAAAAATAATTATTTCAGAAAATTATATTTAAAAGAGAGTTATCTGGAAGAATTATATGTGAAAGACATTTATTTGAAAGACTTGATTTAATTGGGTGTAATTGTGTTTATTAATTATTGAGTGATATTAATGGTATTCTTGTTGTCTGTTGTGCATATAACTGATTGCTTTATCCTGCCCTTATTATTATTTGTTTCCTATTATTTTGTAAATTATATTGCACAGATTATTAGGCTAGTGAGTGTCTTGACTGTACCTTGTCTCTACTCCATTGAGGTTAGTCTTGATACTTACTGGGTACCGACCGTGGCGTACTCATACTATACTTCTGCACATTTTTGTGCAAAGCCAGGTATTGAAGAAAACGAACTTGAGTAGAGTTAAAGAGGGATCGTAAGGATTCAAGGTAGAGTTGCTTGGTCATCGCAGTCCCTTGTAGTCTTTTCATTTCATTGTACTGTTAACTTGTAATCAAACAGTATTGTATATTCGGTCCTCGTGATCATTCTTTGTATCCAGTTAGAGTTCGTGACTCAGTACTACCAGTCTTGGGAGGTTGTATATCGTAATTATTTCTGCTATTAGTTTCAAAAAAAAAAGGCTTCAAAATATAATTGAAATCGGCTTACCTAGTCTTAGAGAGTAGGTGCCATCACGACGCCTGTGGTGGGATTTTGGGTCATGACAATTTCTATCATATGGATTGCTTCGAGGTTGTGATCCAGATGTTGTTTGTTTGTTATGTCAGCAAACCTCTCTATCCTTTAATCAATAAAATGCAACTTTTCGTTTTTTGTCATTTTATCCATTGTGTTTAATTCTTCTTGCATATATAGTTCTTTTCACGCCAATTTCAGTGACATGACATGCATGCAGAGTTTTCGGCTAGATTTTAGAAAGCCTGTCCAGTCTTGAATTAAATCGAGAAAAAGCACTATGAAGATAAGGAAAAGGCTGAAACACTTTGATGAAAAGCCTGAGTCAAGTTCACGAGGAACCAAAATAGTTATATCTGTAGAGGTTAAAGATCTTCATCTCAATCTATCATGAAAATCCGGCTTAAGGATATTTGAATGGGTTGAAGTTTTGTTGGACTAATCAATGAAGAAGATCTTTGTCACGGCCTACCATAATCTAATCATATTAGGAAAGATGACCCAAATCTCCAAAGAAGGTGCATTCCAGGGAATTTAAAATGGATTAGTTGGTACTGAAATGTATCATTTCACATCAAGGCAAAGACCAACAAAAGGTGGCTCCAAATTGTCAAAAGGTCATTTGTTGCAAACAAGATATTGACGATGGAGCTATATAACTGACAAAACCAGGAAGACAATCATGTCCATCAATGCCGAACCTGAGAAGAGATAGAATGTTTGACAGTTTTGAGGCTCGGGGGCCCTTTTTTCTGCAACCCAAACACTTTATATCCTTTGTCATCCCTTTTGAGCTTGTTTTATTTTTCTTTAACCTCCCTCTTTTGGAATCAAGCATAGAGTCAAAAAAAATTGAATATCCATGCCACCAGAAAATAGGAGCTAGGACAATTTGATTAAAAAAAGAGAGAAGAAAAGGAAAAGAACAAAAAATGAAAAATAAAAATGAAAAGAAAAACAACAAAGAAATCTTTCATGTTAGTTTGAACTATGTTTGACTTGATTCCTTTAAAGGATACGTAGGTAGCTCTACACTAGGGTTCAATCTAACCAAATTAAAAAATAAAAGTTCCCCAGTATCTGAAACTGGGGCAGAAGTGTTTTTTTTATGTTTTTATGAAGAGTCGATTCCAAGAGTTGTAAATATACAACCCTATCATCTTTGATCTATTTTGAGCCTTCATGCGACCCTTTCTTTCTAACCATATCCAAAAGCCTTCCAAATAAAGACCTCTCAATTAGTATTTAATAATGCCAAGGGAAACAAGCAATAAGCAACAATTTTCACATGACATAGAACAGTTCAAGTTGCTCGCAGAAAAAAAAAAGATAATGAATGAAAATGAGAGAGTCTTATTGGTGAAAACCCTCATGGGCACTATAAGGCGATAGTAAGTAGAGATAAATAAATGATAGAGACTGGTTAGTGAAAACCTTTCGGTGCACTATTGGTCGAAGGTGAGCTGTGATTTGATGCAGATGATTGGCACAAAGAGGCGAACTTCAAAGACGAAAGGGAACAACAAGAAGAAAGGGTAGATTTGTTGGATAGATTCGTCCTCTCAGTCCAAAATGCATGTCATGATCATTAAAGTTGGCTACCATATTCAATGGAGCCCCTTTTTTATTTCTCTCCCCGTTATATGTTTTATATTTTTTTCTTTTTATTTCTTCCTTTCCCCCTAAAGTGGCATTTTCAGTTAAATACTATCCTTCTCACTTTTACATTGCGTCATTGTATCCATTTCTATTATTATTATTTTGAGTGAGTCTTTGTTAAAACAAACAAGAAATGATTTCAAAATCTATTACCAACTTTCTAATTGTCTATCCTAGTACATCAAAGAGGACATATCCAGGGAGCAACATGCACAATAAGTTGTTGAAGTTAAACATGATCTGAGGGTTCATGCAAACGGAAGTTCCAAAGAGAACTTTCCTGGTCACTATTTGCTTAGAAATCCAACAAAGAAAGGGCCACAAAATTGGTCATCATTTCCCGGAAATGAAAAACAAATGATGTGGGGCATACACGGCATTAACAAAGGTACAAATCCAACTGTTATTTCCTCTGATAAGCCGAACAAAGTGTTTCAAAGAAATCGAAAAGGTCACTAAGCAAGACTTGCTTCATGGACAAAGCTTATAGCACCACAGACACAAACTGATATTGGGTGCAAGATAATCAAGTTTGAATTTTAAAGGGAAAAACCGCCAAAGTAAAGACTTGCTTTATAGACAAGGTTCAACAGCACCTTAGACATTCGGGTATGAAAATAGTCGGGGGCAACGATGGAAAGCCAAGATTTCCAGAAAGCAATATCGAGAATCCGAGCAACTCGGTATCGCACTAAAAGAATCAGTTCTTTTTCAGCAAGGTGGACGCAAATTCAAACTACTCAGGGCATCAAGGCCACAAACCGACCAACACTGTTAAACTCACAAATCTTTCTTTGTTTGAAGCAAGAAACAAAGTAGCGTAGAAATGAAGTTCTCAAAGTACGAATGTCACCAAAGGTAAGTTCTTCAAAGACTCTACTTCTTCTTTCTAGGCATGCCCATAATTACATCATCAACCACTGCATTTTCCAGCATAAGGTACATCAGTCCTTAGTTGAGGTCCCATTTTGATATAGGGCACACCACACCCTAGTCGCATGTTCAGTATATGGTACACCAATTCCTAGCTGTATTTTCCAACCTAAGGTACACTAATCCTTAGTGAGGTTCCACTTTAAAACAAGGTACCCTATCCCTGGTTACTTTCTCTCTAAGTGATACAAGGTGTCATCCCTTAGTTAGATTCTCTCAGCGATACATGATGCCAATCTCTGGCCATATTCTCTCTTAGTAATACAGGGTGCCAACCCCTGGTTACATTTTTTTTCACTGATACAGGGCACCAAACCCTGGTTACATTCTTTGTTAGTGATACAGGGTGCCAACCCCTGGTTACATTCTTTCTCAGTGATACAGGTCGCCAACCCCTGGTTACATTCCCTCCAAGTCTTTCAACCTCACTCGTAGGAGACGCACTTCCTAGTTTGGGCGTCAACCCTTGATTATATTCCCCTTAGTGATACAGGGCGCCAACCCCTGGTTACATTCTTTCTTAGTGATACAGGGCTCCAACCCCTGGTTACATTCATTCTCAGTAATACAGGGAGCCAACCCCCGGTTACATTCATTCTCAATGATACAGGGCACCAACCCCTGGTTACATTCCCTACAAGTCTTTCGACCTCACTCGTAGGAGACACACTTCCTAGTTTGGGCGCCAACCCTTGATTATATTTTCCCTTAGTGATACAGGGCGCCAACCCCTGGTTACATTCTTTGTTAGTGATACAGGGAACCAACCCCTGGTTACATTCATTCTCAGTGATACAAGGTGCCAACCTCTAGTTACATTCATTCTCAGTGATACAGGGTGCCAACCCCTGGTTACATTCCCTCCAAGTATTTCAACCTCACTCATAGGAGACGCACTTCCTAGTTTGGGCGCCAACCCTTGATTATATTCCCCCTTAGTGATACAGGGCGCCAACCCCTGGTTACATTCTTTCTTAGTGATACAGAGCGCCAACCCCTGGTTACATTCTTTGTCAGTGATACAAGGCACCAACCCCTGGTTACATGTCCTCCAAGTCTTTCAACCTCACTCGTAGGAGACGCACTTCCTAGTTTGAGTCACTCCAAAAGGAGACGCACTTCCTAATCTGAACCATTAATCATTGGAGATGCACTTCCTAGTCCGAGTCTTTCAACCTCATTCGTAGGAGACACACTTCCTAGTTTGAGTCATTCCAATAGGAGACACACTTCCTAATCCAAACCACTAATCCTAGGAGACATACTTCCTAGTCCAAACCTTGCAACCTCATTCGTAGGAGATACACTTCCTAGTTTGAGCCATTCCAATATAAGACGCACTTCCTAATCAAAACTATCAATCATAGGAGATGCACTTCCTAGTCCATACCTTTTAATCTTATTTGTAGGAGACACACTTCCTAGTTTGAGCCATTCCAATAAGAGATGCACTTCCTAATCAGAACTATTAATCCTAGGAGACGCACTTCCTAGTCCAAACCTTTCAACCTCATTTGTAGGAGACGCACTTCCTAGTTTTGAGCCATTCCAATAGGAGACACACTTTATAATCCAAACCACCAATCCTAGGAGACACACTTCCTAGTCCAAGTCCTTCAACCTCACTCGTTGGAGACGCACTTCCTAGCTTGAGTCAACCATGTTCATTCTAATAGGAGATGCACTTCCTAATATGAGTCATTAATCCAAGGAGACGCAATTCCTAGTTCGAGTCCTTAAATCTACCCATGGGACACGCACCTCCTAAGTCCAAGTTATATCAATTTTACACCTAAGATAAGAACATCCTTTTCGGAGCCTTTAGTTTCATTTTTGCATTTTTCAAATAAAATAAGCTGATCTGCAGCTTTACCCAATAACTCGCAAAATTTTCTCAGTGCCAAACTGGGGCAGAAAATTTTGTTCGTTTTGTTTGTCTTTGATGGCTTTGCAGGCCCTGCCGTAGAGCACATGTTGTGACGGTCAAAGTTTACGGTTTCAGTTTCTCATCAGAAGAAAGAAATATTTCGATCACAAGATAGTTGGAGTTAATTTTGATAATGTGTCACCGACCCAGCATCTCAAGATTCATCTTCTCAATTTCGAATCAGGAAGGCGAGTGACCGAGAATAAGCCATAATCGTTTCTTCAAAGAGTATCAAGGTCCAGCTTAAGGCCAACACAAGTGAGCGGGTCAAGAATCAAGATTTGACTCCACAAGACACATAGATTAGGAATTTTGTAACTCTTAGTTTGCAGACATATGTAGTTCTCTTTTCCTTTTGATGTAAGCAGCAAGTAACAGTAACACCAACAACAACAACAGCAACAACAGTCTTAAATCTAGTTCCCGGTAGTCCCAGCTACCAAATATTTCCAGAACTACACTGACCTGATTCCTCTAAACAAGGATATGTAGGCAACCTCGTAAGCAGGGTTCGGTCATAATTTTTCAAAAAATGCTTTCATTGGAGTGATATGTGAGATAAAATTAGCCATGACATTCACTTTTCTTTGTACGAAAACTCTTCATGTTCTCGAGCAAAGAGCGACAGCTGTGAATACCTAATTTTTGCACTGTTTTAACACCTCCTAAAGTCATTAGTGTTTTGTTACTTTAATTATTTTTACCAATTTTTGTGTCTTTAATTGCATATTTCCTATCATAAAAATACCAAAATATAGTTCTTTCTTCATTTTTTGCATTTTAGGAATTAACTAACTATTCAATTGGTGAATTAATATAGTTAATTGATCATTTGAATAAGTTACTTAATTAATTTATTTATTTGTGTAAATTTAGTTTAATAAGTAGGATTAAGGAATAAATTGGGCTAAATTTGAAAGAGAAAGTGGCCAAAAGTGCAAGAAAAGGGGCTGCCCTTGAAAGGGTCTGAAACGACGTAATTTTGCCTCAAAACTACGTTGTTTCATTAAGTGACCCAAGATCAAATCTTACCCATTGATCATCCCTTGATCTAATGGTCCATATTTGATCTCTCAAGAGGTATTTAAAGCCTCAAAAATCTGAAAAATGCCCTTATTTCCCACATAATTCTTTTCTTCTTCCTCTCTCTTCTCTTTCCCATATCCGCCTCCACCACCGCTGCCGCCCGCCAAAAATCTCCCACCGGCGGCGGCCAACCTCTAAATGACCCCAAATTCACACTGTAATCTCCACAACCTCCTCTTTCCATATCTCCAAACCAAATCCTTCAAAAAACCCTCAAAATCCTTGGATTTTAGATCTAGGAAACTTTAGCCGCCACTTTTTTTGTCCAAAATCTTGAAGTTCCGGCCTCTACCACCCCACAATACCTACATCAACGGATAGAGCTCATCAAGACCTACCTATTGATGTCAATTCATCCCGAAAATTTGACAACTAAAAATCCGGCCAAATTCTGGCGACCACCCCGAACGCCCTCATTTGGTATACCCCTATTCTCGTTTCCTTTGTCTATGTTTTCTAATTGTATTGTATTTAGTTTATGTCTAGCATAATTTATGATTATTTATTTATTTATTTATTATTATTATTATTATTATTATTTATATTTTTATTATTAGTTGTGTTTAATCTATGTTAGCTTAATCGTTCATAGTTATTAATTACTGATAATTAGTTATTCATTAGTTTTAAAATAGCTATTCGCTTAGTCATAAGTAGTTTATGAAAAAAGTTTCAAGTGCTTAGTGAATTTGTTTTTATTGGATTTGAGTATTTGAATTTTGTGTTGATAAAAGCTGAAATTAAAGAGGGAATAGTACACATTTGTTTGTTTTTACTGTACAAAGACTTTGGAGTACAAAACTCTAAAGTCATTGTGTGGTGACAAATACAATACTTTTTGATAACTTTTGAACAGTGTTTAGCACACAAAGTCAGTCTTTTGCCTATTTAAAGGGTTGCTCTTCTCCTATAAAAGGGGCGCACACACTATCTTACACGGGGACACATCTTGGAGAGTTGCTTAAAGACATATATCTTTGAGAAAAATAAGCAGCTTAATACATATAGCAAGCTGAAATGTCAGAGCTTTGTGAGTATTATTTGAGTGCAAAAAACTTTGAGAAAAATAGAAAGATCTCTTAGGCATTTTTTGAAGTTGATAGCTACCAGTTTCAAGTATCTTTGATGAGTTTTCTGGGTTGTCTTAACACTTGAGTTGCTGCTGTTTCTACTGTATTTGCTGCTGAATTTTTTTTGTTGCTGCACTGCTGTATTTAATTATTCTACAAACCACTTTTAAATTCTTATATTGCAGATTCTTGATGATAATAAGAAGGATTTAATCCCGGTTTGGTTGATGGAACATGTTAGATTTGATTTTGTTTCAAGATGAATGTTATATTAGTGTTATCATCATGTAAATCTGTTTAAAATTAGTTATATTATTGTTTTCTTCTTTATATATGTGATAGAAATTGTATTCGCTTAAGTTTACTTAGTTTAAGGAAAAGATAAAGACTCCACTTTTAACCATGCTTGTTTAGTTTGAGATCTTTTCTGTGAGATACTTTCATGGTTCATATATAATTATCTAAGAAAAACTTCTAGCTTCAAATGTTTTGATTCTTTGAATTATAGTCAACATAATGTTATAATATAGCTCTTCTCTTTAGCATTAAAGTATTACCTTTTTTGTAGTTTTTATATTTAGTAGTGGTTTTTTTATGTTGCTAATGGGTGTTGTTTGATTAGTGCCATGTTGGTGTAGATGAGTAGAAATATTATGTTAGTCGTTAAGAAATAGTTGGTTAAGAAGATAAAAGATAATAATTAGCATGTAAGTTTTTTTTATGAAAAACAATTTTAGTTTGGACATCAATGTAAGAAGCAATTTGGGCTTAGAAGAATACTTATTATTTTGTGTTGTCTTGGTCATCGAAGCTCTTAAGCAACATGGGTCAAATAAGCTAAAATCTGTAGGCCCAATGACAATAGAAAGTAAGATGAGCATTTTCTTTAAAATCAATAAATTGTCTTTTGTTAAATAAAATAAGTGGCCCAATACCATAAAAGTTTAACATAAGCTTACCCGGGTTTAATGTCTTGCATTAGTTAGAAATGTTTTTAATAATACTATCATTGTTTTTTCGGTCGGATAAGTAATTAATAAAAAAGTACTTTTTAATTAATTTAGACGTCGGGCAATTAGTAGGCATGCTTTAACTTCATGGAATCGCTTGCGTAACGTGATGTTTAACATTCAATAATTTAATTCAATAATGTCATACCATACTCATTAGTTTTAGTTAATTTTTAATTTAATAAATCCATTGCTAAACTCGCGGATTCGTTTGCGTAGCACGATAATTAACTTTTCATAAATTTCAAAATTATTTTCTTCGAATGTAGTAATTTTCTCTAAAAGTAATAACGTACTAATAATCCTCGTCATGACTGCGGATACGCTTGTGTAGCGCGGTTATGATAAAAATTAATAAAATTCAGCTCGGTCACACATTCGTTTGCGTGGCGCGGTTTGGACAATTTTATTTAAGTCTTTTCTTTAATAATTTTAATAATTAAAAGTGGATAGGTAAAACATGAAAATTCAAATAAAACATAGTTTATCCAAAATAAATTCAAGCCAAGTTTAAGTCAATAAAGCGACCGTGCTAGAACCACGGGACTCGGGGAATGCCTTACACCTTCTCTTCGATCAACAGAATTTCTTACTCGGACTTTGTTTTGGCAGACCAATTAATAATAGAGTCAATCCTTCCTTTGATTATTGATTCAAATAAAAGGTGACTTGGAACACCGAAAAATCACTTCCAAATGGCGACTCTGTAAATAAAATAATCCCTATTCAAATTTGTCACTTCAATTGAAAAAACTCTTTAACCCACAATCCATAAAATAATATACATTATCTTTTTGGGGTAGAAAGGGGGTGTGACAACTCTGGCGACTCTGCTGGGGAATCTCAAGAATTCGAGCTTGTACATTGACTTTATTTGGCTTTGTTAATTTTTGTATATATTGTGATTTATTTGGGCTTAATGTGTTACTTGTCGAGTTTTTACCGTTTTGATATTGTTGAATTGTACATATAAATTGTATCCTCTCCCGCACCCCTCTAAGTCTTCTTATAGTAAGTAATGTTGTGTTTGCCTACCAGCATCACAAAATTTCTGTCTTGAGATAAAGCCAGTTAGCCTACCAGCTTCTGGTGAAGGATTTAGTCACACATGCTTAGGCGGGAGAGCCGTTAGCTAGCCAGTGTTGTTCTACTACTGGTGACGCTTGACGCTCCTCGGCTCGGGTTGTCCGCCCGGGTAAACCAGGTCTAGATACCATCTCCTTTAGGATTTGGAAACTTAGAAGAACAAGCCACAAGCAATGAATATCCCTAGTAGGCTACGCTTTATTTGTATCATGTGCATTTGACTTAGCAGCGCTCGATACATGGGCCGAGTTCTGTTTTAGGACAGGTACCTTGTTGAGACCATTATGTCATGTTATGTGCTAGTTGTTGCATTATTTGGGAGGCTTGCATATCGATCGACTTTAGCATAAATCAGTTGAACGAACAGAGAAAAATGATGTGGTCTAGTGCATATGGTTTTTAAAGATTAATTTTCATAAAAATAAAATAAAAAAAAACATAATCGGTTTTAACCAAACTATGCGGGTCTAATTCTCACCGGATATGAGATACGTAGGCAAACCTCATCGGTTTCGGCCCCCAATTTTCAAAAATACAAAAACATAATTTCCTTTAATTCCTTCTTTAGAAGTTTTTCTTTGAGACGTCAAATCCAAAAATTCAAAAATATTTTCTTCTTTATTTTAAAAAAAAAATCTTTCTCCCAAAATTCAAAACACAAAAATCAAAATCCAAACAATATTTTTTGTCTTTTTAAATTTACAAAAACAAAAAATGAAAATCCAAAATATATTCTTTCTTTTTTAAAATTCTTTCTTTCGAAGATTCCAAAAAAAATAGAATTAAAAAAAAAAAAGAAAAAAGCGAACTCAAAAAAAAAATTCTTTCTTTAGAAGTTTTCTTTCAACAAAAAAAAATTGAAAAAAAAATCCAAAATATTTTCCTTGCTAGGAGGTATCGTGGGGTTATTTATATATGAGTAAAAAAAAGAGTTAGTTTATTTACTTTATTACTGATCCTTCATGAACTACGTAAGATCTAATTCATGTTCCCACATGATACGTAGGCAACCCACATCAGGTTCGATCAAATGATTTTGAAAAAAAAAAAAGAAAAAAAAGAAAAGAAAAAAAGAAAAAGAAAAAAAGAAGAAAGAGCAAAAAAGTGTGTTCATTCTAACATGCTTGTTGTTTTGAAATAAAAGCTAGTTAAAGGTGGTCGGTTTATCGGTTTGCAATGGTGAATCACAAAAAATAATCCAGGATCACTTTATCATATTCTCAACCAAGGGAATAAGCATCGCTATTGTTGATTCGACTAAGGTCACGAAAAGGCAAGTGCACAGTTTGGTGGTGAAAAGAAGAGGAAAATGTTGGTTGACTTTTACCAAGTTTGAACAATTAGGCATGCTTTGTGTGAGACGATCTATGATTTTAGGGACATGAGAATTCTTCCAAGTCTTTTGGCAAATTGTTTGCTATGAAGTTTCTCATGCCGCCAGTCCTGAAATCCGATAGCCAATATTGGGGAACGGTTTGACCAAAAAGTCAAAATTTGATTGTTGATTCCAAAACAATCTTATTGAATTTAGTAGTAATGCTGATGTGCAAATGTGTAGCTAAGATGTGAAGCTTGGTAATTGGAAAGTCACTCCCCTCCTTGCCGGAAAGGAGTCTTGGTAACTTATTTTGTCATAATTTCTATCATATGGATTGCTTCGAGGTTGTGATCCAGATGTTGTTTGTTTGTTATGTCATCAAACCTCTCTATCCTTTAATCAATAAAATGTAACTTTTCGTTTTATGTCATTTTATCCATTGTGTTTAATTCTTCTTGCATATATAGTTCTTTTCACGCCAATTTCAGTGACATGACATACATGCGGAGTTTTCGGCTAGATTTTAGAAAGCCTGTCCAATCTTGAATTAAATCGAGGAAAAGCACTATGAAGATAAGGAAAAGGCTGAAACACTTTGATGAAAAGCCTGAGTCAAGTTCACGAGGAACCAAAATAGTTGTATCCGTAGAGGTTAAAGATCTTCATCTCAATCTATCATGAAAATCTGGCTTAAGGATATTTGAATGGGTTGAAGTTTTGTTGGACTAATCAATGAAGAAGATCTTTGCCACGGCCTACCATAATCTAATCATATTAGGGAAGATGACCCAATTCTCCAAAGAAGGTGCACCTCCTTTCACAAAACCCGAACACCCGGGGCCGGGCTTGCACCTCAAAATTCGACAAATTTTACAAAACCCGAACACCCATTCCGATACAAGTTCAACCATACTAAATTTATCAAATTCCGATACCATTTCGTCCCTCAAATTATGATTTTTCATTTTCAAAGTTTTCTTCAAATATCCATATTTTCTCACTCAAAACACAAATTAAATGATAAAAATAAAGATAAAATCATGAAATATAATAAATTCTAGGTGAAGAAAACATACCCATCGATTTGCTTGAAAATCCCACAAAGAATCGCTCAAAACCGAGCTCTAGAACTCCAAAAATAGTGAAAATGGCAAACCCTCTAAATAGAGTACTATTTATTCCGCCCAGGTCTTAAAGCATCGCGAACGCGGAAGGGTGATTGCGTTCGCGAAGAAGAAAAGTGAAGGCTGCCAGAAGACCCTTCACGAACGCGAGCAAAGGGACGCGAACGCGAAGCACAAGGGACACGAACCTACATGAACGCGAAGAGGACACGTGAACGTGAAGGGTAAATGATCACCAGCGCTAAGGGCCTGGTTTCTACTCCGCGAACGCAGAAGGAAGGATGCGAATGCGAAGAAGGAAAAAGGCATACCTTCGCGAATGCGAGAGCTTGAATGCGAACGCGAACGCGAAGAGGGAATATTAGGCGGGTCAGCAGAACACTACACAAACGCGAAAGGCACTTCGCGATTGCGAATAAGAACATCAGATGACAGAAAACCGCACTTCAAAATAGGAGGAAATGACCCGTGGCCCATCCGAAATACACCTGAGGCCCCCAAGACCTCAATCAAACATACCAACCAATCCTAAAATACCATACAAACTTAGTCGAGCCCTCGAATCACACCAAACAACGCTAAAAACACAATTCACCCTCCGATTCATACATGATGAACTTGAAACTTCTAATTTCTACAACAAATGCTAAAACCTACCAAACCACATCTGATAGACCCCAAATTTTGCACACAAGTCATATTCAATCTTACGAACCTACTCCAACTTTTGGAATCGGAATCTGACCCCGATATCAAAAGGTTCACTTCCGGTAAAAATCTCTGAGAATTCGACTTTCGCCATTTCAAGCCTATAACAGCTACAGACCTCAAATTCACCGTCCGGACACGTTCCTAAGTCCAAAATCACCCAACGGAGCTAACGGAACCGCCAGAACTCCATTCCATAGTCGTCTTCACATAGTTCCAACTACGGTCAAAATACTACGACTTAAGCTTCCGTTTTAGGGACTAAGTGTCCCAAATCAGTCTGAATCATCAAGTAACTGAATTCAGCCACGCACGCAAGTCAATACACATAATACGAAGCTGTTCAGGGCCTTATACCGTGGAACAGGACTTAATTCTCTAAATGACCGACCGGGTCGTTACAACAACCAAGCGTATGCTAACTAGCAAGTTTGATATGAAAGACTTGGGAGTTGCCGATTTATTTCTGGGTATTAAGATCTATAAGACTTCTCAAGGTCTAGATTTGTTGCAATCTCATTACATAAAAACAGTGCTTGAAAAATTCAAGTACTTAGATTTTAAAGTTGCAAAGACTCCGATTGATGTGAATCTTGCACTTGCAAAGAACAAAGGCCAAAATATATCACAATTGGATTATGCTCGTGTGTTGGGATGTCTAATATATATCATGAATTGTACTCGACCAGATATAACTTGTGGTATAAGTAAATTGAGTCGATACACGAGTAATCCAGGTCAGTCTCATTGGATGAGAATGAAATGAGTTTTGGGATATTTAAAACATACCCAAGTCTTTGCTTTGCACTACAGTAATTATCCTGCGGTGATTAAGGAATACCGTAATGCAAACTAGATCACCGGTTCAACTGATTCTAAGTCCACAAGTGGATATGTATTCAGTATTGGTGAAGGAGCGGTATCTTGGAAGTCGTCCAAACAAACTTGTATTGCCCGCTCTACAATGGAGGCTGAGTTTATAGCCTTAGATAAAGCCGGTGAAGAAGCTGAATGGCTTCGGAATTTCATGGAAGATATTCCATTTTGGCCCAAACCGTTGGCACCAATATGCATACATTGCGATAGTTAAGCGGCAATTGGAAGGGCTGGGAGCGTTATGTATAACGGTAAATCTTATCATATACGATGAAGACATAAAACCGTTAGGCAGCTACTCTCTAGGGGGATCATCACAATTTACTACGTAATGTCAAGCGACAATGTGTCGGATCCACTTACGAAAAGCCTAAATAGAGAGGTAGTTGAGAAATCATCAAGGGGAATGGGACTATGGCAGAGGACAAGTCATTGTGGCGGTAACTCTACCTAGAAGACTGGAGATCCCAAGATCTAGGTTCAAGGAGATCAAACAAAGTCATTAATGACGGTTCAACATTGTCAACTAAAAGTTTTGGTCCATTCTCTTGATGAGAAAATGTTCAGTACCAAGGATAAAATATGAAAGCTTTTTAATGGTTTCTAAATTGATACGGGGTATATCAAATAGTGTATCTACGGGATGACATGTTTAGGAATCACCTATGTAAGTGTGAAGTGTTAACCGCTTCAAGGAGAACTTTGTAAGGCCAGTTTTCTACGCACTTATGAAACCAGGCGGTGTTCATGGCTGAAATGAACACAACAATGAGAACCAAAGACGGTTAAGGGTTGATTGTGTGACTTATGATTGTCTAGGTATACACCAAAGTTCGACAGTTCAAAGATATCAAGTCTACAGATTAATCGAGTATATCCGACATAAGTTCACTACGGAAAGTTCAAAGGGAAACCTACTTATCCAGATGCGATTAATCCTTGCTTGTATATCGCACAGTTTTTCATGTATATTTTCGTGATATAGCCATTCCCCATTTATGGGCACCCAATTTTTGACCATGTTTGAATTTTTCCCACTCATCTCACCAATACCTCACTTTTCACTCTATCTTTCCCGCTCCCATATTCCTACGCATCCCCACTCCATTTTCCCTTCCCCCCACTCTTTGTCCCCCCCCCCCCACACTTTGTCCCTACTCTACTTTTCCTTGTCCCCCATGTTTGTCCTCACTCACAACCCCCTCACACGTCCCTCCTTCAAAAGAACGGATCCCCCTCCCTAAAAAGGAGAGAGCGGCTGCCCTCATTCCCTCTATCAACTCTTTTTTGGACACATTTAACTTCTTCCTAAAAATAACTCCTTTTCTCCACCCAAAACTGCATCTAAAATAGCCCTTAAAGCACCCAAATACCATAAAAAACCAGCTCAAATCAGTTGTGAAACCAACTGAAAATCAGTTGCGAAACCAGCTGAATACTCGTCTCAAAACCAGCCCAAAATGCAGCCAAAAGCCATCTTTATCACCACCCAAAATGAGCCAAAAACAAACTGCTGAAATCAGCTAAAAAACCTGGAACAGTCGTGTTTGGATTTTCCGTCACCGGTCGAAGTCGCTAGTTTGGGATTCCTTTTGAGTTTCTCTCTGATCTGTGTGGTGTTGCTTGATTTTATTTTATTTTGGAGGTAAGATTGTTGAGTTGTATCCATTTCACGAATAAGGTTGTCTTCTCAGTTTATTGATAGAATATCCATATCAAAGGTTCCTTTCCTTTAATTTCTTGTTTGTTTTAGATGAATGCTTCTGTTGGTTTAGTTTTTGTTTAAATGTTTCATTATTCGATTTTGTTCTTCTTGATTCATATCAATTCTGCTAGCAATTAAAAAATAAATTCTTCATATGTGTTGTTTGCTTACAAAGATGAGAAAATCATGTCTTGGATTTGTTTAAAAACGCATATACATTATTAATCAAAAGGAAGTTTAGCTTGTAGTAGTTTTATTTTATATTATTTATGTTAGTGTTCATTCCCTTAGTTTTTGTGCTGGATATTTTAAAGGTTTATCTTGTGAGTTAAATGAAAAAGAACCAAAGCAATAGATGTGAGAATAGCGGGCTATATCTATAAAATAGAATGCTAGATTAGATCACTGGGTTGTGGGGGTTTGAGTTTGAAATAGACCTTCGGGTTTTGCTTGTTGGGCCGTGGTGTAATCTTGAAGTTGGAAATGAGATTGTCACCCAATGATTTTAGTTTGCAAGCCCAATAACTCTAGTACTTACATACAAAAGAAGTCGGTTCATGTTTCCATAATGGAAAATGCCTCATAACTTCAAAACCAAATAACGCTTAGTAACTTATCATATTTCTCCCACAAATGATCTCGTATCCATAACTTATGCTTCACAATAATCTCAAAGTTTAGAAAGAATAATGAACACCGTTAGAGTGCTTTAGGCATATTTTAAACATATTATCGTAATTATATACATGTTCGCGTGACATAATTATGAGTCCCAAAATAAAGCAAGGTACGCGTTCGCGCGACTTTGGCCAAAAACAATCTAAATAAATAATAAAGAATGATTAATTGTGTACACGTACGCGTGACATGATTTTAGCGCATTGAATAAAACGGATTCACACACATGATTTATTTCAAAATTTATTCCATTTTTTAATAATAAAAGTGGATAGGAAAAACATGAAAATCAAATAAAAATACAGTTTGTCGAAATTTAATCCAAGCCACGATTAAGTCAATAAAGCGACCGTGTTAGAACCACGGGGCTCGGAGAATGCCTTACACCTTCTCCCCGGTAAACAGAATTTCTTACTCGGACTTTATTTTTGCAGACCAATAATAATATAGTCAAATCTTTCTTTGAATAGGGATTCAAATAAAAGGTGACTTGGAACACCCAAAAATTAATTCTAAGTGGCGACACTGTAAATAAAATAATCCCTACTCAAGTTTGTCACTTTAATTGGAAAAACTCTTTAACTCACACATTCCATAAAACACACATATCTTTTGCGGGGTAGAAAAGGGGTGCGACAACTCTGGAAACTCTGTTGGGGACCTCAACTAGAATTCTAGCTTGTACATATTGACTTTTATTTGGCTTTATTAATTTTGCATATATTGTGATTTATTGGTGCCTAATGTGCTACTTTCCCGCTTTTTACCACTTTGATATTGTTGAACTGTACATATAAATTGTCTTCTCACGTACCCCTCTGAGTCCTCTTGAAATTAATTGGGCATTTGCTTGACATAGCCCACTTTCTTTGAGATAGCCGAGGTGCTTGTCACACGGTGAAGGATTAAAGTCACACATATTTTAGGCGGGGAGCACCACCAGCTAAGCCGGAAAGCAATGCTACTGGTACGCTGAACCTCCTCGGCCTGAGTTGTCCGCTCGAGTAAGCCAGTCTAGATACCTTCTCCATCAGGATTTAAACCTAGAAGAATAAATCATATGCCGGATATTCCTAGTAGGTTCGCTTTATTTGCATTACGTGCATTTGACTTAGCAAGGGTCGACACAGGAGCCGAGTTCTATTTTAAGACAGGTACCTTGTTGATACCATTATGTCATGTTATGTGCTATTTGTTGCATTATTTAGGACGCTTGCAAGTTGATCGACTTTAGTATAAATCAGTTGAATAAACAGAGAAAAAAAAGGAAAAAATAATGTGGTCTAGTGCGAATAGTTTTTAAAGATTAATTTTCATAAAAATAATTTAAAAATAGAACATAGTCGATTTTGCCTGAACTACGCGAGTCTGATTCTCACCGGATGTGAGATACGTAGGCAAGCCTCATCGGTTGCAGCCCCAATTTTCACAAAACAAATTCAAAAATATTTTCCCTTTCTTGATTCCCTCTTTAGAACTCTTTCCTTAGAAAATCCAAAAAAAAAAAAATTAAATCCAAAAATATTTTCCTTCTTTTCCGAAGTTTTTTATTCGAAAAAAAGAACCAAAAAAAAATTCAAATCGAAATCCAAAATATTTTCTTCTTTCTTTAGAATTCCTTTTTTTTAAAAAAATTCAAAATTCCATAAAAAGAAAAAAAACACAAAATATATATATTTAAAAGTATTTATATATTAAAAAAGAAAACAAATGGGTCAGTTTATTCCTGATCTCCCTGAATTACGTAATGATCTGATTCATGCGGCAACATGATACGTAGGCAACCCACAAAAGGTTCGATCAAAATATTTTTCAACGATTCTAAGATGAGAGATCAAAATAAGACGTGAGTGAAAAGAAAAAAAATGGTGATAATGTTAGGAGCGTGGCATATTACGTGTGATTCATATCTATAAAATGCCTAACCCTAACACGTTTGTTATATCTTATATAGTAAGCTTAAGGTGGTTGGTATGTGGTGAAACTGGCAACACATCATTACTTCAAGCTATCAAAGGGAGAGGTAGTAATGGATAACAGTGATGAAATCGAGTTAGTCAGTGACAATCCCTAAGGTCCGTCAGTTGAGCAAGAGTCGGAGGAAATAAGAAAATTAAGACAACAACTGTCTGATGTATATCAAGCTTGGGTTTTCGGTCAGCCTCCACCCTAGGGTCCCTCAGAGGGAACTTCCACCGCACCCCGGGCTACTCAACCACCGCTCCATGCAGTGAGCGATCACATTCCACCACCAGGGTATGTGCCAAACTACAGCCTTCATGCTGCCCCTGGTACCTCTAATATGCGACCTCCAGTCGCACCGGTCAGGAACACCCGTATCGTCGTGTCTGGCGCGCCGGTATATACAATCCCGCCACTACCTCCTGTGACGAGGCCAAACAACGAGTCACCATCGCATGCTTATGATGGCCAGTACTACTCTCCAAATATGACTTTTAGGGTCTCGGCTCCATACAATCAGACTCCTCAGTACGGGTCACCAATGGAAAATGAAAAGCCTGCCAAGACGGTTGAGCCGGATGAGATGGCCAGGAAAATGAAAAGTTTTGAACAGAATATACAGGAGGTGGCCACAAAAGTGTTTCATTCAATGACCTATGCATGTTCCCTCATATTCATTTACCTCCAGGGTTCAAGACCCCAAAATTTGAGAAATATGACAGACACGGCGACCCTGTCGCCCACTTGAAAAGGTACTGCAACCAGCTAAGGGGTGCAGGTCGAAAAGAAGAAATTTTGATGGCTTATGTTGAGGAAAGTCTTGTGGGGGTAGCCTCTAAATGGTTCATTGGCCAAGATATCTCTCACTGGTATGTATGGGATGACATGGCCCAGGCCTTCATCAAACAATTTCAATACAACATTGATATTGCGCCAGATCGCAATTCCCTATCCAATATGAAGAAAAAGCCGACGGAAAGCTTTAAGGAGTATGCCATCAAGTGGAGGGAGAAAACGACTAGAGTTAAGCCACCTATGGATAATCATAAGTTGATAACTATTTTTCTAGAGGCTCAAGAGCCTGATTATTTCCAGAACATGATGGCTGCTATAGGTAGACCATTCGCTGAGGCTAGCAAAATTGGGGAGATGGTCGAAAATGGTTTGAAAACGGGCCGAATCTTGAGCCGAGCTGCTTTTAAGGCTGCATCACAGGCCGTTCAGAAAAGTTCGGGGGGCTTGATGGATAGAAACGGGAGAGAAGAGAGAGCCACGATGGCTTCCAGCTCGAGGGGGCCAGTAGGGCATTCAACCAATCATATATGGTTCCTAAGGTCCCACAACATTATTATCCCCATCAAGATGCTCCTTATGTCGTGGCACTGCATCCCTATGCGGTGATGAACGCGCAATCTTACACGCGACCACAACATTATACACAAAACCGAGCTTCACCTCCCATAAATGCACGGCCCTACCAAGCTCCATATAATCCCCAATCAAATATTTTCTAATACAATCCTCGCCCAAGATAGCCTCTCAGAAGGAATCAGTTCACCCCTATTGGTGAATCATACTCTAGCTTGTTCCAAAAGCTAGTCAGGCTAGGTCTGCTGTAGCCAGTGGCCCCGAACCGGCCAAACCCCGAGCCCCCCTCGCACCGAGCTGATGCTAGATGTGAATACCACTCCGAAGTAGTGGGATATGATACTGAAGATTGTTGGACTCTCAAAAGTGCAGTGGAAGACCTTATCGAAGTCAAGGCAATAGTTCTTCAGGGCGAGGAGGCTCATGATGTGACAAACAATCCCTTACCTGCTCACAACACTGGGCCAGTAGTCGGAATAATTTGTGAAGATGAGAAATTTGATCCGGCACTTAAGGTTTTTGCAGCCATTGCCGAGACAGAAGAAAAGCCAAAAAACGGTCGCCAAACCTTAAAGTTCTCTATCAGACGAGAGTCTCGGTAGCCGGTCTAGCTATCCTTTTTGCTTTCGGATTATTTCAGGGTGTGATCCGGATGTTTAACTTTCCGATGTAAACCCTTCTATCTTTAAAATTTTTAAAATAATAATAAAAAAATCAAATGAAATTAATATTTCATTGTCTAGGAATGTCTCTTTTCTTAATCTTGTAACTTTTTTTATTCTCTTTTAAGTTCTGTTAAATGCAGATTTTGATGACATGGTATGCCTTCACTTCAGGCCTAGATCCTAAAACGCTGTCAGACTTTGAAATAATGAATCAAAAATCAGAATACAATGAAGATAATTTTAAATAAAATAAATAATCAAAAATGTCAAAAGGTCCATACATTGTAACGAAAGTACTGCCAAAAGAGAGTAGTTGTACTTGGGAAACATCGAAGGAAATATCTCTGAAACAACTGCCAACGCAGGTGCAGTCAAAAGGTATTATGTTTGATCCTCTATATAACATTAATGTTCTCCGGTTGGGATGAAGAAGGCTTTCATTCTCACTATCCAAGTACTATTAACTTTTTGCAAACCCTTTGAGCCGGTTCCCTTTTCTTTGATTACCCTCTTTGGAACTTGGAAGTTATTATTGAAAAAACAAATGAATGAAAATCTAAAAAAAAAAAAAAGGAAAAAGAAAGAGAAAACAAAACAAAAACAAAAAAGTAGTTACATTGAACTATGTTTGACTTGATTCCGAAAGGATACGTAGGCAGCCTTTCTCTGGGGTTCAGTCACACCAAAATAAAAATCCAAATTTTCCCAAAAGTGAAACTGGGGCGGATGTTATAATGGTTCAGCGATGGTTTCGCCTGAAAGTTTCCAAAATTGTAATTCAATCCAAATTCTTTTTACCCCAAATCATGTTTAAGTCCTTCCGATCAATCGACAAAGAGGTTCAAAATGGGAGATACAGTTACTTGGATCTGATGCAATAAAATGAGAGAAAATGAGAGAGTCTTATTGGTGAAAACCCTCACGGGCACCGTAAGGCGATAGTAAGCAGATAAATTAAAATGAGAGAGTCTTGTTAGTGAAAACTCGCAAAGAGCACTATAAGACGATGGTGAGAAGAGAAATGAGAGAGGTTAGTTGGTGAAAACCCGCAAAAGGCGCCACTGATCGAAAAAGAGGATACTCACAGTTACTGGCATCGACACAATCTTGGGCAAGGTTTCCAAATTTTGAGGCAAAGATTTGATGAATTTCTGAAAGTCAGACGGTTTACACAGATCAGGTATCCAGTCCAAAAGGCATGTCATGTTCATTGAAGTCTGCATGTACTCCAGATAAGTCCTTCTTTCCTTTCCCCGAAAGGGATACCTTTTTTTTCTAAATTCATTTGTTCATTCCATTGTTTGTTTTTCTTTGTATCCCTTTCGGTTTAACTCTGTTTCGAAACTAAGACAAAGAAGGGATGGTAAGACTGATTTACAAGGTTCTCATTTGATACAAGCTAATATGCAAAAGGCACCCAGCTTCGGCAGGGGCATTAAGTCGACTCCGACGGGCAATGATGGTCGATGCCTCGAAGTCAAAGACTCTTGAAATAAGAAAAGCAAAGTCAAATGCCCACAAAGGCAAAATAAAGTTGAAAAGGTTAAGTCCCACGTGGCTAACCATCTTGGCAATGTTTAAAAAGCCAAAGGTTCCCCAACGCTGTGAAGTTAAATTTAGAGGAAAGAAGTGATAAGCCTACAAAGGAAAAATGAAACTGAAAAAGGTTAAGTCCCACGCGACCAACTGTCATGGTAAAGTTTTAGAAAAGCTAAGGGTTCTCCGGGGCCAGAAATGAAGTCGGTGTTCTGGGAACAACCAGTTGCAGTTGAAAGTACCATCAAAGAAGACGGTCCGAGATCACGTGACTGAAGCACTCAAGGCCGCAAAACCAACCACCGTTTCAAACTGACAAATTGTTCTTTATTTGAACCACAGGGCACATGTGTAATCCAAAGCAATCTTGCAAGAAGCAGGTGCAACCGAAAAGAATATCACGCGGAGACTGAAATAGCTCTGCAACAACAACCACTCCAAAAAAGGAAGTCTTCTCCAAATTCTTTCCCGCATCTTTCTCATTCACTTTTAAATAAAAAGAAATTAATGAAAAGAAAGAAAAAAAAATTCAAAATTATGGTAGTATAGGGTCTCTACTCCCTAATCTGCTTTTCCAACATAGGGTCTCCACTCCCTTGTCTGTTTTTCCAACATAGGTCTCCACTCCCTAGTTGATATTTTTAGACATATGGTCTCCACTTCCTAGTATATTTTTCCAACATAGGGTCTCCAATCCCTAGTTGATAATTATTTTAGACATAGGGTCTCTACTCCCTAGTCTACTTTTCCAACATAGGGTCTCCACTCCCTAGTTGATGTTTTTAGACATAGGGTCTCCACTCCCTGGTCTTATTTTCCAACATAGGGTCTCCACTCCCTAGTTGATATTTTTATACATAAGGTCTCCACTCCCTAGTCTGCTTTTCCAACATAGGATCTCCACTCCCTAGTTGATTTTATTTTAGACATAGGGTCTTCACTCCCTAGTCTCTTTTCTAACATGGGGTCTCCACTCCCTAATTTATTTTTATTTTTAAAACATAGGGTCCCCACTCCCTAGTTTCCTTTTCAGTAATACATGGCGCCAACCCCTGGTTACATTTACTTTTCAGTAATACAGGGCGCCAACCCCTAGTTACATTTCCTTTTCAGTAATACAGGGCGTCAACCCCTGGTTACATTTCCTTTTCAGTAATACAGGGCGCCAACCCCTAGTTACATTTCCTTTTCAGTAATACAGGGTGCCAACCCCTGGTTATATTTTTTTTCCTAATACAGGGCACCATCCCCTGATTACATTTCTTTTTCAGTAATACAGGGCGCCAACCCCTGGTTACATTTCCTTTTTCAGTAATACAGGGCGCCAACCCCGGTTACATTTTTTTTTCCAGTAATACAGGGCGCCAACCCTTTGTTACATTTCCTTTTTCAGTAATACAGGGCGCCAACCCCTGGTTACATTTCCTTTTTCAGTAATATAGAGCGCCAACCCCTGGTTACATTTCCTTTTTCAGTAATACAGCGCGCTAACCCCTGGTTACATTTTTCTTTTTAGTAATATAGGGAACCAACCCCTAATTACATTTCTTTACCAGTATAGGGTACACCAATCCCTAGTTGTATTCTCCAACATAGGGTACATCACTCTCTAGTTGATTTGATCTTAAATGAAGGATACACTACTCCCTGATATCATTGACAATATAGGGTATCACATTCCCTGGGCACATTTTTTCTACATAAGGTATATCAATCCTTAGTTGAGACATTCTTTTGGGATAATAATAAAAAATTATCATGACCTTTTCAGGGTACACCATTCCCGTTCTTTTATTGCTTTCAATAAAGAAGTAGTTTAGAATTTTGTTACAATAACTCACGAAATTTTCTAAGTAAAAACTAGGGCAGAAAAATTTTGTTCGTTTGTTTGTTGTGATGTCTGAGCAGGTTTTACCTCGAGGCATAGGGTTCGAGATGAACAAAAGAAGAAGTCTCAATCCAGAATAAAGAAAAGAAAAGGAAAAGAAGTGAATCCAAATGCAGAGGCAGATGGAAAGGATATGGACTGCTCAAGACATGACTGAAGTTACGAGCTTCATATTTCCCGTTTTGCTCAGAAGAAGCCGTAGAAGAATGAACTAGCACCTACAGCTAGCAAGCATCAAGGTTCAGATCAGAGTCTGCATGAACAACCAGTCAAGACTCAAGATCAAGCTTCAAAAGACTTATAGATAAGAATCTTGTAACTCATAGTTGATAGGCTTATTTAGTTTCTTTCGATTTTGATGTAATAGAAGGACTACGGACCGGAACCTCGATGTAACCTCACTTGACTCTCCAACTCATCATTCTATCACTTCCCTTTTGAATAATGGTATGGACAAATATTAGTCATATCGCTCATCTTTTCTTTGCCTGAAAACTCTTCATGTTTCCAAGCATAGAGGGGCATGCTGTGAGCGCCTAATTTTTTACCACTCATCTCACCAATACCTCACTTCTCACTCCATTTTTTCCGCTCCCATCTTCCCACGCGTGTCCCCACTCCACTTTCCCTTGCCCCCACTCTTTGTCCCCCACACGTTCTCCCCACTCCACGTTCCCTTATCCCCTATGCTTGTCCCCATGATTGTCCCCACTCACAACCCCCTCACATATCCCTCCTTCAAAAGAACGGATCCCCCTCCCCAAAAAGGAGAGAGTGGCTGCCCTCATTCCCTCTATAAATTCTTTTTGGACACATTTCATTTCTTCCTAAAAATAACTCCTTTTCTCCACCCAAAACTGCATTTAAAACAGCCCTTAAAGCACCCAAACACCATAAAAAACCAGCTCAAATCAGTTGTGAAACCAACTGAAAATCAGCTGCGAAACCAACTAAAAAACCATCTCAAAACCAGACCAAATTGCAGCCAAAAGCCATATCTATCACCACCAAAAACGAGTCAAAACCAAACTGCTGAAATCAGCTAAAGAAAAACTGGAACAGCCGTGTTTGGATTTTCCGTCTCCGGTCGAAGTCGCTAGTTTGGGGTTCCTTTTGAGTTTCCCTCTGATCTATGTGGTGTTGCTTGATTTTATTTCAATTTGGAGGAATGATTGTTGAGCTGTATCCATTTCACGAATAAGGTTGTCTTCTCAGTTTATTGACAGAATATCCATATCAAAGGTTCCTTTCCTTTAATTTCTTGTTTGTTTTAGATGGATGCTTCTATTGGTTTAGTTTTTGTTTAAATGTTTCATTATTCGATTTTGTTCTGCTTGATTTATATCAATTCTACTAGCAATTAAAAAATAAATTCTTCAAATGTGTTGTTTGCTTACCAAAGATGAGAAAATCATGTCTTGGATTTGTTTAAAAACGCATATACATTATTAATCAAAATGAAGTTTAGTTTGTAGTAGCTTTTCTTTATATTATTTATGTTAGTGTTCATTCCCTTAGTTGTTGTGCTGGAAATTTTAAAGGTTAATCTTGTGAGTTAAATGAAAAAGAACTAAAGCAGTAGATGTGAGAATAGCGGGCTATATCTATAAAGTAGAATGCTAGATTAGATCATTGGGTTGTGGGGGGTTTGAGTTTGAAACAGACCTTCAGGTTTTGCTTGTTGGGCCGTGGTGTAATCTTGAATTTGGAAATGAGATTGTCACCCAATGATTTTAGTTTGCAGGCCCAATAACTCTAGTACTTACATACAAAAGAAGCTGGTTCATGTTTCCATAATGGATAAATGCCTCATAACTTCAAAACCAAATAACGCTTAGTAACTAATCATATTTCTCCCACAAATGATCTCGTATCCATAACTTATGCTTCACAATAATCTCAAAGTTTAGAAAGAATAATGAACACCGTTAGAGTACTTTAGGCGTGTTTTAAACTTATTATTGTGATTATATACACGTTCGCGTGACATAATTATGATTCCCAAAATAAAGCCAGGTACGCGTTCACGCGACTTTGGCCAAAAACAATCTTAATAAATAATAAAGCATGATTAATTGTGTACACGTATGTGTGACATGATTTTAGCGCATTAAATAAAATGGATTCACACACATTATTTATTTCAAAATTAATTACATTTTTTAATAATAAAAGTGGATAGGCAAAACATGAAAATCAAATAAAAACACAATTTGTCCAAAATTAATCGAAGCCATGATTAAGTCAATAAAGCGACCGTGCTAGAACCACAGGGCTCGAAAAATGCCTTACACCTTCTCCCCGGTAAATAAAATTCATTACCCGGACTTTATTTTTGCAGACCAATAATAATATAGTCAAATCTTCCTTTGAATAGGGATCCAATAAAAGGTGACTTGGAACACCCAAAAATCAATTCCAAGTGGCGACACTATAAATAAAATAATCTCTACTCAAGTTTGTCACTTTAATTGGAAATACTCTTTAACCCACACATTCCATAAAACACACATATATTTTGCGGGGTAGAAAAGGGGTGTGACAACTCTGAAAACTCTGCTGGGGACCTGAACTAGAATTCGAGCTTGTACATATTGACTTTTATTTGGCTTTATTAATTTTGCATATATTGTGATTTATTGGTGCCTAATATGTTACTTTTTCGCTTTTTACCGCTTTGATATTGTTGAACTGTCCATATAAATTATCTTCTATTTGGTTTTATTCCTAGTAGGTTCGCTTTATTTGTATTACGTGCATTTGACTTAGCAAGGGTCGGCACAAGAGCCGAGTTCTATTTTAAGACAAGTACCTTGTTGATACCATTATGTCATGTTATGTGCTATTTGTTGCATTATTTGGGAGGCTTGCATGTTGATTGACTTTAGTATAAATCAGTTGAATAAACAGAGAAAAGAAAAGAAAAAAATAATGTGGTCTAGTGCGAATAGTTTTTAAAGATTAATTTTTGTAAAAATAATAATAATAAAAAAGAACATAGTCGATTTTTGCCCGAACTACGCGGGTCTGATTCTCACCGGATGTGAGATACGTAGGCAAGCCTCATCGGTTCCAGCCCTAATTTTCACAAAAAAAATCAAAAATATTTTCCCTTTCTTGATTCCCTCTTTAGAACTCTTTCCTTAGAAAATCCAAAAAACAAAAATTTAAATCCAAAAATATTTTCCTTCTTTTCCGAAGTTTTTCATTCGAAACAAAAGAACAAAAATAAATTTTCAAATCGAAATCCAAAATATTTTCTTCCTTCTTTAGAATTCCTTTTTTTAAAAAATAAATTCAAAATTCCATAAAAAGAAAAAAAAACTCAAAATATATATATTTAAAAGTATTTATATATAAAAAAGAAAATAAATGGGTCAGTTTATTCCCGATCTCCCTGAACTACGTAATGATCTGATTCATGCGGCGACATGATACATAGGCAACCCACAAAATGTTCGATCAAAATAATTTTTAACGATTCTAAGATGAGAGATCAAAATGAGACGTGAGTGAAAAGAAAAAAAATGGTGATAATGTTAGGAGCGTGGCATATTACGTGTGATTCATATCTATAAAATGCCTAACCCTAACACGTTTGTTGTCTCTTATATAGCAAGCTTAAGGTGGTTGATTTGTGGTGAAACTGGCAACATATCATTACTTCACCAGATCAAAGGGAGCGGTAGTAATGGATAACAGTGATGAAATCGAGTTAGTCAGTGACAATCCCCAAGGTCCGTCAGTTGAGCAAGAGTCGGAGGAAATAAGAAACTTAAGACAACAACTGTCTGATGTATATCAAGCTTGGGTTTCCGGTCAGCCTCCACCCCAGGGTCCCTCAGAGGGAACTTTCACCGTACCCCGGGCTACTCAACTACCGCGCCATGCAGTGAGCGATCACATTCTACCACAAGGGTATGTGCCAAACTACAGCCTTCATGCTGCCCCCGGTACCTCTAATATGCGACCTCCAGTCGCACCGATCAGGAACACCCCTATCGTCGTGTCTGACGTGCCGGTATATACAATCCTGCCACCACCTCCTATGACGAGGTCAAACAACGAGTCACCATCGTATGCTTATGATGGCCAATACTACTCTCCAAATATGGATTTTAGGGTCTTGGCTCCATACAATCAGACTCCTCAGTATGAGTCACAAGTGAAAAATGAAAAGCCTGCCAAGACGGTTGAGCCGGATGAGATGGCCAGGAAAATGAAAAGTTTTGAACAAAACATACCGGGACTAGGTGGTCACAAAAGTGTTTCATTCAGTGATCTATGCATGCTCCCTCACATCTATTTGCCACCAGGGTTCAAGACCCCAAAATTTGAGAAATATGATAGACACGGCGACCCTGTCGCCCACTTGAAAAGGTACTGTAACCAGCTAAGGGGTGCAGGTCGAAAAGAAGAAATTCTGATGGCTTATGTTGGGGAAAGTTTTGTGGGGGTAGCCTCTGAATGGTTCATTGACCAAGATATCTCTCACTGGTATGTCTAGGACGACATAGCCCAGGCCTTCGTCAAACAATTTCAATACAACATTGATATTGCGCCGGATTGCAATTTCCTATCCAATATGAAGAAAAAGCCGACGGAAAGCTTTAGGGATTATGACATCAAGTGGAAGGAGCAAGCGACTAGAGTTAAGCCACCCATGGATAATCATGAGTTGATAACTATTTTTCTAGAGGCTCAAGAGCCTGATTATTTCCAAAACATGATGGCTGCTATGGGTAGACCATTCGCTGAGGCTAGCAAAATTGGGGAGATGGTCGAAAATGGTTTGAAAACGGGCCGAATCTTGAGTCGAGCTGCTTTTAAGGCCGCATCACAGGCCGTTCAGAATAGTTCAGGGGGCTTGATGGATAGAAACGGGATAGAAGAGATAGCCATGATGGCTTCCAGCTCAAGGGAGCTCGCAGGGCATTCAACCAATCATATATGGTTCCTAAGGTCCCACAACATTATTATCCCCATCAAGATGCTCCTTATGTCGTGGCACTGCATCCCTATGCGGTGATGAACGCGCAATCTTATACGCGACCACAACATTATACACAAAATCGAACTCCACCTCCCAGAAATGCACGTCCCTACCAAGCTCCATATAATCCCCAACCAAATGTTTCTCAATACAATCGTTGCCCAAGAGAGCCTCTCAGAAGGAATCAGTTCACCCCTATTGGTGAATCATACTCTAGCTTGTTCCAAAAGCTAGTCAGGCTAAGTCTACTGCAGCCAGTGGCCCCGAACCGGCCAAACCCCGAGTCCCCCTCACACCGAGCTGATGCTAGATGTGAATACCACTCCGGAGTAGTGGGATATAATACTGAAGATTGTTGGACTCTCAAAAGAGCAGTGGAAGACCTCATCGAAGTCAAGGCAATAGTTCTTCAGGGCGAGGAGGCTCATGATGTGGCAAACAATCCCTTGCCTGCTCACAACTCTGGGCCAGTAGTTAGAATGATTTGTGAAGATGAGGAATTTGATCCGGCACTGAAGGTTTTTTCAGCCATTGCCGAGACAGAAGAAAAGACAAAAAACGGTCGCCAAACCTGAAAGTTCTCTATCACACGAAAGTCTCGGTAGTCGGTCTAGCTATCCTTTTTGCTTTTGGATAATTTTAGGATGTGATCCGAATATTTAACTTTGTTGTTTTACTTTTCGATGTAAACCCTTCTATCTTTAAATTTTTTTTAAAAAAAATAAATAAATCAAATAAAATTAATATTTTATTGTCTAGGAATGTCTCTTTTCTTAATCTTGTCACTTTTCTTATTCTCTTTTCAGATCTGTTAAATGCAGATTTTGATGACATGGCATGCCTGCACTTCAGGCCCAGATCCTAAAATGTTGTCAGACTTTGAAATAATGAATCAAAAATCAGAATGCAATAAAGATAATTTTAAATAAAATAAATAATCAAAAATGTCAAAAGGTCCATACATTGTAACGAAAGTACTGCCAAAAGAGAGTGTTGTACTTGGGAAACATCGAAGGAAATATCCCTGAAACAACTACCAATGCAAGTGCAGTCAAAAGGTATTATGTTTGATCCTCTATAGAATATTAATGTTCTCCGGTTGGGATGAAGAAGACTTTCTTTCCCACTATCCAAGTACTATCAACTTTTTCCAAACCCTTTGAGTCGGTTCCCTTTTCTTTGATTACCCTATTTGGAACTTGGAAGTTATTATTGAAAAAACAAATGAATGAAAATCTAAAAAAAAAAGGAAAAAGAAAGAGAAAATAAAACAAAACAAAACAAAAAAAGAGTAGTTACATTGAACTACGTTTGACTTGATTCTCAAAGGATACGTAGGCAGCCTCTCTCTGGGGTTCAGTCACACTAAAATATAAATCTAAATTCCCCCAAAAGTGAAACTGGGGCGGATGTTATAATGGTTCAGCGATGGTTTTGCCTGAAAGGTTCTAAAGTTGTAATTCAATCCAAATTCTTTTTAACCCAAATCTTGTTTAAGTCCTTCCGATTAATTGGCAAAGAGGTTCAAAATGGGAGATACAGTTATTTATATCTGATGCAATCAAATGAGAGAAAATGAGAGAGTCTTATTGGTAAAAATCCTCACGCGTAAGGCGATGGTAAGCAGAGAAATTAAAATGAGAGAGTCTTGTTAGTGAAAACTCGCAAAGAGCACTATAAGACGATGGTGAGAAGAGAAATGAGAGAGGCCAGTTGGTGAAAACCCGCAAAAGGTGCCACTGATCATAAAAGAGGATACCTACAGTTACTGGCATCGACACAGTCCTGGGCAAGGTTTCCCAATTTTAAGGCAAAGATTTGATGAATTTCTGAGAGTCGGACGGTTTACACAGATCAGGCATCCAGTCCAAAAGGCATGTCATGTTCATTGAAGTCTGCATGTACTCCAGATAAGTCCTTCTTTCCTTTCCCCGAAAGGGATACCTTTTTTTCTAAATTCATTTGTTCATTCCATTATTTGTTTTTCTTTGTATCCCTTTCGGTTTAACTCTGTTCCGAAACTAAGACAAAGAAGGGATGGTAAGACTGATTTACAAGGTTCTCATTTGATACAAACTAATATGCAAAAGGCACCCAGCCTCAGTAGGGGCATCAAGTCGACTCCGACTGGCAATGATGGTCGATGCCTCAAAGTCAAAGACTCTTGAAATAAGAAAAGCAAAGTCAAATGCCCACAAAGGCAAAATAAAGTTGAAAAGGTTAAGTCCCACGTGTCTAACCATCTTGGCAAAGTTTGAAAAGCCAAAGGTTCCCCAACGCTCTGAAGTTAAATTTAGAGGAAAGAAGTGAAAAGCCTACAAAGGCAAAATGAAACTGAAAAAGGTTAAGTCCCACGCGACCAACCGTCATGGTAAAGTTTTAGAAAAGCTAAGGGTTCTCCGGGGCCAGAAATGAAGTCGATGTTCAGGGAACAACCAGTTGCAGTTGAAAGTACCATCAAAGAAGACGGTCCGAGATCAAGTGACTGAAGCACTCAAGGCTGCAAAACCAACTACCGTTTCAAACTGACAAATTTTTCTTTATTTGAACCACAGGGTACAGGTGTAATCCAAAGCAACCTTGCAAGAAGCAGGTGCAACCAAAAAGAATATCACGCAGAGACTAAAATAGCTCTGCAACAACAACCACTCCAAAAAGGGAAGTCTTCTCCAAATTCTTTCCCGCATCTTACTCACTCTCTTTTAAATAAAAAAAAATGATGAAAAGAAAGAAAAAAAAAAGAAAATTCAAAATCATGGTAGTATAGGGTCTTCACTCCCTAATCTGCTTTTCCAACATAGGGTCTCCACTCTCTAGTTGATGTTTTTAGACATAGGGTCTCCACTCCCTAGTCTGTTTTTCCAACATAGGGTCTCCACTCCCTAGTTGATGTTTTTATCCATAGGGTCTCCACTTCCTAGTATGTTTTTCCAATATAGGGTCTCCACTCCCTAGTTGATGATTATTTTAGACATAGGGTCTCCACTCCCTAGTCTGCTTTTCCAACGTAGGGTCTCCACTCCCTAGTTGATGTTTTTAGACATAGGGTCTCCACTCCCTGGTCTTATTTTCCAACATAGGGTCTCCACTCCCTAGTTGATATTTTTAGACATAAGATCTCCACTCCCTATTCTGCTTTTCCAACATAGGGTTTCCACTCCCTAGTTGATTTTATTTTAGACATAGGGTCTCCACTCCCTAGTCTCTTTTCCAACATGGGGTCTCCACTCCCTAATTTATTTTTATTTTTAAAACATAGGGTTCCCACTCCCTAGTTTCCTTTTCAGTAATACATGGCGCCAACTCCTAGTTACATTTTTTTTCCAGTAATACAGGGCACCAACCCCTAGTTATATTTCCTTTTCAGTAATACAGGGCGCCAACCCTTGGTTACATTTCCTTTTCAGTAATACAGGGCGCCAACCCCTGGTTACATTTCCCTTTTCAGTAATACAGGGTGCCAACCTCTGGTTACATTTCCTTTTTCAGTAATACAGGGCGCCAACCCCTGGTTACATTTCCTTTTTAGTAATACAGGGCGCCAACCCCTGATTACATTTCCTTTTTCAGTAATACAAGGCGCCAACCCCTGATTACATTTCCTTTTTCAGTAATACAAGGTGCCAACCCCTGGTTACATTTCCTTTTTCAGTAATACAGAGCGCCAACCCCTGGTTACATTTCCTTTTTCAGTAATACAGGGCGCCAACCCCTGGTTACATTTCCTTTTTAGTAATACAGGGCACCAACCCCTGATTATATTTTCTTACCAGTATAGGGTACACCAATCCCTAGCTGTGTTCTCCAACATAGGGTACATCACTCTCTAGTTGATTTGATCTTAAATGAAGGATACACTACTCCCTGATATCATTGACAATATAGGGTATCACATTCCCTGGGCACATTTTTTCTACATAAGGTATATCAATCCTTAGTTGAGACATTCTTTTGGGATAATAATAAAAAATTATCATGACCTTTTCAGGGTACACCATTCCCGTTCTTTTATTGCTTTCAATAAAGAAGTAGTTTAGAATTTTGTTACAATAACTCAAGAAATTTTCTTAGTAAAAACTGGGGCAGAAAAATTTCGTTTATTTGTTTATTGGGATGTCTGAGCAGGTTTTACCTCGAGGCACAGGGTTCGAGATGAACAAAAGAAGAAGTCTCAATCCAGAATAAAGAAAAGAAAAGGAAAAGAAGTGAATCCAAATACAGAGGCAGATGGAAAGGATATGGACTGCTCAAGACATGACTGAAGTTACGAGCTTCACATTTCCCGTTTTGCTCAGAAGAAGCCGTAGAAGAATGAACTAGAACCTACAGCTAGCAAGCATCAAAGTTCAGATCAGAGTCTGCATGAACAACCAGTCAAGACTCAACATCAACCTTCAAAAGACTTATAGATAGAAATCTTGTAACTCATAGTTGATAGGCTTGTTTAGTTTCTTTCGATTTTAATGTAATAGCAGGACCACAGACCGGAGCCTCGATGTAACCTCACTCGACTCTCCAACTCATCATTCAATCACTTCCCTTTTGAATAATGGTATGGCTAATATTAGACATATCGCTCATCTTTTCTTTCCCTGAAAACTCTTCATGTTTCCAAGCAAAGAGAGGCATGCTGTGAGCGCCTAATTTTTTACCATGTTTGAATTTTTTCCACTCATCTCACCAATACCTCACTTCTCACTCCATATTTCCCTCTCCCATCTTCCCACGCGTGTCCCCACTCCACTTTCCCTTGCCTAACTCCCCCACTCTTTGTCTCCCACACTTTGTCCCCCACACTTTGTCCCTACTTCACGTTTCATTATCCCCTATGCTTGTCCCCCATGCTTGTCCCCACTCACAACCCCCTCACATGTCCCTCCTTCAAAAGAACGGATCCCCTTCCCCAAAAAGGAGAGAGCGGCTGCCCTCATTCCCTCTATAAACTCTTTTTGGACACATTTCATTTATTCCTAAAAATAACTCCTTTTCTCCACCCAAAACTGCATCTAAAATAGCCCTTAAAGCACCCCAAACACCATCAAAAACCAGCTCAAATCAGCTGTGAGACCAACTTAAAATCAGCTGCGAAACCAACTGAAAAACCGTCTCAAAACCAGACCAAATCGAAGCCAAAAGCCATCTCTATCACCACCCAAAATGAGCCAAAACCAAACTACTAAAATCAGCTAAAAAAAAACTGGAACAGCCGTGTTTGGATTTTTCGTCGCCGGTCGAAGTCGCTAGTTTGGGATTCCTTTTGAGTTTTCCTCTTATCTGTGTGGTGTTGCTTGATTTTATTTCATTTTGGAGGAACGATTGTTGAGCTGTATCCATTTCACGAATAAGGTTGTCTTCTCAGTTTATTGATAGAATATCTATATCAAAGGTTCCTTTCCTTTAATTTCTTGTTTGTTTTAGATGGATGCTTCTGTTGGTTTAGTTTTTGTTTAAATGTTTCATTATTCGATTTTGTTCTGTTTGATTCATATCAATTCTGCTAGCAATTAAAAAATAAATTCTTCATATGTGTTGTTTGCTTACCAAATATGAGAAAATCATGTCTTGGATTTATTTAAAAACGCATATACATTATTAATCAAAAGGAAGTTTAGTTTGTAGTAGTTTTTCTTTTTATTATTTATGTTAGTGTTCATTCACTTAGTTGTTGTGCTGGAAATTTTAAAGGTTAATCTTGTGAGTTAAATGAAAAAGAACCAAAGCAGTAGATATGAGAATAGCGGGCTATATCTATAAAATAGAATGCTAGATTAGATCATTGGGCTGTGGGGGTTTGAGTTTGAAATAGACCTTCGGGTTTTGCTTGTTGGGCCGTGGTGTAATCTTGAAGTTGGAAATGAGATTGTCACCCAATGATTTTAGTTTGCAAGCCCAATAACTCTAGTACTTACATACAAAAGAAGCTGGTTCATGTTTTCATAATGGATAAATGCCTCATAACTTCAAAACCAAATAACGCTTAGTAACTAATCATATTTCTCCCACAAATGATCTCGTATCCACAACTTATGCTTCACAATAATCTCAAAGTTTAGAAAGAATAATGAACATCGTTAGAGTGCTTTAGGCGTGTTTTAAACTTATTATCGTGATTATGTACACGTTCGCGTGACATAATTATGATTCCCAAAATAAAGCAAGGTACGCGTTCGCACGACTTTGGCCAAAAATATTCTTAATAAATAATAAAGCGTGATTAATTATTTTCACGTACGCGTGACATGATTTTAGCACATTAAATAAAACGGATTCACACACATGATTTATTTCAAAATTAATTTTATTTTTTAATAATAAAAGTGGATAGGTAAAACATAAAAATCAAATAAAAATACAGTTTGTCCAAAATTAATTCAAGCCAAGATTCGGTCAATAAAGCGACCGTGCTAGAACCACGGGACTCGGAGAATGCTTTACACCTTCTCCCCCGTCAACAGAATTCCTTACCCGAACTTTATTTTCGCAGACCAATAATAATAGAGTCAAATCTTCCTTTGAATAGGGATTAAAATAAAAGGTGACTTGGAACAGCCAAAAATCAATTCCAAGTGGCAACTCTGTAAATAAAATAATCCCTACTCAAGTTTGTCACTTTAATTGGAAAAACTCTTTAACCCACACAATCCAGAAAACACACATATCTTTTGCAGGGTAGAAAAGGGGTGTGTCATAATTCATGTGGGGGATTGTTGGGTTTAAGCCTCTTAGAGCTTAATATAAGGTAAATGGGAAATGGAAGAAAAAATAAAAATTTAATTTTCCCTCCTTGACAAAAGGACATTGTCCCATATTGGAGGAGGAAAAGACTTTTGATAGGTATATATACAATTGCTCTTCTTCTAGCTTTTAAAGAGTTGAAAAAAAGGCAGGCCTCACGTCGTCGTCGTCGTCGCTCGGCTTCAGCTTTGGGATTCGGGATTGGATTTGGTCAAATGATTGATTGATTAAGTTTTTGGATCAAATTTATTTGTTAATATTAACGCAATATTAATTAATCCAAATTAGATCGTTACTGTAACGGTAATTCAATTTTTCACCGTTTAAATTTTTCCGTTATAATTTGAATTTGACGGTTTGCATAAATGGCCGTTTTATAAAACAACCATTTTGAGTTGCAACCTTACCTGAAGAGTTGTAACTCTTCAGTATAACCCAACGTTTTTTGGCTATAAATACATGAACTCTCCCTTAGATTTTTCTTACGAAAATTCTGATTTCTCCTTATTCTTTCTGCATTGTTTTAACATAAAACAAGCAGTAAGTGTGATTTACTACTGCTCTTTGAGTTCGTTGATCATTGGGGTTTGAAGTACCGCTACACCAGTGAGGTTATCCGTTCTATCCTGGGAGGAATAATCCAAAACCTCGGGTACTAGGAGGGGATTAAGTTCCTTAAGGAAACATTGTGAATTCAGTGGGCTGAGAATCATTTTCTGTTCTTCTACATTTCTGATTTTTTCCATTGCTACTGGTTTTGAATATATTTTCAAATACAGATTTCTAACGGGGACCTAGCATTAATTAATGAAACCCTGATGGTTCTTCCATTACGGGCCTCATCGGCCTGAGCCTACACTCACCAACATACTAGATCCACCAAGTACATAAAGTGCACGTCCTAATAATCAATTATCACACTTATAATTGGGCTCACGTTTATGGACTATCATCAAATCTGGATATTTGAATATAAATAAAATATTTAATAATATAAGCCTTTTTTCTTACAAAAATGAGATATTATTTGGAAACATTTATAGCAAATGAATGATATGAATGCTTCCCATGATATTTAAAAAAGTAGCACATATTTCTGGCAAAGAATGTATAGTATTGGAAAAAATTGCAGGAACCAAAAAAAAAAAAAAAAAAAAAGAGTCTTAGCTAGTATATTCATTATCCTTTAAAAATCCCTGCGTTTACTAAGTTGTTGCTGACAGTATGACAAAAGTCAAGATATACAAAGCAAAATGAACTAAAAGGATGCCCGTGTTTCATAATAGTAGAACATAAGACAAAAAGAAGAATTAGACAAACACAAATCTAATTGTGGGTATGTTTTGGACGCTAAAGATTGGTACTTAAATACCTTTAGATTTCTAAATATACACTCAAAATTCAATTGATTTCAAAGTTTGAACTAATACTTGAATAATAAAATTAGTATACGATTCTATCCAATGCTTTTTTAGTAAGTAAAGGCTGAGGCAAGAGTAAATTTAAAATAATTTGGCTTTAATTTATATATATAGACAGTACAAAAAAATTTATATTATTCATATATTTTTTTGTTGTAGTAGATTACCTACCTTATTCTTTAGATTAGATATCTCACTTATATTAAATATTTAGATGTAATTATCTTTTAAGTAACTTGATAGTGTAAAAGAATATTCATTCTCATTACATATATAGAAACTAAATCAAATAATTTAGGGACCCTGAGATTGACTGCAAGTGTCTTGTGGTCATTGTATCATGTATATTCCACTTACTAAATAGTGCTGAATTATATTTGTAAAATTTTGCTATTTTCTAATTACTTCGACAGTTAGCTTGGAAATTGTATCGACTCTCTGAAGACTGGGGGATGGAGCTCGAAGTTCACCGTCGTTGAGCCTAATATCAGCACATACAGAAGCAGTCAAATTACTTTTTTAATTATATACATTCGTCATATATATATATATATATATATATATATATATATATATTAAGAAATGGCTATCCCATTTCTTAATTACTTATTCGTTGTGGATATCAGGTGTTAGAAAATGCCAATTTAATTGAACTTGTTTATATGCCTAATTTGCTTTCATGAGTAAGTATTCTTTACTAGAATCTTAAAATAATGTTGACGAAAGTAAATTTAAGCAGTACTTGTTAATTATTGCATTTTCCGAGACAAAATGCTGTAGAGTATGCCTTAAATTAAGAAGCCAAAATTTAGCCCCGTTTGGCCATAGATTTTCTCAAATATTTTCCAAATTTTATTTGACAAATACCTGATTGTTTATAGATTTTATCTATATTTTGGTAAATTTCCAAATTCCAAAATTCAAATCCCAAAACCAGCTCAAGAGCTATTTTTGGTCCAAAATATTACCATTTGGTTTTTAAATTTTTTTTAAAAATTATCCCAAACTTTTATATTTTATAAAAAAATTCACTTTTTGTTATTATGACCCAACTAATCCATATCTACCCACTTTTCTCTCATTAAACTCACGCGGTTTTGCCCTTCTCTATAAACAGAAGGAAACCTTCGTCAAAGTTGTTGTGACAATACCGCAAAGATAAAATTTGAAGATAATTTGCTAAAATCTGCTAATATTTGTATAAATTTTCTTCAGTTTTGTTTCACTTGTTTTGTATGAATTTTCTTTAGATTTGTTTTGCTTATTTTGTATGAATTTCTTCAGAGTTGTTGGGTATTTTTGATACTTTTTAAAACTTATGGGTATAAGTCACATTTAATGTTTTTTTTCAAAAAAAAGTGAAGTATGTTTTGAAAAATTATGTCCAAACAGATTTTCATCTTCAAACCAAACTTCACCCAAATCAAATTTTTTAAAACAAATTTGAAAATCTATCGCCAAACGTTAGCTTAAATAACAACATTGACACTTGCAATAATTGAGTAAAGAATACTGGATTCACAAAGATTCAATTAGTTTAGAAGTGAATGGAACAAAAGTATATTGATTAAAACTGAAAAAATTTCAACATCAGCAATGTAATTACTTGTAATTAGAGGCGGAGCTAACTCTTCGCTTACGTGTTCAGCTAAATCAATAGTTTTTGTTCAAATTTCGTATTTTTCTTGTGAAATTCATGAACTATGTATAAAATATAAATTATCAATTTAGAATCCATTAATTTAAAAATTTAAAATTTCGAACCCATAAGGTCCAAATCATGACTTCGTCTTTGCTTGTGATGATGAGTATGCAATACGAAAAAGTATATGTTAAAGCTATCTTCTCATGTATAAAGTAATTAAATAGAAACTAGCATAATATTAATCTGCACTTCATGTTTACGCTAAATAAATTAGTGCAATCAAACACTCTTTTTGAAGATAATTATAAGGGGTTGGTTAGAGTCACTAAAGCTTATTAAATACAACTTTGATATCTTCAATTGAATCACCATTATTTCCCACAGAATTAATCCATAGAATTCGCCTCACAATATAGATAGAAAATCCCTATGGCCCCGCATGTAATCACATTTTACTCACTGAATATAGAATACAGATTTCAGAATCGTTTTCTATTTTCTAGAAAGACAAAGTAACAACACAAAGTCATTCAGTACTAGAAAACTGCCAAAAAACGTCCACGAAAACTGACCGAAATCGATCGAAAATATAGAAAAACTGACCGATTTTCGACCGATTTTAATTTGTCGTAACAATAGTGGTTGCTAAAGTGTGGCGACCAAAGACGATCGCAATTATTCGACCGAAGTCGGTCGGTTAATTCAACCTTTGGTTGACCACTTTGACTGACAACATTTATTGGAATAATAAATATATCGACCGAAATCAGTCGGTAATGTAAATATATAATAATTTTACATTTCTTTTAAAAATTTAACAGACCGACCGAAATCGGTCGGAATAATTAAAAATAAATAAAGTTATTTCCGACCGACTTCAGTCGGTAATTTCAAATTTCTGCAGATTTTAGATTGAAATTACCGACCGAAGTTTGTCGGAATTTATGAATTTGTGGGTTTTAATATGAGAATTCCGATCGAAATCGGTCGGTTTTCTGGGTAAAAAACTGACAGAATATGCCTTCTTTTAAGCTATACCACGTGTCAATTACAACCAATAACTATCCTATAATGTCATCATTATATTGCCGCCATTCAAGCACAATTAACCAACAGCAACAATAATTAACCAACAACAACCACAACAACAATGCTAATAACAACCACAACTACAACAACAATGCTAATAACAACAACAACTACAATAACAACGCTAATAACAATAACCACAACAACAATGCTAATAACAAGCACAACAACAACGCCAACCACAACAACAATAATATAAATGTTCAATAATAAAATAATATCAACAATACAATCATCATTTAAAACTATTCCAACTAAATATTCACAAGTTCAATACTTTGTTTAGCAATACATACCATTCAATAAGTATTTTGTATTGCATCACCTCCATATTCACTACTAGAATCTTCATCGTTGGCATGGTTCGAAGGATCATGACGAAAAGGATTAGCATCTGGGGAAGGCTCACGAGACCGGGGAATGGGGAAAGCACCACTAGCAAGAAGATTGGTCAGCTGACCTTGAAGGAGATTAAATTGTTGGTCCCTCTTTTCTAGCTGAACTTGAAGGGTATCAAATTGTCTATATCTCTTTTGTTCTCTAGCCTTTGTCTCTTCAAGCTCTGCTGTCAGCTTTGCGATCTTCTTCTCCATAGACGAGATAGTCGACCTATCAATTGCCTCGCCTTGGGCGAAAGTCCCTATACCTTACAATCCAGCCCTGTAGCGCCAAAATGATCTCTCTGGAAGGCCCTATGCTATCCCCTTTTTAGGACCACCGATAACATCCAACCATATATTGTGCGCTTCTTCGTCTGAAATGGGTGGTCGCTCGCCTTGCTCATTCGGTGGCAAGCTCTGAGTGTACTCCTCCACATTAATCTTGTAGCGACCCTGTAATGACCCGGCCGGTCATTTTGAGTATTACAACCCCGTTTCTCCATTTACCGCTCAAATTATTCTTTACTGTTATTGTGTGAATTTTTGAGGCAATTGGTTCGGGTCCGGTAAGGTTTTTGGAATGAATTGAAACACTTAGTTCCAAGATTTAAAACTTAAGTTAAAATAGTAACGGATGTCGACTTATGTTAAAACAACCCCAGAATGGAGTTTTGATGATTCCAATAGCTCCGTATGGTGATTTTGGACTTAGGAGCGTGTCCGAAAAATTATTTGGAAGTACATAGTAGAATTTGGCTTGAAATGCCGAAAGTTAAATTTTTGGGAAGTGTGACCGGGGGTTGACTTTTTGATATCGGGGTTGGAATCTGATTCTGAACAGGTCCGTAATGTAAAATGTAACTTGTGTGCAAAATTTGAGTTCAATCGGACGTGATTTGATAGGTTTCGGTGTCGTTGTAGAATTTGAAAATTTCAAAATTTATTAGGCTTGAATCCGTGTGTAGTTCATATCTTTGAGTCCGTTTGATGTGATTTGAGGCTTCGAGTAGGTCCGTGGTCTGTTTTAGGACTTTTTGGTATATTTAGACGGGGTCCCGAGTGGTTCGGGTGAGTTTCGGATGGTTAACGGATCAAATTCAACTTGAAATATTTCTGGAACTGCTGCCTACTGGTGTGATCGCACCTACGAAGCTTTTGATCGCAGGTGCGAAGCCGCATGTGCGCGAAATCAGTCACAGAAGCGGCCAAGTGTGGAACTGGGCATTACTCGCAGGTGCGAAGAATTTGCCCGAATCTGCGAGGCCGCATGTGCGAAGGGTTGGCGCAGAAGCGGAAAAGGGTGAGGAAGTCGGGCAGCGCAAGTGCAGAATTTTATCCGCAGGTGCGGAGTCGCATCCGCACTTGGCTCTTCGCAGAAGCGGCCTGGCTCGTAAATGCGCCTATTTGTTCGCAGAAGCGAGAGTCGCAGGTGCGGCCCCTTGTCCGTAGATGCGGAAATCGACTAGGCAGAACCTTAAAATTCGAGGGTTCAACATTTTTACCCATTTTTAGATTTTGGAGCTCGGGTTAGGCGATTTTGGAGAGAAAATTTTCCACACAACTTGGGATAAGTATTCTTAGCTCCCTTGTGATTATATTTCATGAATTAATCTTCATTTTTGGTGTAATATTATTGAATCTTCAAGAGAAATAGAAGAAAATTTCTATAATGTCACAAAACAAAATATTCAAGTTTGAATACCGATTTGGAGTCGGATTTGAGTGAAATTAGTATGGTTGAACTTGTAATTGGATGGGTTGTTGTATTTTTTAAGTTTCGTCGGATTTCGAGACGTGGGCCTCACGGGTCATTTTTGGGGTGTAATTTCGGATTTTATGGAAAATATTAGCGTTTTGATATGGAATTAATTTCTATAATTTTGTGGGCTGAATCAAATTAATTGTGACTAGATTAGAGCCGTTTGGAAGTTGATACGCGTAGAATGGAATTTCTGGAGCATTGCTTAGCTTGCTCGACATTGGATTTGGCTTGTTCGAGGTAAGAACTCTTCTAATCTTGGAGCTGAGGGTATGAACCCTGAATATATGTATTATGTAAATCGTTGGGAGGTGACGCACATGCTAGGTGACGGGCGTGTGAGCGTGCACTATAGAAATTGTGACATAATTGTTTTTGTGGAATTTTGTAGTTAAATAATTCTTGCATTTTCCATGCAGTTTTATGTGTTAAAGAAATTGAGCTGAAAAGCATATTAAAAATCATGTTGAGGCTATATGCCAGTATTATTGGAACCCACGGAGGTCATATTGTTGTGGATTATTTGTTTAAATTGAAAATTCATACTCAGTCATATTCATTTCATTGCATATCATATCTCAGTCTCCGTTGTTATTTATTGATACATCATATCATCATTTTGGGCTATTCTCATGACATTGTGAGCCCATGAGAGAGAGACTGGAGAGATTGATGACTGAGGGAGGCCGAGGCCTGATTGTGAGGATATTTTATGGATCGGGGATGCCCGCCTACAGCAAGCCTTATTGGCTTCTTATTGCACGTGAGTTGGCCGTGCAGCACGTGAGTTGGTCATGCGGATCCTTATATTATTATTGCACGTGAGTTGGCCGTGCGGATCCTTATATTATTATTGCACGTGAGTTGTCCGTGCAGCACGTGAGTTGGCCGTGCGGTTCCTTATATTATTATTGCACGTGAGTTGTCCGTGCAGCACGTGAGTTGTCCATGCTTATAGACCTTGGGCTGTAGGAGCCCCTCATGAGTCTGTACACCCCCAGTGAGCGGAGTCGACTATAAACAGGGATCGGGCTGTACGCCGCAGCAAGTATTGTATAGCGCTGAGTGATTGAGTATGCTGAGCACAGTAAGAGAGAATGCAACACAGTGAGATTTAGTACTCTGAGAGTGTGAGTACATGAGTACAATCTCTGAGATACATTGCATTGACATGCACACATGATATATATGCATAGAGATGTATTTTCCTCATGCTGTATGGTATCAAATTATTCATTATTTATCACACATATTGACAGATGAGCATAGTGATGCATTTATTTTACACTGGTTATCTGGAAAGAAAATGAGATATTTTATTTATTATTGAAAGGATAGTAGAAACATTTCTGTTTTCAAACTTATTCACATTTTTGGTAACTTTGGCAAAAGATTTGGATTTTCACTGATGTACTTGAAAGGAAGAACTATTATTGCTGAAATCATGATGTGACTGAGCATTTTATCTCTAAGTTACTTCTGGTATTATTTGCTTTATGTCGTTATTAACTGTTATGGATTAGTGCTTTTGGACCCGAACATTGTAGAAGCTCGTCACTACTTTCAACCTAAGGATAGGTTTGTCACTTACTCAGTACATGGGATCGGTTGTACTGATACTACACTTCTGCACATTGCGTACAGATGTTGGCTGTTGTTTTGCAGTGCTCGATGGTTGCGAGATTTGAAGATGTACCTGCGTTCCTGTTGTAGCTGCCTCTTGTTCAGGGTAGCCTTAGATTTATATAAGCTCTGTTTATGTACTATTCAAATAGACTATGTATTTATTTTATTTTCGCTTTGTATACTCTATTCTTAGAAGCTCATGATTTGTACTACCAGTTCTTGGGGATTGTATAAGATTAGGATCTTTATTCACTTAAATTGCTTTAATAATTATTATTGAAATTTGGTTAGTTAGAAATTGGCTTGCCTAACGGGATGGGTTGGGTGCCATCATGACTAGTTGGATTTTGGGTCGTGGCAAGGTGGTATCAGAGCTCTAGGCTCATAGGTTCTACAAGTCATGAGAAAGTGTCTAGTAGAGTCTTGCGGATCGGTATGATGACATCCATACTTATCTTTGAGAGGCTACAGGGCATTTTGGATATATACTTCCCATTTTTCTTTCCTTATCATGCGAGATTGATTCAGCTTGAGACATAAACTCTTTGAATTCCTTTCACGTATTCCTATGCGCACATGAGCGTTCGGTATCAGTTGTGCATCTCCGACTTGTGATTCTATGAGCAAGGTTCGAGGTGAGTATTCTGTGTTTTGGTGATGGGCCAGTCTGGAGGACTTGAGGCCATGGTTAGACCGTAGCTTGAGCTCGGTAGCTTCAGTTGTAACCTGTACATTTGGACTCATATATCCGGTAATGACCCTACAATGGAATTTGTGGCTCGATGAGCGGTGAAATAGATTTGTAATGAGTATGATGTAACTGCGGGATGTGTTAAGACGATTTGAATGTGACAAGAAGTGTTTCCTTGAAATGTAAAAGAAGGCTATTGATTGCTTGATTTTCATTTTGATGTGACGTACAGTCTCGTGTGTGAATGTTTTGAAGGATCTTTCACGTTGTTAAATTGTTGGACAAATTAAATTCTCATGTCTTGTTAATGAGTTTGGACTCAGAAAGATTAAGTAATTGCATAGTAATTGTGGTCACAAAAGGGTATAACAAGATACCAGTTTGAGGCTAAGCAGGTGGGTTAGCCCCTGCGGAGTAATCTACATAGGAGTATTCCTTATGATGTGAGTAGAGAATTTCTTTTCTACCGACGGGGTGTATGGGTGGAGATTTGAATCTGAATCTGGTTGAGAAAGTTGACTTGTGTGTTAGGAGGATGAATACGAGCTTAGCGGATGATTGAGGTATTTTTATGGTTGGCATTGTATAAACTTGGGAAGAAGTTTCGTTGGACTGACTGTGGCATTATGGCAGTAAGAGAGTATTGGTATTGTGAGTTATGGAATATTTTAATCTATGGCTTTGAGCCAAGTGGGGGAGTCTGCTATTGACAATTTGATTTCATGGTTAGGTGTTAAATTTTAATTTTGGTCTGAGGCATACTTGTGGGTTAGCTATGACTTGCAGAAGTTGAGATCGAGGATGACTCGAATAAGGAAATTCCTGGTTAAGGATTATATTGCACATATGAGTATATGAAATTCGCGGGATGAGTGAGTTGTTATTGGTGAATGATATAGTGCGCACGGAGTATGAATTTATTATGTGGTGTTAAAGTAGAGTTACTTCTTTGAGTGTTGTTGTGCTAATGGGGCACGTGTCTTTTGGCCCATTTGGGTGGTGCAATTAAATTTGAGCAAAGTGGGTGACTCCCGAGAAAATTCTAGTTGGTATGAGAATTATATATAGCAATTGAGAAAGTTTCCAGACTTGCGTATGGTTAAAATCTGAGATTTTCGCTTGATGTTGCCTGGACTTGCGGGAATTCTGTATGACTATGGATTCTACACTTTTATATAAGGAAGGTAAGAAGAACAATTTCAAATTCACATAAGGTATTCTCAGAGTAAGGGTTACAGTTGTAGTAGTTTTGAAGGTGCTTAAGAAGAGTACAATTGCTTATGGGTCGCAGGGCATTATGGTTCTATGTTAGTTTGTGCAAATGAATTCCAAAGTATTCTTGATGGTTTCTACCGGTGTGGAGAACGTGTTGTGTATTGTGATTTCCTCCTGGAAAGAAGTAAGAGAAAGGTTTCTAACTAAAATGGTATGTAAATTATTAGTGACTCAAAGTTGATAATAAGATTTTTGTGCCTTTCACATGATGGCAAGATAGATGTTATGTGTCGTACAAAAGCTAGATTTTCATGTACAAGGTGGCAGTACAGTCTTGAAGAGAATGTAACGAATGTTGGACAACATGGACAGTTTCAAATAACTAGATGAATACTATTACTACATGGTGTTGTATGAGAAAGGAGCTGACTTCAAAAGGCGCATTGTATTTTGACTTATGGATGTATAAATTAGTATTGCAGTACTCACATGGTTGATAGGCTATTGATATTCAAATTTTGTCAAGTGGTATCGAAGAACTTTCAAAGTATTTCTCGTGGGATGATCGTGTATGAGAGAGGTGTTAGGCATTCAGGCGGTGGAGATGGAATCAAATATGGTGATTCACGTGTTCTATGGATTTGGAGATTGGGAGTTCCCAGGAGCAGATTGTTTCATGGTTGTGGACTGTGAAGTTATGGCCGGAGCTAGCCGGATGATTAAATGTTTATGATTCAGTCATTATGGATTTTCGGAGGGATTTTTATCTATTTGTGGGTAACCCGAGTTGATTTGGGGGTCCATAGGTAGGCCCAATTAAGATGTGTATTCTACACCGAGCCGGAATGATTGGCTCCATACTACTATTATTGAGGGATGTGTCATTCGGTTGATGTTGAACTTATTTGTGTTCTAAAATGATCTGTGAGTTACTCCGTTATGCTACGTGGAGTTGTGATCCATTGGTTATATGCACATATGGTGCGGTTCTATTTGAGCCTTATAGCGGAATTTGAGCGTGATGAGTATTTGGGTATTGCATGATCGATTGCGTAATTGTTATGTTCTTTCAAGTTTTGTGTGGTATTTTTGTCATTTGCCTCTCTGTGGTTATTGATTTTGAGCGGGGTGGCTCGAGGTATATATTATGGACCAACGTTTGGATAAGGTCACGCGTTGCAGCAGAGTTATGTTAAGGTATGAACCTTGTGTTATGATCGGGTGATGGTTTTACAGTGTATGATAAATTTTCAGCATTTCGTTGTAGTGGTACTTGTTAATCTGGCGGGGAAGTTCTCTCATTTGAGTCATTTTCCATGACTGGGTACATTTGAATTGTTGCGTATTGGTACACGGATGGCACGAGTTGTGGCTCTGAGTTATATTGGTGAGGCATGTCTATGGAACAGTTGTGTTTAGTAATATAAGGTCATTGGACCTAGAATGGGTACTATAAGGTTTGATTTTGGTATATTCGGGAGTATAATATTGAAAGTCGTCTCAGAAAGCGATCATGGTTCTGGTTGGAGCAAGAGAGCTTCGTGACTTGTTGATCTAGTAAGTGATCATGAAATTTCGCGTGTTTCTTTTATTATCAATAATGTACGAAGGTTTTGGGATGAGGTTTGGTTCGATATGGGTTTAATACTAATATGCGATTGGTTTTGGAATAGTCACTGCGATCAGGAATGGTGCTACAGGCATGCGAGTTGTGTAATATGTTGGTTGATTATATCCGTGGTTATAGTTATAGCTCGATACAACTTGTACGGACTTATACGGTGTGTAAATGTAAGATTTGTGTCTTGAAAGAAATTTTAAAGGTTAGAAATTAAACTCCAAGGTTTATGGGCTAAGGTTAAACTAATGATTTTCAGTTGCATTGTGTAGTCAAGCCTTATGTGGGATAGGGTGACGTGGGTTCACCCCCGGGTACGTGTGTGGTAAGATAGAACAGTGATTTGATGGCTTGGAAACAACTCTTGGCACGTTTGATGACGAACGTATGTTTAAGTGGGGGAGAATGTAACGACCCAGTCGGTCATTTTTAGTATTACAACACCGTTTCCCCATTTACTGCTCAAATTGTACTTTACAGTTGTTGTGTGAATTGCCGGGGAAATTGGTTCGGGTCCGGTGAGGTTTTTGGAATGAATTGGAACACTTAGTTCCAAGGTTTAAAGCTTAAGTTAAAATAGTGACCGAATGTCGACTTATGTGTAAATGACCCCGGAATGGAGTTTTGATGATTCCAATAGCCCCGTATGGTGATTTTGAACTTAGGAGCGTGTCCGGAAAATTATTTGAAAGTACGTAGTGGAATTTGACTTGAAATGCCGAAAGTTAAATTTTTGGAAAGTTTGACCGGGGGGTTGACTTTTTGATATCGGGGTCGGAATCCGATTCTGGAAATTTGAATAGGTCTGTAATGTGAATATGACTTATGTGCAAAATGTGAGGTCAATCGGACGTGATTTGATAGGTTTCGGCGTCATTGTAGAATTTGGAAATTTCAAACTTTATTAGGCTTGAATCCATGTGTAGTTCGTATCTTTGAGGTTGTTTGATGTGATTTGAGGCCTCGAGTAGGTCCGTGGTGTGTTTTAGGAATTGTTGGTGTATTTGGACGGGGTCCCGAGTGGCTCGGGTGAGTTTCGGATGGTTAACAGATCAAATTCAACTCGAAACATTTCTGGAACTGCTGCCTACTGGTGTGATCGCACCTGCGAAGCTTTTGATCGCAGATGCGAAGCCGCATGAGAGAGAAATCAGTCGCAGAAGTGGCCAAGTGTGGAACTGGGCAGTGCTCGCAGGTGTGAAGAATTTGCCCGCATCTACGAGGCCGCATATGCGAAGGGTTGGCGCAGAAGCGGAAAAGGGTGAGGAGGTCGGGCAGCGCAGGTGCGGAGTCGCATCCGCGCTTGGCTCTCCGCAGAAGCGGCTTGGCTCGCAAATGCGCCCATTTGTCCGCAGAAGCGAGGGTCGCAGGTGCGAAGGGTTCAACATTTTTACCCATTTTCAGAATTTGGAGCTCGGGTTGGGCGATTTTGGAGAGGAAATTTTCCACACAACTTTGGGTAAGTGTTCTTAACTCCCTTGTGATTATATTCCATGAATTAATCTTCATATTTGGTGTAAGATTATTGAATCTTCAAGAGAAATAGAAGGAAATTTCTATAATGTCACAAAATGAACTTTTCAAGTTTGAATAACGATTTGGAGTCGGATTTGAGTGAAATTAGTATTGTTGAACTTGTAATTGGATGGGTTATTGTATTTTGTGAGTTTCGTCGGATTTCGAGACGTGGGCTCCACGGGTGATTTTTGGGGCGTAATTTCGGATTTTATGGAAAATATTAGCGTTTTGATATGGAATTAATTCCTATAATTTTGTGGGCTGAATCAAATTAGTTGTGACTAGATTCGAGCTGTTTGGAAGTTGATACGCGCAGAATGGAATTTCTGGAGCATTGCTTAGCTTGCTCGGTATTGGATTTGGCTTGTTCGAGGTAAGTAACTCTTCTAATCTTGGAGCTGAAGGTATGAACCCTAAATATATGTATTATGTAAATTGTTGGAAGGTGACGCACATGCTAGGTGACGGGCGTGTGGGCGTGCACTATAGATATTGTGACGTAATTATTTCTGTGAAATTTTGTAGTTAAATAATTCTAGGCATTTTCCATGCAGTTTTATGTGTTAAATAAATTGAGCCGAAAAGCATATTAAAAATCATGTTGAGGCTATGTGCCAGTATTATTGGGACCCACGGAGGTCATATTGCTATGAATTATTTGTTTAAATTGAAAATTCATACTCAGTCATATTCATTTCATTGCATATCATATCTCAGTCTCTGTTGTTATTTATTGATACATCATATCATCATTTTTGGCTATTCTCATGACATTGTGAGCCCATGAGAGAGAGACTGGAGAAATTGATGACTGAGGGAGGCCGATTGTGAGGATATTTTATGGATCAGGGTTGCCCGCCTGCAGCAGGCCTTATTGGCTTCTTATTGCACGTGAGTTGGCCGTGCAGCACGTGAGTTGGCCGTGCAACAAGTGAGTTGGTGGCCGTGCGGATCCTTATATTATTATTGCACGTGAGTTGGCCGTGCGGATCCAGATAATTATATTATGGCACGTGAGTTGTCTGTGCTTATAGCGCTTGGGCTGTAGGAGCCTCTCATGAGTCTGTACACCCCCAGTGAGCGCAGTCGACTATAAACAGGGATCGGGCTGCACGCCGCATCAGGTATTGTATAGCACTGAGTGATTGAGTGTGTTGAGCACAGTGAGAGAGAATGCGACACAATGAGATTTAGTACTCTGAGAGTGTGAGTACATGAGTACAATCTTTGAGACACATTACATTGACATGCACACATGACATATATGCATAGAGATGTGTTTTCCTCATGCTGTACGGTATCATATTATTCATGATTTATCACACATGTTGACAGATGAGCATAGTGATGCATTTGTTTTACACTGGTTATCTGGAAAGAAAATGAGATATTTTATTTATTATTGAAAGGATAGTAGAAACATTTCTATTTTCAAACTTATTCATATTTTTGGTAACTTTGGCAAAAGATTTGGATTTTCACTGATGTACTTGAAAGGAAGAACTATTATTGTTGAAATCATGATGTGACTGAGCATTTTATCTCTGAGTTACTTCTGGTATTATTTGCTTTATGTCGTTATTAATTGTTATGGATTAGTGGTTTTGGACCCGACCTTTGTAGAAGTTCGTCACTACTTTCAACCTAAGGCTAGGTTTGTCACTTACTCAGTACATGGGGTCGGTTGTACTGATACTACACTTCTGCACATTGCATGCAAATGTTGGTTGTTGTTGTTGCTGTACTTGATGGTTGCAGGATTTGAAGATGTACCTGCGTTCCTGTTGTAGCTGCCTCTTGTTCAGAGTAGCCTTAGATTTATATAAGCTATGTTTATGTACTATTCAAACAGACAATGTATTTATTTCATTTTCGCTTTGTATACTCTATTCTTAGAAGCTCATGATTTGTACTACCAGTTCTTGGGGATTGTATAAGATCAAGATCTTTATTCACTTAAATTGCTTTAATAATTATTATTGAAATTTGTTTAGTTGGAAATTGGCTTACCTAACGGGATGGGTTAGGTACCATCACGACTAGTTGGATTTTGGGTCGTGACAGACCCTTTATTTAGAAGATAGAAAAATATTAACTATATAATATTATAAATATTAGTTTCAAGTTATAATAGTCTCTGCCCGATCCTTGACCCATCTAGTTGGATATGTCGGTGCCTTCTTCTTCCGGATGTGAGTCTCCATGAAGAACTCATCATGAGTCATCTTCCTCCCATTTGTTTTTCCTACAAATATAATAAAACATGTTAACTAAATTAAAATATATAAATATAGTTTGATAAAAATAGAATTAAATTTTTTAAGGAATTACCAGTAGTCTCCTCATAGTCCCCATGCTCTTTGCACCCACACAATGTAAAGAGCCACCCTTCTCGGATGCTCGAGCCTTCTTTCCCTGTTCACTCTTCTTCTCAAACTTTTCAGTGGTCCACTGCCTGTGCAGATCCTCCCATATGTGCGGTAGAACCCATGAAGGCTTCTTGCTCTTCTTTCGAGCAGAATAGAAGGAATTGGATAGTCTCTTATGGAATTTGAACTCAAAATTTGCAAGAATGGTACTGTTATGCCGGTCCTCCCAGGCACACTTAGTCTGCAAATGAAGTGTGCAACGTTAGATGAAAATATATTTAATATAATGCTTAACTAGATGTCACGACCCAAAATTCCACCACAGGAGTCGTGATGGCACCTAGTCTCTAAGACTATTATGTTTTTAAGCCATTTTGTTTTAAAACTAACAACGGAAATAATTATAATATACAACCTCCCAAGACTGGTAGTACTGAGTCACGAACTCTAACTGAATATATAGAATTATCACGAGGACCGATTATACAATACTGTTTGATTATAAGTTAACAGTACAATGAAATGAAAAGACTCCAAGGGACTGCGACGACCAAATAGCTCTACCTTGAATCCTTTCGATCCCGCTTTAACTCTGCTCAAGTCCGATATCTTCAATACTTGGCTCTGCACAAAAATGTGCAGAAGTGTAGTATGAGTATGCCATGGTCGGTACCCGGTAAGTATCAAGACTAACCTCAATGGAGTAGAGACGAGGTACAGTCAAGACACTCACTAGTCTAATAACCTGTGCAATATAATATACAAAATAATAGGAAACAAATAACAATAGGGCAACCTGAAACAACCAGTGATATGCACAGCAGACAACAAGAATACCATTAATATCGTTCAACAATTAATAAGTACAATTACACCCAATTAAATCAATTCTTTCAAATAAATGTCTTTCAAATATAATTCTTCCAAATAATTCTCGTTCAAATATAATTTTCTCAAATAATTATTTTTCAAATATAATTCTTTCAATAAATCTTTTCAAATATAATTTCCTCAAATAAATATCTTTCCAATACAATTCTTTCCTATAATACTTTCTAAGTAAAAATCCTTCCAAATAAATATTTTGAATATAATTCTTTCAAATAAAAAGTCACCATGTGACACCTCATTTCATAATCATAAAAATACGGGTCTTAGCCCATTTTCATATTTTTCGTAAATACGGTTCTCCGCCCATTAAATCATCATATTTCCCCGGCACCTCGTGCCCTCATTTCATATCACATCTGCACACACAATTCACGTGCCAATTATCATTATTATTTCATCACAGCACCTCGTGTCCACATTTAATATTACAACTGCACGGACAATTCACATGCCAAATATCCTCATTATTTACTAACGGCACCTCGTGCCCACATTTCATTTTATAATCCGCCTGGCAATATCCATAGGCTCTCAATTTCAACATAAATCAGATTGTTATCAATTTACCAACAATAAGACAAATTGCACAAGGTATAAAAATAAACACAAGAAAATCACAATATCACATGAAAATTATAAACACCACAACCCCATATCATCACATATCATCCCTGACAATAGCCACCCTTATCGCTCATATTACCACCCTTATCACTCCTATAGCCACCCTTATCGCTCCGCCCAGACAATATCAATAGCCACCCTTATCACTCCTATTGCCACCCTTATCACTCCTATAGCCACCCTTATCGCTCCGCCCAGACAATATTCCAACAAACATAACAACAGTGAAATGCCACCCTTATACCCACATAATATCAACGGTGAAATGCCACCCTTATCTCCCCAAAATAACAACTCATACAACACAACAATTTACACGGAAAATTATCACAGCATCATAACAAAAATCAATTCATATCACAATTTGCCCAATGGCCACAACCAAATTCCAAAGCTATAACCAAGTCAATTAATTTCACAACAAATAGCCAAAAGCTTCACACAATGCGTACAACACCCAAAAACAATCAATAGAGATAGAAATTACTCAACATAAAGCAAAGTCTTCATAAAAATCAAATTTTTAATAATTATATAAACACCTCTTCTTAAGCTCATTTAATTAATTGTTTGCAGGGGAAAATCCAAAATGAAATTAAATTCCAATAATTATCAAACCAACAAATTCACGAAATTTCATAAATAATCAAATAACAATCACATCAAATTGTCATATAACAACAGAGTCAACAACAAGGATTTAGGCACGACAAGTAGATGATTAAATATATGCCAACAATTATCCAATTTACTACACAACATGCTCAACACTTTAACTCAATAAAATTTGCACATATAAACCAAGTACGTACTCGTCACCTCGCGTACATAGTTTTCAATTACACAAATTGCACATAAGACTAAATGCCTAAGGAGAAATTCCCCCACTCGAGGTTAAGCAAGACACTTACATTGACTTGCTCCAGTTTAAATTAAGTAGTATGCCTTTTTTCTCGATTTTTCCAACTCCGATTGACTCGAATCTTGTCATAATTAATTCGATACAGTCAACAAAAATTATAGAATCAATTCCATAAGAAAATACTATATTTTTCAATAAAAATCCGAAATTAACTCAAACATTCGCTCGTGGGGCCCAACGTCTCAGAATCCGGCGAAGGTTACGAAATATGAACACTCATTCACTCACGAGTTCAACCATCCTAAAATCATCAAATTCCGATATCATTTCGTCCCTCAAATCGTGATTTTTCATTTTGAAAGTTTTCTTCAAAACCAACATTTTCCTCAACTCAAAACACAAATTAAATGATAAAATGAAGATAAAAATCATGAAATATATTAAATACTAAGTGAAGAACACTTACCCAATTGAATTGCTCAAAACTGAGCTCTATAAGTCAAAGTGTGATAAAAATAGCCTAACCCTCGATTTGGAAATCTTATATTCTACCCAGGTGATTGTGCATCACGAACGTGGAGAAAGGATCGCGTTCGCGAAGAAGAAAAATGAACTGCCTAGTTGCGCTTCGCGAACGCGATGGGTTGTTCGCGAACGCGGAGAGGAAAAATCTAATGGCCCACGACTGGCTTACGCGAACGCGAGCAAAGGGCCACGAACACAAAGAATAAGAATAGGAAACCTTCGCGAACGCGAGATGCTCTTCGCAAATGCGAAGAAGAAACATGAGGCAGCCATGAAGAGCTTTGCGAACACGAGTGTCTAATCGCGAACGCGGTGGAGGAAAAGACAAACCTTCGTGAACGTGATGGGCTGAACACGAACGCGAAGAAGAAGTATAAGGTGGTCAGCAGTAACACTTCGCAAACACAAGGTGATCTTCGCGAACGCAAAGAAGAACACCAGAAAACAGAAACATCAGTTCAAAAATAGAAGGAAATGGTCCGTAGCCCATCCGAAGCACACCCGAGGCCCCCAAGACCCCGTCTAAACATATCAACAAGTTCCACAACCTAACACGGACTCGCTTGAGGTCTCAAATCACATCAAATAATGCTGAAAATACAAGTCGCACCACGAATCAAAATTATGAACTTCCAAAACTTTCAACTTCTAAAACGCGTGCCGAAACCTATCAAAGCAATCCGGAATGACGTCAAATTTTGCAAGCACGTCTCAAATGACATAACGGAGCTGTTCCAACTATTGGAATCACATTCCGACCCCGATGTCAAAAAGTCAATCCCCCGGTCAAACTTTCCAAAATTTTGAGTTTTGCCATTTCAAGCTTAATTTCACTACGGACCTCCAAATAATTTTCCGAACACGCTCCTAAGTCCAAAATCATCATACAGAGCTAACGGAATCGACAGAACTCCATTCCGGAGTCTTCTTCACACAGTTCCAACTACGGTCAAAATTCTAAGACTTAAGCTTCCTTTTTAGGGACTAAGTGTCCCAAATCACTCCGAATCATCTGTAAATCAAACTCGACCACACATGCGGGTCATAATACATATTGCGAGGCTGCTCGAGACCTTAAGTCACTGAACGAGGCATAAATTCTTAAAACAACAAGTCGGGTCGTTACACTAAATAAGAATTGTATTAAAACCTTAAATTGGTTAAAACTTTGCTCCATGAGCTCCGGTGGAAAGTCACTCCAAGTCGCATAGGGTTCATCATACAACCGGACAAGAGCTTCAGTGATTATCTTTGTAGTATGATGATTAGGTATGAACCTTCAACATAGAAATTACATTAAATAAACAAGACTAGCTATTATAATTCAGCAAAAACAGAGAAGTAATAAATAAATCTTACCCATTACCCTCAGGCCTGATGATCATCCTATGATAACGATCATACCGCACTTCCTCTGGATCATCTTCCTCTGATGAATCTGAAGTATGCGCAGAAGGGGAGGCATCTGTCTCAATGCTACTATCCTGAAGGCGAAGTCTAGAAATGCTATGAGACGAACTTTGTGGAGAGGGAGACGGGATCACTGCTAAAGATGGATACGATCCACACCCCTACTGCGATCCGGCTAGCTGAAATCTAGATGGATGTGATCCAGGTGGTGATGAAGAAAATAGAGCAGATGACGGGCGTATCGCCATATGTCCATGTGACTGGTGACTCGATGGACCAATATAACTATAAGTAGGATCATGTGGAGGAAACAGGGTATATCCCTGTGGTGGAGAATGGTAAGAATACTGTTGGGAGGGCGAATGGTAGGTAGTCTGATGAGTAGATGGATGTGGTGAAAAATATGTGTACCTAGAAGATTACTTCCGGCCATCAGCAGCGGAGGGATGCAAGTGTGGAGTGGAAGGAAGCAAGGGTGTAGCACCATCATCATGATCAATATGCCTCTTATCCTTCCTAGACCTACCTCGACTCCTACCGGTCATCTGCATAAATTAAAGAAAATGTTGTAATTGAGAATATAAATCTATATAAGTTGAGAGTGCTTGAAAAAACTAACATGCTAGTCGTCTTCGAAGTATCCTTCTACGTCCGAAAATTCTTCCTCTTCACTTATTTCATTTTCATTAGGTGATTCTTTGTCCTCATTTTCTATGATTGTTATTTCCTCCATATAAACTTCTTCTAATATGCGTTGAGGATGCTCCAAGTCATTTTCTAACTGATCATCCACCATTTGGTTCGAGGTATCCTTTTGGTAAGCAATATCTAGCACATTCTCAACTTCCACCCTACTAACAGGCTCAGTTTTGATTACAACCAACTAATCAGCCTTATCCCTCCACAATGGATATAGAGCATAATACACTTGCCTAACTTTTTCTGCAATTATAAAAGGATCATAGCGATCATACTCTCTCTTTTTATTAACCTCAATTATGTTGTACTGCGAGTGTACATTTGTACCTCTTCTAGGTGTTAGGTCAAACCACTTGCATCGGAAAAGTATGATCTTCTTATTTGGCCAACCTGAATATGATAATTCGAGAATCTCTTTGATTACACCATAATAATCATTTTTTCCATCCTGGTTGCCTTCACCACCTTTGACACACACCCTATTGTTATTACTTTTTTTCTATACTTGGAGCATTCCTCGGTGTGAAATTTGTAACCATTCACAAAATACTTAGACATAGTTGTAACCGTAGGTGCAGGTCCCCAAGATATATCTTTCAAAAATTAATTAACACCGTTGTTTGGATTATTGACCTACATGTAGTGTTAAATAAATCACAAGTGACCAAGTATGTATATTCACATGTGAGAAAGTATGTAAGATGAACTTACACACTGTTTAAACCATGCCTCAGTATAACGTCGTGACGGCACCCAGTCTATACGACTAGGTAAGCCTAACAAATTGCGAAAAATAACAAAACAAAATTAAAACTTGGCAACTAACAGTAGTGGATAACTGAATAACTAGTAACAATGCCGCTCGACATGTACAATAACCAATACTCTATAAATACACAGTCTTCCCAAAACCCGGAACATCGTAAGTCACAAGCTACAGAAGGAAACTAGTATCTCTATACACTGGAGTCTAATAAAAGAAGTACAGAAGGTAATTGACATAGGGGAGAATAGAAGGGGACTCTGAGGTCTGCGGACGTGGAAGATGTGCCTTGAAGTCTTCGTACAGTAGCAGCACTCTCAGCTAATAGCGGGGTTGATAAGAAGTACTTGGATCTGCACACAAAACATGTGCAGAAGAGTAGCATGAGTACACCACAACGGTACCCAGTAAGTGCCAAGACTAACCTCGGTCGAGTAGCGACGAGATCAGGTCAGGCCCACTGGTATATGATAAATAAAGCAGGAGAATATACAGTATAATAAGAGACCAGAATTTAACAAAAGGAAACACAACAAGGCAACAGTATAACACACAGGGGTAAACAACAGGGGATCTCCCGAGATACCGTCTCGTAGTCCCAAAATAAATTTACAGGGAGAACTCCCGAGGTACTGCCTCATAGTCTCAAAAGTACATATGCAGGGAGAACTCCCGAGGTACCGCCTCGTAGTCTTAAAAGTAAATGTTCAGGGAGATCCCGAGGAACTGCCTCGTAGTCTCAAAAGTAAATATATAGGGAGAACTCCCGACGAACTGCCTCGTAGTCTTAAAAGTAAATGTGCAGGGAGAACTTCCGACAACCGCCTCGTAATCTCAAAAGTAAATATACAGGGAGAACTCCCGAGGTACCGCCTCATAGTCTCAAAAGTAAACACATAGCTCAAACCGAGAAATACAACAGTTAACAGCAAGATTTCTACAGTTATACTAATAAAGAACAAGGAAAAGCAGGAAATCAACTAGGCATGCTTCACAGAGTTCAAATAAGCAGTTAAAGAATGTAGACATGCGATATTAGACTAAACAGTATAACTACACATATTGAAATAGCTCAATTAAGAATGAAAAACAAACTAATACTCATTTAAACGGTATAACTCAAATTAAAGGAAAACAGGTTGCTACTCAGTAAAAATAAACCGGGTTTTACAACAAATAGCCTGTGTACGTACTCGTCACCTCACGTACACGGCGCTCACGTATCACAACAATACCAAATCCTAAGGGGATTTCCCCAACACAAGGTTAGGCAAACCACTTACCTTGAATCAAGCTCAATCAATCGGTAACGATGCCTTTTCCACGAATATCCTACTCTGAATGGCCCAAATCTAGCCAAAATCAATTACATACCATAAATACAACTATAAGAAACTAAATTAATTAATGAAATCAAAGCTAAAGCAAGAAATTAGAAAATCTCCCCAAAAGGTTGACCCGGGCTCATGTCTCAGAATCGGGTAAAAGTCACAAAATATGAACAACCATACGCTCACGAGTCTAACCATATCAAATTTACTAAAGTCCGACACCAAATGGCCCTTCAAATCCCCAAAATTCACTCTCCAAATCCCTAGCCTCAAACCCCCAAATTCCACCTTAAAAACCCACTAACTAGGTGGAAAAATAAACGGGGAAGCAAAATTATTGATCAAAAATAAGCACAAGGAACTTACCCCACGAAATCCCTCGAAAATGCTCTCAAGAAATCGCCAACTCGAGCTCAAAAATGAAGAAAATGGCCAAAAATCTCGAAGCCTCGCTTAAAAAGGTTCTGCCCAGGCATTTCCGCATCTGCGGACCACCGGTCGCACCTGCGACGCCGCATCTTCGAAATTTCCCTCGCAGGTGCGGAAATGACTTAAGGGGGCTGGGTCCGCATCTGCTATGAAGGGGCCGCACCTGCGAAACCTGGTCCGCTTCTGTGGTCTCACTTCGCACCTGCGCTCCTTTGGCGCATCTGCGGGCATCACAGATGCGGAAAATTGCTTCGCACCTGTGACCCCTGAGCACCTACCTCACTCTGATTCTGCGATAGACCTTGCGCACGTGTGATCCTGCACATGCGGTCTCCCCACCGCAGGTGCGAAACACCAGAAACCAGAAAACTTTGAATCTTTTGCCTAAGTCCACTTTCAATCCATTAAGCATCTGAAACACACCCGAGGCCCCCGGGACCTCAACCAAAGATACCAACCAGTCCTAAAACATCATACGAACTTAGTCGAGCCCTCAAATCACATCAAACAACAACAAAAACACTAATCACCCTCCAATCCAAACTTAATGAAATTAAAACTTCAAATTTCTACAACTGATGCCAAAACCTATCAAACCACGTCCTATTGACCTCAAATTTTGCACACAAGTCATATTTAACATTACAGACCTACTCCAACTTCCTGAATCGAAATCCGACCCTGATATCAAAAGTCCACTACCGGTCAAAATCTCCAAAAATTTGACTTTCGCTAATTCACGCCTAATTCAGCTACGGACCTCTAATTCACAGTTCGGATACGCTCCTAAGTACAAAATCACCGAACAGAGGTAACGGAACCGACAAAACTCTATTTCGGATTCATCTTCACATAGTTCCGACTACGGTCAAAATCCTAAGTCTTATGCTTCTATTTTATGGACTAATTGTCCCAAAACACTCCGATAACACAACCTAAGCCTCCCGGCAAGTCACATAAGCAGAAAACGATACGGGGAAAGCAGTAAACAGGGGATCGGGGCTATAACTCTCAAAATGATCGGCCGGGTCGTTACATCCTCCCCATCTTAAAATAATCGTTCATCCTTGAACGAGTATAGAGACATAGCTGAAGTGGTGAAAAGATGAGGATAACGGTTGAAACTTGGGCTCAGCTTGTCCTTCTTCCCCAACCTCATAACGCCCTTCATAGGCGAAACCTGGAGCAAGACCCGCTCTCCAACCATGAATGCAACATCGCGAATCTTTCGATCCGCATAACTCTTCTGTCTGGACTGAGCTGTGCGAAGTCGATCCTGAATCACATTCACCTTATCCAGGGCATCCTGAACCAAGTCTGTACCCAATAATCTAGCCTCGCTCGGCTCGAACCAACCCACTAGAGACCGACACTGCCTACTATACAGAGCCTCATACGGTGCCATCTGGATGCTTGACTGATAACCATTGTTGTAGGAAAACTTCGCAAGTGGCAAGAACTGATCCCAAGAACCTCCAAAATCTATCACACACGCACTGAGCATATCCTCTAATATCTGAATAGTGCGCTCAGACTGTCCATCCGTTTGAAGGTGAAATGTTGTGCTCAGCTCCACTCGAGTACCCAACTCATATTGTACGGCCCTCCAGAACCGTGATGTAAAATACGTTCCCCGGTCAGAGATGATGGATACCGGTACACCATGAAGCCTGACAATCTCGAGCATATAAATTAAAGCTAGTTGCTAGAAAGAATAGGTAGTCATCATAGGAAGGAAATGAGTTGACTTGGTCAGCCTATCCACAATCACCCAAACTACATCAAACCTCCGCTGAGTCTGTGGGAGTCCAACAATGAAATCCATAGTGATCCGCTCCCATTTCTACTCCGGAATCTCTAACTTCTGATGTAACCCACCTGGCCGTTGATGCTCATACTTCACATGCTGGCAATTTAAACACCGAGCTACATACTCCACTATCTCCTTTTTCATCCTCATCCACCAGTAATGTTGCCTCAAGTCCTGGTACATTTTCACGGCACCCGAATGAATGGAGTACCGCGAACTGTGAGCCTCCTAAAGAATCAACTCACGCAAACCATCTACATTGGGTACACATAGCCTGCCCTGCATCCTCAATACACCATCATCCCCAATAGTGACCTCCTTAGCATCACCGTGCTAAACCGTGTCCTTAAGGACAAGCAGATGGGGATCATCATACTGACCCTCCCTGATACGATCATAAAGAGAAGACTGGGAGACCACACAAGCCAAAACTTGACTCGGCTCAGAAATATCCAATCTAATAAACTGGTTGGCCAAGGCCTGAACATCCAATGCCAATGGCCTTTCTGTTGCTGGTAAATATGCTAAGCTCCCCAAACTCTCGGCCCTGCGACTCAAGGCATCGGCCACCACATTGGCCTTTCTAGGATGGTATAGAATAATGATATAATAATCCTTAAGCAGCTCTAACCACCTCCACTGATGCAAGTTAAGATCCTTTTGCTTGAACAGATGTTGCAAACTCCAGTGATCAGTGTAGATCTCACAAGGGACACCGTACAATTAGTGCCTTCAAATCTTCAAGGCATGAACAATAGCTGCTAACACAAGGTCGTGGACATGATAGTTCTTTTCATGCACCTTCAGTTGTCTGGACGCGTAGGCAATCACACCACCGTCTTGCATCAGCACTACACCGAGACAATTTAGTAACACAAGATTTGAAGCTGATTTGTACTCTATACTACTTAGGCCCCTTTTTGTTCGATCTTTAGAACCCCGGCCTGGTTGATTGAATATGGACATTGGTGGATATAATGGATCAATCTCAATTACGACATTGTGCCGATTGGGCCTATTTCTAGCACATGGCACATGACTGCCGAAGTAGTAAGAACAAAAATAGGTAGTTTCCTTTGCAAGATAGGCTTCGCATATGGATCCTTCAATCATATTCCTCTGTTTAAGAAATCGTTTACACTTGCCGATAGTTCTGTACATTGTTATATTAGACAATAACGTTAAAGAAAATTACAAGAATAAATCAAGGTTTGATCATTACCTCTCGAATGGATACATCCACCTGCATTGAACCGGCCCTCCAAATCGCACCTCGTGTACAAGGTGAATTGGAAGGTGTTCCATCACATCAAAGAAACCACATGGAAAAATCTTTTCCAGCTTATTACTGCTTACAAGAATGTTCTGATTCATTTGAAATAAGTTTTCTTCCCTTAATGTGGTAGAACATAAGTCTTTGAAGAACAAACTTATCTCTGTGATGGGTTTCTAGATATTTTCAGGCAAACCGCAAAATGCAATAGGGATTAAGGTTTCCATGAAGATATGACAGTCATGACTTTTCATATGAGTCAGCTTCCTACAACCATATCGGTACGTTTTCCCAGGTTCGAAGCATAGCCCTCGGGCATCTTTAGGTTTGCAACCCACTCACAAATCTGTCGTCTTTGTTCCAAAGTGAATGTGTTGCTGGTCTTGGGCTCGAACACCTTACCATTGTTCGTAGACTGCAAATGTAAATCAGGTCACCTGCAATATTCTTGTAAGTCCAGTCTAGCCTTCGGGTTATCTTTTGTCTTATTCTTATCATCCATCACTGTGTTGAAAAAATTTTCAAAATAGTTCTTATAAATATGCATGACATCAAGATTGTGTCGGAGAAGATTATCCTTCCAATATGGTAACTCCCAAAATATGCTCTGTTTTGTCCAGTTATGAGTAACACCATATCCAGGAAATCTAGAAGGTGGGGCCTCGGTAACTTTAGTGAAGTTCTGAACCCTCTCCCAAATTTTCTCACTGGAAAAATTGGAGGCGGCAAATCACGTTCAACTATATTCTTTTTGAACGCGTTCTTCAGCCTTCTGAACTCATGATCAACTGGCAAGAACTAACGATGATAATCAAATCATGACTGCTTTCGGCCATGTCTTAAAGTGAACGCTTTACCATTTTCCATGCAGTTAGGACATGCTAACTTTCCAGCAGTCATCCACCCAAACAATATTTCATACGCAGGAAAATCATTAATGGTCCACATTAAGAAAGTACGCAAGTTGAAATTTGCGTAGTTGATATGTCATATGTCTCAACTCCATCATACCACAATTGTTTTATCTCATCAATCAGAGGTTGCAAATATACATCAATCAAACTCTTTGGATTGCGAGGACCAGGAATAACACAATTTAAGAAAATATATGGACTAGTCATACACATTTCAGGCAGAAGATTATACGGCGTAATAAAGACTAGTTAGCATGAATATGGTGTTGCAAAAACAGAAAATGGCATGAAACCATCAGCACACAAACCCAACCGAACATTCCTCGGTTCACTAGCATAATCCGGATACGTCCTATCAAAATGCTTCCAAGCTTCCCCATCTGAAGGATGGCACATAACACCAGGCGACCTTCTATTTTCATAGTGCCATCTCATATGAGGAGCATAACTCATCAATGTGTACAACCTATTTAATCTAGGACTAAGAGGTAAATAATGCATCGACTTCACAACAACCTTCTTCCCGCTGGAAACCCGCTTAAAACAAGATTTTTCACAAAATTTACAACTTTCTAAATCTGCATCACCCTTATAATACAACATGCAACCATCTTCGCAACAATCGATTCTTATAGACCAGAGTCCTAACTTAGAAACCAATCAGTTAATCTTATAGAAATCTTCAAGTATGTTGAAAGTTGGGTCAACTAGTTCACTCATAAGACCAATGAAAGAATCCATTCCCGCTTGAGAAATATTGGTATCTGATTTGATACTTAATAATCTAACCGCAACAGACAACTGAGAGTGCATACTCCCTTCACTTAGTGGACAACTAGCGGCCTCTAACTGTTTAAAAAAATATTTTGCCTCTTCGTTAGGAGCTTGTTCAACACTTTCATGGGGTTCAAACTCAAAGTGCATCCCAAAAGCATCCGCAACCGTTTCATGGTATCTAGGATGTTGAACGTTATTCCCCACCGACCTACTACTTTCACCAACAACTATGTTATGAAATACACCATCACTACCATCAACCTCTCCTTGACTAGTCTACACATCCATAAACCCTTTTTTATAAAGATGAGTCTTAACATCCTCCGATCCAAAAAAATGTAAACACTTGTACTTCACACCTAATCATCCCTCCGATTTGAAATGGTTCAAGTGACATTGCATGCCTAATAAATTCATTAATCTCTTCTATAAATTCCACCATCAAAAATCGATGATTAGGATAATTCCTATTATACATCCAACTATGATATTCCATCTACACTGAGAACAAATAAATTGCATGTTATGTTAATTTGAACCCTCACATATATCCCTAAATAAATTCTTTTAAAATTCAATTATAAGAAGTAATTTTAAAGTTCACATATATCCCTAAATAAGTTCATTTAAAATTTAATTAAAAGAAGTAATTTAAAAGTTCATATATATCCCTAAATGAATTCAATTAGCTTAGATTATATCGTTACACTTAGTATTAGATTGAGAACTAGCTTCATATATCCTTGTTATTTATTTTAAGTTTGATATAATTTATTTAAAAGTCCATATAATAAGATTGATTTATTCTTGTAATTTATTTTAAATTTTAATCATCAACTCACAATTATACAACTAAATTTAATTAAACATTAACTAAACCCTAATTTAGATAATTAAAATAATTAAAATTACTTAAATTCAAAAATATAGATAACTAACCTTGAAATGCTATTGGCACATAAGACAAGCATCTAGGTCTTCCAAAATATAAAATTCAAAATTACACAAAATACCAATTCACAAAGATGGGCTAGAGTACAAATATGAACTCTTCTAATATGAACAATCCTAAATGATAAATGATAACACATGAAATATTTTAATTGTTCAATGACAAGGTAACTCACAATTATACAAATAAATTTAATTAAACATTAACTAAACCCTAATTTATACAATTAAAATAATTAAAATTACTTAAATTAAAAAATAAAGATAACTAACCTTGAAATGCTAGGATAGGGGGTATTATTTTGGGTGGAGGAGGACGCAGTGGGGCCGGCGGAACAGTTGCGAGGGAGGGGAGGGAGACTTCAAAGTGCTTTATTTTTGAGTGAGGAGGGAAATAGGAGTTGATTTTGGTTGGAGATTTTGGGGAATCGCGAAAGTGGGGAGGAGAAGAAGAGAGATGGAAGAGAGATAGAGAAAAGAGAAAAATGGAGAAAAACTCATCTGGTGCTAACCTAATTTAAATATTTTCGACCGAAATCGGTCTGAAATTTCGGTATGTAAGTTTAAGTGACCTTTGACCCGTTTGACCACGACCATTCCAACCGAAATCGGTCGGTAATTTAATGTTAAATTAAAAATAATAATTTAAATACTAACCGAAATCGGTAGATAATTTAATTTTAGATTTAAAAAATATCTCTCTCTCTCTCTCTCTCTCTCTCTCTCTCTCTCTCTCTCTCTCTCTCTCTCTCTCTCTCTCTCTCTCTCTCTCTCTCTATATATATATATATATATATATATATATATATATATATATATATATATATATATATATATATATCAATCACAACAACGGAGTATATGTTATTACTGCTACAACTTAAGTTTTAATATAGTACTACATCTTATAACACTATATATTTTATTTTTAAAATGTGTACACACACACACACACACATACATACATACATACATATATGTATATGTGTGTATATATATATATATATATATATATATATATATATATATATATATATATATATATACACACACTCCGATTGTGTGATTTGACCGAGTATATGTTGTTGTTGCTACAACTTAAGTTTTAATATAGCACTACATCTTATAACACTATACATTTTATTTTTAAATGTGTTATAGCGATACTTAGACTCGATCGCTCCAACATTAATTATAGGTACTATATAATATATAATTAATTATGTATGTATATATTCATACACACACACATATACACATATACACACACGCACACACAACAAGGAGCCACCCTCTCAGATGCTCGAGCCTTCTTTATTATCTATTTACTACGACACTAATTGTATCATAGCGTGTTGGATAAAACGATTATTTCTATTAAACTCGATCAATTATATTTATAATATTTATCATATGTGTGCTTTCGTATAAATTACACTTCATATCTATATACGTGTAGTAGAGTATAATAGAGTGTATGATTTTATTTTATATATGATTATTTACACTTACATATATATGACAAGGGTTGATGATTTATTATCAACTTTTCATTACATCGCTCGAATGCTTGATAGGTGAACAAATAAGAAAACAAATCTTGAAGTTTAAGTGACTACATGCTCTGGTATAATGAGTGACTAGATGCTCCAAGATGTGTACAATCGACATAGTTTTGAATGTTTTATTCTCGATTACCTTATTGGTACTTTGCTCGGATACTTCATCAGTGGATCAATTAGAAATTCAATTATATTCGATTAAAAATTATTATAACACATTTAAAAACAAAGTGTATAGTTCTACAAGACGTAGTGTTATACTAATACTTAAGTTGTAGTAACAACAACATATGTATACATATTAATGCTATATTAATACATAAGTTGTAGCAACAACAACATATGTATACATATTATTGCTATATTAACATATGCAATATTAATATAAGTATACATATGTTGTTGTTGCTAAAACTTAAGTATTAATATAGCACTACATCTTATAGAACTATATACTTTGTTTTTAAATGTGTTATAGTAAGTTTAGGGTCGAATATAATTGAATTTTCAATTGATCCACTGATGAAGTATCCGAGCAAAGTACTAATAAGATGATCAAGAATAAAACATTGAAAATTATGTGTGTGTGTGTGTGTATATATATATATATATATATATATATGTGTGTGTGTGTGTGTGTGTGTGTGTGTGTGTGTGTGTGTGTGATTTTGAGAATTAGCATTCTGTTTGGTGGTTTAAGGTCTCGAGCAGCTTTGAAATGTGTATTATGACTTGCGAGGGTGGTCAAGTTTCATTTTCGGATGATTCAGGATTTAATTGAAAGAACAATTCTTGTTTTGGAAGCTTAAGTTGAAATAATTGACCGGATGGTGAATTATGTGTAAACAACCCCGGAATGGAATTCTAATGGTCCCAATAGCTCCGTATGGTAATTTCGGACTTAGAAGTGTGTCCGGATATTTATTTTGAGGTCCGTAGCTAAATTAGGCTTGAAATGGCGAAAATAGGAAATTTAAGTTTGGAAGTTTGACTGGGGAGTAGACTTTTTGATATCGGGATCGAAATCTGATTTTGGAAATTGAAACAACTTTGTTATGTCATTTATGACTTGTGTGCAAAATTTGAGGTCAATCGGAGTTGATTTGATAGGTTTCGGCATCGAATGTAGAATTTGGAATTTGTTAGTTTTGAATAGGCTTGAATTGGGGTGCAAGTCATGGTTTTAGTGTTGTTTGATGTGATATGAGGCCTTGACTAAGTCCGTAATATATTTTGATACTTGTTGGTATGTTCGTACGGGGTCCCGAGGGGCTCGGGTGAGTTTCGGAGTGGTATCGGACCATTTTTAGACCATTTTTAACTGCTGGTTGTTTTGCTACAGCAGTGTGCATCGCAGAAATTTCTGCTACACAGGACTGACTTTGGAAGCTTATATCTCGTAATATATAAGGAATTTGGTGATGATCTAAAAATGAAAGTTGTATCCCTTTGTATCTAGTTTTTATAAATTTAAACCTTTGGCAATTGGAGTTGGGTACAAGAAGTTATGGTTGATACACTACATACTATCGGGGAAGAGTTTTAGAAGAATTTGATGTTTTCAGCATAAGCATGTAATGATTCAAAGGTCCATTTTTAGTTCTAGAGATCGAAATTCGATTTTGAGACTTCCGGGAGTTTGATAATGAATTGTGGGAATGATCTTGAAAGTTTGGTCTAATGTCATCAAGTCGCGATTGGGTTTTTAGCACGAAACATGAGTTAATTGTTTAACAAGCGAAATTGGTATCACATTGAGCAAATGAGCTCCAAATTGAGTTTCGATTGAAGGACTAGGTTCGTATTATTAATTGTGACTCATAGGAATAAGAATCATCGAATTCTGAGTTCGTATGATGGAGTTAGAGCCTTTTTAGTGAAAATAAATATTGTTGGTGCAACAGGTTCTGGTGCGCACCTTTAGCGACCAGATTTGGCACTTTTAGCGATCCAAATTAGGCTTTTAGCGACTAGAATATTGTTTTTATTCAGCAGTTCTGTTTTTAACTCATTTCAATATTTTTGGATGAAAGAACACGGCTTGGGGCGGTCTTTGAGCAAGGAATCACGGTAAATCTTGAGATAAGTCACTTGTGATCATTTCTACTCCATAATATTAAATTATCATCGAATAATCCGACTAGATTACATGATTTTGAGGTATAAATCGGGGATTTGGACCTAGAAATTTGAAAATAAGATTTGAGGATTTGGAGGTTGAGTTGATGTCGGAATTTGGTAAAATTGGTATGGTTAGACTCGTGGTTGAATAGGCTTTCGGATTTTATAACTTTTGTCAGGTTCCGAGACATGGTCCCCACAGCGGTTTTTAGGTGAAATTTTGGATTTTGATGGGAAATCTGTATTTTCATATGGAATTAATTCCTATAAATTGTATTGACTGAAACGAATTAATTATGGCTAGATTCGAGGCGTTCAGAGGCCGATTCGCGAGGCAAAGGCATAGAGAAGAAAAAGAATTACGCGGTTTGAGGTAAGTAACATTTCTAAACTTGGTTCTAAGGGTATGAATCCCCGAATTTTGTGTTATATCAATTGTTGGAGGTGACGCACATGCTAGGTAACAAGCGTGTGGGCGTGCATCATAGAAATTTTGACTTAAATAAATGTTGTAGAGTTGTAAAATTAAAGAATCATATTATTATCCACGTATCCTCCACGTGTTAGAGAAATTGGGTTGAGGCTCGTATTAAAGGTCATGTTTAGGCTACGTGCCGATATTTTTGGACCCATAGGGTCGTGTTGCTGTTGAATTAATTATTTTAAAATGTACATTACATGCTCAGTTATGCTCATCCATTGTGAGGATATTTATGGGATCGGGGCGGCACGACGCAGCAGGCCATGTTGGCTTTATATATTATTATTATTATTATTATTATTATTATTATTATTATTATTATTATTATTATTATTATTATTATTATTATTATTATGGGATCGGGCTGCACTCCGCAGCAGCCGTTATAGGCTTTATTGTTCTGGATCGGGGTTGCACGCCGCAGCGGGCCTTATAGGCTTTATTATTATGGGATCGGGTTGCATACCGCAACAGGCCTTATAGGCTTTATTGTTCTGGATCGAGGCTGCATGCCGCAACAGGACTTATTGGCTTTATTATTATATGGATCGGGGTTGTCCGCTGCAGCAGGCCACATCGTCTTTATATCACGCTTGGGCTGAAGGAGCCCCTCCGGAGTCTGTACACACCCCCAATGAGTGTAGATGATTATATATTCGGGATGGACTTCTGTCATGACCCAATTTCCCCTCCGTGTGACGTCGTGACGACATCTAGTCTCTACAACTAGGTAAGCCTAACATTTTTGTGGAAATATGAAATAAAAATATAAATTTAACCAACTATTCAAAATACACAACAAATCCCAAAATCCGGAACATCGTGAATCACAAACTACAGAAGGAAAGATCTAGTGTCTCTATACATAAGAGTCTAACAAGGAAAAATACATAAGATAATGGACATGGGAAAGAGTAGAAGGGGACTCCGAGGTCTACGGACGCGGCAGATATACCTTGAAGTCTCCAAAACTGTCCCGGCTCACTGATAGTGCGGCTGATAAGGTGCACTTGGATCTGCAAACGAAAAACATGTGCAGAGAGTAGCATGAGTACACAAAAATCGGTACCCAATAAGTGATAAGCCTAACCTCGGTCGAGTAGTGACGAGGTCGGGTCAGGGCCCTACTGGTAAATATAAAATAAAACAATATAGAGTGTAATACAACAATAAAATAAAGGCTGAAATTTAACAATAATGAAATCATAGATTGTAACAGCTCAGTACACAGAAATACAACAGGGGATCTCCCGATATACCGTCTCGTAGTCCCAACGTAAATGAGCAGGAGGATCTCTCGGAATACCGTTCTGTAGTCCCAAAGTAAATGTGTAGGAAGATCTCCCGGAATACCGTTCTGTAGTCCCAAAGTAAATGTGCAGGGGGATCTCCCGGAATACCGTTCCGTAGTCCCAAAGTAAGTATGCAAGACATGGGGATCTCCCGGAATACCGTTCTGTAGTCCCAAAGTAATTATGCAGTACAGGGGGATCTCCCGGAATATCGTTCCGTAGTCCCAAAGTAAATATGCAATGCGAATGGTAGAAATACAACTACATCACGAAATTCTTACAATTTAGACTAAGTACCAGTCAGGGAAGAAGCAGGAAATTCACTAAGCATGCTGCACATAATTCACATAAATAATTAAGACACGTAGACATGTTATATTAGACTAAACATGGCAGATACACATATTGGAATAACTCAATTAAGAATGAAAATAGATTAGTACTCATTAAAATGTTATAGCTCAAAATAACTGGAAAACATGTTGCTGCTCGGTAAGAAAATCGGGTTTTACCACCACTAGCCCGCGTACGTACTCGTCACCTCACGTACACGGCGCTCACATATCATAATAGTTCCAAAATCTTAAGGGGATTTCCCCTACACAAAGTTAGGAAAGCCACTTACCTCGAGTCAAGCTCAATTAATCGGTCACAATGCCTTTCCCATTAATATCCGGCTCTGAAAGGCCCAAATCTAGCAAAAAGAAATTACGTATCATAAATACAACAATAATAGACTCATCCTTTAGCGCATGTGCGGGCATCGCAGATGCGGCATTTCCCATCGCACATGCGACCCCTTACCACACATACCAAATCCGCTTCTGCGCTTGCCTCTCCGCACGTGCGATCACACACCCGCGGTCTCTCCTCTGCAGGTGCAAAAATGACAGATGCCTGAAGACTTCAGTAGCAACACAAATCCAACTTTTGATCCGTTAAGCACTCGAAACTCACCCGAGGCCCCTGGGACCTCAACCAAAGCTACCAATCAATCATATAACACCATACGAACTTAGTAGAGCTCTCAAATCACACCAAACAACACTAAAATCACGAATCACCCTCCGATTCAAACTTAAAGAACTTAAAACTTCAAAATTCTACAACCGATGCCGAAACCTATCAAATCACGTCTGATTGACCTCAAATTTTGCGCACAAGGAATAATCAACATTATGGACCTATAAAACTTCCAGAATCAGAAAATGACCCCGATATCAAAAATTCCACTACCGGCCCAAAACTCCAAAAATTTGACTTTCGCCATTACAAGCCTAAATGAGCTACGGACCTCCAAAACACAATCCGAACACGCCGCTATTCCCAAAATCACCTAACGGAGCTAACAGAATTAACGGAATTCCATTCCTGAGTCATCTTCTCACAGTTCCAACTACGGTCCAAATCCTAAGGCTTAAGCTCTCATTTAGGGACTGTGTCCCAAAACACTCCGAAACTCAAAACCAATCATCCCGGCAAGTCACAATAGCAGAAATAGATATGGGGAAAGCAGTTAATAGGGGTTTAGGGCTCTAACTCTTAAAATGACCGGTCGGGTCGTTACAACTTCCCAGGGCATATACTTGCATTACTTGTTTATATTGTGATGAATTTCTCTGGACATGAATCTTGTCTATATCATTTACATTTAGGAATGTGTGTATATATATATATACGAGGTGGAATTTTCCATATATATATATATATATATATATATATATATATATATTTTCCAGGGCTGGATTAGCCATAAACAGTACCGAGCAACTGAATGATTTGTGACCAGTAGTATATGAGGTCTTACCACTGAGATGTCATATTCCTCATATCACGTAGTATTGATCTATTTTTGCTTGTACTGAGTTTAACTGTTGGACATGAAAGCATGCCTTCATTTATGTACCATTATTTATGTACTAAACTGTACATGCGGAGCTCGTCACTACTTTCTGCCCAGAGGTTAATCAGAGTTGATTTGATAGGTTTCGGCATCGAATGTAGAATTTGGAATTTGTTAGTTTTGAATAGGCTTGAATTGGGGTGCAAGTCATGGTTTTAGTGTTGTTTGATGTGATATGAGGCCTTGACTAAGTCCGTAATATATTTTGATACTTGTTGGTATGTTCGTACGGGGTCCCGAGGGGCTCGGGTGAGTTTCGGAGTGGTATCGGACCATTTTTAGACCATTTTTAACTGCTGGTTGTTTTGCTACAGCAGTGTGCATCGCAGAAATTTCTGCTACACAGGACTGACTTTGGAAGCTTATATCTCGTAATATATAAGGAATTTGGTGATGATCTAAAAATGAAAGTTGTATCTCTTTGTATCTAGTTTTTATAAATTTAAACCTTTGGCAATTGCAGTTGGGTACAAGAAGTTATGGTTGATACACTACATGCTATCGGGGAAGAGTTTTAGAAGAATTTAATGTTTTCAGCATAAGCATATAATGATTCAAAGGTCCATTTTTAGTTCTAGAGATCGAAATTCAATTTTGAGACTTCCGGGAGTTTGATAATGAATTGTGGGAATGATCTAGAAAGTTTGGTCTAATGTCATCAAGTCGCGATTGGGTTTTTAGCGCGAAACATGAGTTAATTGTTTAACAAGCGAAATTGGTATCACATTGAGCAAATGAGCTCCAAATTGAGTTTCGATTGAAGGACTAGGTTCGTATTATTATTTGTGACTCATAGGAACAAGAATCGTCAAATTCTGAGTTCGTATGATGGAGTTAGAGCCTTTTTAGTAAAAATAAATATTGTTGGTGCAACAGGTTCTGGTGCGCACCTTTAGCGACCAGATTTGGCACTTTTAGCGATGCAAATTAGGCTTTTAGCGACTAGAATATTGTTTTTATTGAGCAGTTATGTTTTTAACTCATTTCAATATTTTTGGACGAAAGAACACGGCTTGGGGCGATTTTTGAGCAAGGAATCACGGTAAATCTTGAGATAAGTCACTTGTGATCATTTCTACTCCATAATATTAAATTATCATCGAATAATCCGACTAGATTATATGATTTTGAGGTATAAATCGGGGATTTGGACCTAGGAATTTGAAAATAAGATTTGAGAATTTGGAGGTTGAGTTGATGTCGGAATTTGGTAAAATTGGTATGGTTAGACTCGTGGTTGAATAGGCTTTCGGATTTTATAACTTTTGTCGGGTTCCGAGACATGGTCCCCACGGCGGTTTTTAGGTGAAATTTTTGATTTTGATGGGAAATCTGTATTTTCATATGGAATTAATTCCTATAAATTGTATTGACTGAAACGAATTAATTATGGCTAGATTCGAGGCGTTCAGAGGCCGATTCGCGAGGCAAAGGCATAGAGAAGTAAAAGAATTACGCGGTTTGAGGTAAGTAACATTTCTAAACTTGGTTCTAAGGGTATGAATCCCCGAATTTTGTGTTATATCAATTGTTGGAGGTGACGCACATGCTAGGTAACAAGCGTGTGGGCGTGCATCATAGAAATTTTGACTTAAATAAATGTTGTGGAGTTGTAAAATTAAAGAATCATATTATTATCCACGTATCCTCCAAGTGTTAGAGAAATTGGGCTGAGGCTCGTATTAAAGGTCATGTTTAGGCTACGTGCCGATATTTTTGGACCCATAGGGTCGTGTTGCTGTTGAATTAATTATTTTAAAATGTACATTACATGCTCAGTTATGCTCATCCATTGTGAGGATATTTATGGGATCGGGGCTGCCCGCCTGTAGCAGGACATATTGGCTTTATATATTATTATTATTATTATTATTATTATTATTATTATTATTATTATTATTATTATTATTATTATTATTATTATTATTATTATTATGGGATCGGGCTGCACTCCGCAGCAGCCGTTATAGGCTTTATTGTTCTGGATCGGGGTTGCACGCCGCAGCGGGCCTTATAGGCTTTATTATTATGGGATCGGGTTGCATACCGCAACAGGCCTTATAGGCTTTATTGTTCTGGATCGAGGCTGCATGCCGCAACAGGACTTATTGGCTTTATTATTATATGGATCGGGGTTGTCCGCTGCAGCAGGCCACATCGTCTTTATATCACGCTTGAGCTGAAGGAGCCCCTCCGGAGTCTGTACATACCCCCAATGAGTGTAGATGATTATATATTCGGGATGGACTTCTGTCATGACCCAATTTCCCCTCTGTGTGACGTCGTGACGACACCTAGTCTCTACAACTAGGTAAGCCTAACATTTTTGTGGAAATATGAAATAAAAATATAAATTTAACCAACTATTCAAAAATACACAACAAATCCCAAAACCCGGAACATCGTGAATCACAAACTACAGAAGGAAAGATCTAGTGTCTCTATACGTAAGAGTCTAACAAGGAAAAATACATAAGATAATGGACATGGGAAAGAGTAGAAGGGGACTCCGAGGTCTACGGACGCGGCAGATATATCTTGAAGTCTCCAAAACTGTCCCGGCTCACTGATAGTGCGGCTGATAAGGTGCACTTGGATCTGCACACGAAAAACATGTGCAGAGAGTAGCATGAGTACACAAAAATCGGTACCCAATAAGTGTTAAGCCTAACCTCGGTCGAGTAGTGACGAGGTCGGGTCAGGGCCCTACTGGTAAATATAAAATAAAACAATATAGAGTGTAATACAACAATAAAATAAAGGCTGAAATTTAACAATAATGAAATCATAGATTGTAACAGCTTAGTACACAGAAATACAACAGGGGATCTCCCGGAATACCGTTCTGTAGTCCCAAAGTAAATGTACAGGGAGATCTCCCAGAATACCGTTCCGTAGTCCCAAAATAAATGTGCATGGGGATCTCCTGGAATACCGTTCCGTAGTCCCAAAGTAAATATGCAAGACAGGGGGATCTCCTGGAATACCGTTCCGTAGTCCCAAAGTAAATATGCAAGACAGGGGGATCTCCCGGAATACCGTTCTGTAGTCCCAAAGTAATTATGCAGTACAGGGGGATCTCCCGGAATATCGTTCTGTAGTCCCAAAGTAAATATGCAGTGCGAATGGTAGAAATACAACTACATCACAAAATTCTTACAATTTAGACTAAGTACCAGTGAGGGAAGAAGCAGGAAATTCACTAAGCATGCTGCACATAATTCACATAAACAATTAAGACACGTAGACGTATTGTATTAGACTAAACATGGCAGCTACACATATTGGAATAACTCAATTAAGAATTAAAATAGATTAGTACTCATTAAAATATTATAGCTCAAAATAACTGGAAAACATGTTGCTGCTCGGTAAGAAAATCGAGTTTTACCACCACTAGCCCGTGTACGTACTCGTCACCTCACGTACACGGCGCTCACATATCATAATAGTTCCAAAATCTTAAGGGGATTTCCCCCACACAAAGTTAGGCAAGTCACTTACCTCGAGTCAAGCTCAATTAGTCGGTCACAATGCCTTTCCCATTAATATCCGGCTCTGAAAGGCCCAAATCTAGCCAAAAGAAATTACGTATCATAAATACAACAATAATAGACTCATCCTTTAGCGCATCTGCGGGCATCGCAGATGCGGCATTTCCCATCACACCTGCGACCCCTTACCACACATACCAAATCTGCTTCTGCGCTTGCCTCTCCGGACATGCGATCACACACCTGCGGTCTCTCCTCTGCAGGTGCAAAAATGACAGATGCCTGAAGACTTCAGCAGCAACACAAATCCAACTTTTGATCCGTTAAGCACTCGAAATTCACCCGAGGCCCCCGGGACCTCAACCAAACCTACCAATCAATCATATAACACCATACGAACTTAGTAGTGCTCTCAAATCACATCAAACAACACTAAAATCACGAATCACCCTCCGATTCAAACTTAAAGAACTTGAAACTTCAAAATTCTACAACCGATGCCGAAACCTATCAAATCACGTCTGATTGACCTCAAATTTTGCGCACAAGGAATAATCAACATTACGGACCTATCCAACTTCCAGAATCAGAAAATGACCCCGATATCAAAAATTCCACTACCGGCCCAAAACTCCAAAAATTTGACTTTCTCCATTACAAGCCTAAATGAGCTACGGACCTCCAAAACACAATCCGAACACGTCGCTATTCCCAAAATCACCTAACGGAGCTAACAGAACCGACAGAATTCCATTCCGGAGTCGTCTTCTCATAGTTCCAACTACGGTCCAAATCCTAAGGCTTAAGCTCTCATTTAGGGACTAAGTGTCCCAAAACACTCCGAAACTCAAAACCAATCATCCCGGCAAGTCAAAATAGCAGAAATAGATGTGGGGAAAGAAGTTAATAGGGGTTCAGGGCTCTAACTCTCAAAATGACTGGTCGGGTCGTTACAACTTCCCAGGGCATATACTTGCATTACTTGTTTATATTGTGATGAATTTCTCTGGACATGAATCTTGTCTATATCATTTACATTTAGGAATGTGTGTATATATATATATACGAGGTGGAATTTTCCAGGGCTGGATTAGCCATAAACTGTACCGAGCAACTGAATGATTTGTGACCAGTAGTATATGAGGTCTTACCACTGAGATGTCATATTCCTCATATCACGTAGTATTGATCTATTTTTGCTTCTACTGAGTTTAACTGTTGGACTTGAAAGCATGCCTTCATTTATGTACCATTATTTATGTACTAAACTGTACATGCGGAGCTCGTCACTACTTTCAGCCCAGAGGTTAGTTTTGTTACTTATTGAGTTGGTTGTACTCATACTACACTCTGCACCTCGTGTGCAGATCCAGGTATTTTCGGACGCTGCGAATGTTTGATCTTAGAGTGCTATCAGTTGGAGACTATCAAGGTAGCTATCTGGAGTCCGCTAACCTTGACTCTCATTCTTTCAGTTATTGTATTGTTTAATACTTTTAGATAGTGTTTTAACAGCCAAACTTTATTATTATTTAGATACTCATGTACTTAGTGACACCGGATTTTGGGAGTATAATTATAACAGATATATTGGGATTTTATGTAAAAATCTAATTATTATGTTTTCAAATTTAAAAGAATTTGGGATTTATTGAGGTTATTGGCTTTCCTAGTATCGAGATAGGCACCATCACGACATGAGAGATTTTGGATCGTGACAAGTTGGTATCAGAGTCCTAGGTTACAAAGGTCTCACGAGTCATGAGCAAGTGTCTAGTAGAGTCTTCCGGATCGGTATGATGATGTCCATACTTATCTTTGAGAGGCTACAGGGCATTTTAGGATTAAACTTCCCATCTTTCTCTCCTTATCATGCAGAATTGATTCATCTTGAAATATAACTCTTTGAATTCCTTCCACGCATTCGTGTGCGTATGTGAGTGCTCGGTATCAGCTGTGCATCGCCGGCTTGTGATTCCATGAATGAGGTTTGAGATGTGTATTCTGTGTTTTGGTGATGGGCCAGTTTGGAGGACTTGAGGCCAGGTTTAGAGCACAACTTAGACTCGGTAGTTTCAACTGTGTGAAGTTGTACATTTGAACTCATATGTTCGGAAATGTCCCTATGAGTGGAATTTGTGGCTCGATGAGCGGTTAAATGACCATATGATAAGTATGTGTGATTGCGGAATGTGTCCAGATGGTTCAGATATGACGGGATGAGTTTGTTGGGATGTAAAAAAGACTATTGGATGCTTGATTTCTATCTTGATGTGACGTATAGTCCCGAGTTATGAGTGTGTTGAAAGATTTTTTTTTCTTTTCATGTTGTTTAATTGTGGAACTAAGTAGATTTTTCATGTCTTGTGGTGAGTTCAGACCCAAGGAGATTAAGCGATTGTATAGTAATTGTGGATGCGGAAGGGCGTATCAAGATATCAGTTTGAGGCTAAACAAGTGGGTTATCACCTGCGGAATAAACTACAGAGGTGTGATCTTTATAATGTTTTGTGGAGAATATTATTTTCTATCAGTAGGGTAGATGCATTGAGATTAGAATTTGAATTAGTCAAGAAAGTTGACCTGGCCGTCATGGGAATGAAGGCGAGCTTAGTAGACGATTTGAGGTACCATATAGGTTGTGTTGCATGAGCTTGGGAAGAATTTAGTTAAATCTCACTACGGTGTTATGGCAGTAATTGAATATGGGTATTGTAAATTATTGAATGTTTTGATCTATGACTTTGAGCCAAGTGGGGGAGCCTGCTATTGACAATTCGATTTCATGGTTATAGGTTAAATTTAGGTTTTGGTCCGAGACATACTTGTGGAGCAGTTATGACTGCATAGGCTGAGATCGAGGATGACTCGAGTAAGGAAATTTCCTAAATATGGGATATAATTCACTTATAAAAATATGAAAAAGAAATCATGAAATGATTAAGTTGTTAATTGCGAAGAATGTAGCTCGCATGGAATATGAATTCGACCGGTGGTGTTAAGGCAGGGTTACTTATTTGAGTGTTGTGCTAATGGGGCATGTGTCTTTTTGACCGTTTGGGCGGTGCAATTCAGGTTTGAGCAGAGTGGGTGACTCTCTAGAAGGTTCTAATGGGTCCGAGATGTATATATGACAATTGAGAATGGAAAGAATCTGAGATTTGTATTTGATGGTGTTGGGACTTGCGGTAATTCTGTATGACTATGGATTCTACATTGCAGTATAAGAAAGGTAAAGAACAATTTTAAGTCCACATAAGGTCTATTTAGAGTGGGTATCTCGGTTGTGGTATTTATGAGGATAATTACGATGTAGTGAGGCTCTACAGATGTTTTATGCAACGACCCGGTTGGTCGTTTTGAATATTATAACCTCGTTCCCCTATTTATTGCTCAATTTATGCCTTGCAATTGATTTATGACGTATCGAGTTAGTTGGTTCGGGTCCGAAAGGAATTCGAAATGAAATGAGACACTTAGTCTCATAATTGAAAATTTTAAGTTAGAAAAGTGGACCGGATATGGACCTATGTGTAACTGACCTCGGATTTGAATTTTGATGATTCCAATAGCTCCGTATGGTAATTTTGGACTTAGGAGCGTGTCCGAAAAAATATTTGGAGGTCCGTAGAGGAATTAGGCTTGAAATACCGAAAGTTGAATTTTTGGAAAGTTTGACCGGGGGGTTGACTTTTTGATATCGGGGTCGAAATCCGATTCTAAAAATTTTAATAGGCCTGTTATATCATTTATGACTGGTGTGCAATATTTGAGGTCATTCGGACATGATTTGATAGGTTTCGGCGTTGTTTGTAGAAATGGAAAGTTTCAAAGTTCAATAGGCTTGAATTGGGGCGTAATTCATGGTTTAAGCGTTGTTTGAGGTGATTTGAGGATTCGACTAAGTTCGTATGATGTTTTAGGACTTGTTGGAATATTTGGTGGAGGTCCTCAGGTCCTCGGGTGAGTTTCGGATGGTTAACGGATCAAAAACATTGAACTACAACAGCTGCTGCAATTTCCTTTTGATGGAAATTTCTTCTGCCAGAATCGAGCACAGAAAATCGAGCCCAGAATCGAGGACGATCGAGCCCAGGGTTGAGGGCCACGATCGAAGGCAGGATCGAGGATCAGGCTCGAATCCACGATCGAGCCCAGGGTTGAGGGCCACAATCGAAGGCAGGGTTGAGGATCAGGCTCGAAGCCACGATCGAGCCCAGGGTCGAGGGCCACGATCGAGCCCAGGGTCGAGGGCCACGATCGAAGGCAGGGTCGAGACCAGGGTCGAGAGCAAGGATCGAGGACCATGATCGAGGGCCAGGATTGAGGCCTAGGATTTAGGCCCAGGATTGAGACCCAAGATCGAGGACCTCGATCCAAGGCCAAGATCGAGGCAGTCTGGGCAGAATTATAAAAAATAGGGACTTCGTCCCATTCGCCATTTTTGACAAATTGGAGCTTGAGGAGAGGCGATTTTTGATATATTTTCAAGGAAAACTTGAGGTAAGTCCCTTGTGATCATTTCTACTCCATAATATTGAATTATTATCAAATAATCCGACAAGATTACATGATTTTGAGCTGTAAATTGGAGATTGGAACTTAGAAATTTGGAAATAAGATTTGTAGATTTGAGGGTCGAGTTGAGGTCGGATTTTGGTAAAATTGGTATGGGTAGACTAGTGGTTGAATGGGCTTTCAGATTTTGTAATTTTTGTCGGGTTCCGAGACGTGGGCCCCATAGGCGATTTTTGAGCTAATTTTCGGATGTTTATGATAAATCATTATTGTCTTATGGAATTAATTCCAATAAATTTTATTGACTGAAACGAATTATATATGACCAGATTCGAGGCGTTTGGAGACCAATTCACGAGGAAATGACATTTCAGAATAAGAATTTCACGTCTTGAAGTAAGTAACCGTTTTAAATCTGGTCCTGAGGGTTTGAAACCCCGGATTTTGGTATTATGTGATTATTTTGGAGGTGACGCACATGCTAGGTGATGGGCGTGTGGGCGTGCACCGAAGGGATTGTGACTTGGTCCGTCCCGGGAAACTGTAAAGTTGAATAATTTGTGGTAAGCTATATGCTCTCTATGTGTTGATAAAATTTGACTGTAAATCATGTTAGAAATCATGCTTAGGCTATGTGATAGTACTGTTGGGACCCATAGGGGTCGCGTTCTTGTTGAACTGCCTGCTAAATGCTATATGTACTCAGTCGCAGGTTTTACTTGCACATTTTATCTCAGTCTCTATTATTATTATTATTAATACATCATATCATTGTTATTTAGGCTGATTTCATGATTAATAAGAGCCCGAGAGACTGGAGAGATTTATGACTGAGTGAGGCCGAGGGCCTGATTGTGAGATATTGATACTATAGCACGTGAGTTGTCCGTGCAGCACGTGAGTTGGCCATGTAGATCCTTATATTATACTATAGCACGTGAGTTGGTCGTGCATATCCCTATATTATACAACCGCACGTGAGTTAGCCATGCAGATCCTTATATTATACTATAGCACGTGAGTTGGCCTTGAAGATCCTTATATTATACTATAGCACGTGAGTTGGCCGTGTGAATCCTTATATTATACTATAGCACGTGAGTTGGCCGTGCATCACGTGAGTTGGCCGTGCAGATTCAGATATTTATATTATGGCACGTGAGTTGTCCGTGTAGATTATAGCGCTTGGGCTGTAGGAGCCCCCCCGGAGTCTGTACACCCCCACTGAGCGCCGGTACCCATTGAGAGACTGATGAGGGTTAGGAGCCCAGTGAGTGATTATTGTCCTAAGAGTTTGTACTTGATTTCAATTTGTTGTTGCACTTAGTTGCTATCTGTCATTGTTGTGAAATCTCTGAAAGATTGTTGATATACGGATTACATGAACAGGAACTGTATAAAAAATTCATTTGACATTAATCTGCCAAATTTGATAGTGTGTCTATTCTTTGCTGGAATTACTCGAAATGAACCATAACTGTGTAGCTCGTTACTATCTTCAGTTCCTTATTTATTATTGTTACTTGCTGAGTTGGTTGTACTCATACTACACCCTGCACTTCGTGTGCGGATCCAAGTGTTCCCGGACATAGCGGGTGTTGATCCTTTCGTGTGGTTGATTCCAAAGAGATTTTGAGGTAGCTGCCATGTTCCGAAGACCTTGTCTCTCCTTCTCTATCTCTTTGTTTTCCGTATTTGGTCTCAGACTATTATAGTCTATATTTTTCAGACTTGTATTCATTTTAGATGCTCATATACTCAGTGACACCAGGTTTTGGAGAGTGTTTGTATTGTATTTAAATATTATATTTTCAAACTTGAGAAAAATTGTGGTTTATTAAGATTTTCGGCTTGCCTAGTATTGAGATAGGCACCATCACGACAGGTGAGATTTTGGGTCGTGATAAGTTGGTATCAGAGCCTAGGTTACATAGGTCTCACGAGTCATGAGCAGGTTTAGTAGAGTCTTGCGAATTGGTACAGAGACATCTGTACTTATCTTCGAGATGCTGCAGAACTCTTAGGAATATTTCACTTTCATGTATTCTATCGTGAGAATTTGTTGATTCTGGAAACTAAATTTCTACTATTCTATTCTCTCACATATGGTGAGGACACGTACTACTGGATTGGACGGTTAGCAACCAGTTAGGGCCGCGAGAGGCCGGGGCCGTGGTAGAGGCCAGGGCCGAGGTAGAGGTCGAGGTGTAGCTCGAACCA